>NC_090439.1:201212785-201520725 GCF_031143425.1 Pleurodeles waltl
AAGAAATTTGTGGCTCCTCTCATATTCCAGAACTTTCGTCACCTAAATGTTAGGAAAGGGTGTTTTTTTTGGAATAATTTTGTGGTTTGCAAAGGATTCTGGTTAACAGAACCTGGTCAGAACCCCACAAGTCACGCCATCTTGGATTCCCCTAGGTGTCTAGTTTTCAAAAATGCGCTGGTTTGCTAGGTTTCCCTAGGTGCCGGCTGAGCTAGAAGCCAAAATCCACAGCTAGGCACTTTGTAGAAAACAGCTCTGTTTTCTTTCTGAAAATGTCATGTGTCCACGGTGTCTTTTGGGGCATTTCCTTTCGCGGGTGCTAGGCCTACACACACAAGTGAGGTACCGTTTTTATCAGGAGACTCGGGGGGACGTTGGTTAGAAGGACATTTGTGGATCTTCTCAGATTCCAGAATTTTCTGTCACCTAAATGATAGGAAAAAGTGTTTTATGGCCACATTTTGAGGTTTGCAAAGGATTCTGGGTAACAGAACCTGGTCAGAGCCCCACAGGTCACCCCATCTTGGATTCCCCAATGTGTCTAGTTTTCAAAAATGTGCTGGTTTGCTAGGTTTCTCCATGTGCTGGCTGAGCTAGAGACCAAAGTCCACAGCTAAGCACTTTGTAAAAAACATCTCTGTGTTCTTTGTGAAAATGTGATTTGTCCACGTTGTGTTTTGGGGCATTTCCTTTCACAGGCACTAGGCCTACCCATACAAGTGAGAAACAATTTTTATCGAGAGAGTTGGGGGAACGCTGGATGGAAAGAAATTTGTGGCTCCTCTCATATTCCAGAACTTTCTGTCACCTAAATGTTAGGAAAGAGTGTTTTTTTGGGAAAGATTTTGAGGTTTGCAAAGGATTCTGAGTAACAGAACCTGGTCAGAACCCCACAACTCACGCCATCTTGGATTCCACTAGGTGTCTAGTTTTCAAAAATTCGCTGGTTTGCTCGGTTTCCCTAGGTGCCGGCTGAGCTAGAGGCCAAAATCCACAGCTAGGCATTTTGTAGAAAACAGCTCTGTTTTCTTTCTGAAAATTTGATGTGTCCACGTTGTCTTTTGGGGCATTTCCTTTCGCGGGCGCTAGGCCTACCCACACAAGTGAGGTACAATTTTTATCGGAAGACTTGGGGGAACGCTGGGTAGAAGGAAATTTGTGGCTCCTCTCAGATTCCACAACTTTCTGTCACTGAAATGAGAGGAAAAGGTGTTTTTTGGCCAAATTGGGAGGTTTGCAAAGGATTCTGGGTAACAGAATCTCATCAGAGCCCCACAAGTAACCCTATCTTGGATTCCCCTAGGTGTCTAGTTTTCAAAAATGCGCTGGTTTGCTAGGTTTCTCTAGGTGCCGGCTTAGCTAGAGGCCAAAATCCACAGCTAGGCACTTTGTAGAAAACAGCTCAGTTTTCTTTTTGAAAATGTGATGTGTCCACGTTGTCTTTTGGGGCATTTCCTTTTGCGGGCGCTAGGCCTACCCACACAAGAGAGGTACCGTTTTTATCAGGAGACTCGGGGGGACGTTGGGTAGAAGGAAATTTGTGGCTCTTCTCAGATTCCAGAATTCTCTGTCACCGAAATGAGAGGAAAAAGTGTTTTTTTGGCCAAATTGTGAGGTTTCCAAAGGATTCTGGGTAACAGAACCTGGTCACAGCCCCACAAGTCACGCCATCTTGGATTCCCCTAGGTGTCTCGTTTAACAAATGCACAGGTTTGCTAGGTTTCCCCCGTGGCGGCAGAGCTAGAGGCCAAAATCCACAGCTAGGCACTTTGTAAAAAACAGTTCTGTTTTCTTTGTGAAAAAGTGATGTGTCTGCATTGTCTTTTTGGGCATTTCCTTTCTCTGGCGCTAGGCCTACCCACACAAGTGAGGTACAATTTTTATCGGGAGACATGGGGGGACGCTGGGTGGAAGGAAATTAGTGGCTCCTCCCAGATTCCAGAACTTTCTGTCACCGAAATGAGAGGAAAAAGTGTTTTTATGTCTCATTTTGAGGTTTGCAAAGGATTCTGGGTAACAGAACCTGGTCAGAGCCCCACAAGTCACCCCATCTTGGATTCCCCTAGGTGTCTAGTTTTCTAAAATGTGCTGGTTTGCTAGGTTTCTCCATGTGCCGGCTGAACAAGAGACCAAAATCCACAGCTAGGCGCTTTGTAGAAAACAGCTCTGTTTTCTTTGTGAAAATGTGATTTGTCCACGTTGTGTTTTGGGGCATTTCCTTTCACGGGCGCTAGGCCTACCCATACAAGTGAGAAACAGATTTTATCAAGAGAGTTGGGGGAACGCTGGATGGAAACAAATTTGTGGCTCCTCTCATATTCCAGAACTTTCTGTCACCTAAATGTTAGGAAAGGGTGTTTTTTTTTGGAATAATTTTGTGGTTTGCAAAGGATTCTGGTTAACAGAACCTGGTCAGAACCCCACAAGTCACGCCATCTTGGATTCCCCTAGGTGTCTAGTTTTCAAAAATGCGCTGGTTTGCTCGGTTTCCCTAGGTGCCGGCTGAGCTAGAGGCCAAAATCCACAGCTAGCCATTTTGTAGAAAACAGCTCTGTTTTCTTTCTGAAAATATGATGTGTCAACGTTGTCTTTTGGGGCATTTCCTTTTGCGGGCGCTCGGCCTACCCACACAAGTGAGGTACAATTTTTATCGGAAGACTTGGGGGAACGCTGGTTGGAAGGAAATTTGTGGCTCCTCTCAGATTCCACAACTTTCTGTCACCGAAATGAGAGGAAAAAGTGTTTCTTGGCCAAATTGGGAGGTTTGCATAGGATTCTGGGTAACAGAATCTCATCAGAGCCCCACAAGGAACCCTATCTTGGATTCCCCAAGGTGTCTAGTTTTCAAAAATGTGCTGGTTTGCTAGGTTTCTCCATGTGCTGGCTGAGCTAGAGACCAAAATCCACAGCTAAGCACTTTGTAAAAAACATCTCTGTGTTCTTTGTAAAAATGTGATTTGTCCACGTTGTGTTTTGGGGCATTTCCTTTCACGGGTGCTAGGCCTACCCATACAAGTGAGAAACAATTTTTATCGAGAGAGTTGGGGGAAAGCTAGATGGAAAGAAATTTGTGGCTCCTCTCATATTCCAGAACTTTCTGTCACCTAAATGTTAGGAAATAGTGTTTTTTTGGGAAAGATTTTGAGGTTTGCAAAGGATTCTGAGTAACAGAACCTGCTCAGAACCCCACAACTCACGCCATCTTGGATTCCACTAGGTGTCTAGTTTTCAAAAATTCGCTGGTTTGCTCGGTTTCCCTAGGTGCCGGCTGAGCTAGAGGCCAAAATCCACAGCTAGGCATTTTGTAGAAAACAGCTCTGTTTTCTTTCTGAAAATTTGATGTGTCCACGTTGTCTTTTGGGGCATTTCCTTTCGCGGGCGCTAGGCCTACCCACACAAGTGAGGTACAATTTTTATCGGAAGACTTGGGGGAACGCTGGGTAGAAGGAAATTTGTGGCTCCTCTCAGATTCCACAACTTTCTGTCACTGAAATGAGAGGAAAAAGTGTTTTTTGGCCAAATTGGGAGGTTTGCAAAGGATTCTGGGTAACAGAATCTCATCAGAGCCCCACAAGTAACCCTATCTTGGATTCCCCTAGGTGTCTAGTTTTCAAAAATGCGCTGGTTTGCTAGGTTTCTCTAGGTGCCGGCTTAGCTAGAGGCCAAAATCCACAGCTAGGCACTTTGTAGAAAACAGCTCAGTTTTCTTTTTGAAAATGTGATGTGTCCACGTTGTCTTTTGGGGCATTTCCTTTTGCGGGCGCTAGGCCTACCCACACAAGAGAGGTACCGTTTTTATCAGGAGACTCGGGGGGACGTTGGGTAGAAGGAAATTTGTGGCTCTTCTCAGATTCCAGAATTCTCTGTCACCGAAATGAGAGGAAAAAGTGTTTTTTTGGCCAAATTGTGAGGTTTCCAAAGGATTCTGGGTAACAGAACCTGGTCACAGCCCCACAAGTCACGCCATCTTGGATTCCCCTAGGTGTCTCGTTTAACAAATGCACAGGTTTGCTAGGTTTCCCCCGTGGCGGCAGAGCTAGAGGCCAAAATCCACAGCTAGGCACTTTGTAAAAAACAGTTCTGTTTTCTTTGTGAAAAAGTGATGTGTCCGCATTGTCTTTTTGGGCATTTCCTTTCTCTGGCGCTAGGCCTACCCACACAAGTGAGGTACAATTTTTATCGGGAGACATGGGGGGACGCTGGGTGGAAGGAAATTAGTGGCTCCTCCCAGATTCCAGAACTTTCTGTCACCGAAATGAGAGGAAAAAGTGTTTTTTTGTCTCATTTTGAGGTTTGCAAAGGATTCTGGGTAACAGAACCTGGTCAGAGCCCCACAAGTCACCCCATCTTGGATTCCCCTAGGTGTCTAGTTTTCTAAAATGTGCTGGTTTGCTAGGTTTCTCCATGTGCCGGCTGAACAAGAGACCAAAATCCACAGCTAGGCGCTTTGTAGAAAACAGCTCTGTTTTCTTTGTGAAAATGTGATTTGTCCACGTTGTGTTTTGGGGCATTTCCTTTCACGGGCGCTAGGCCTACCCATACAAGTGAGAAACAGATTTTATCAAGAGAGTTGGGGGAACGCTGGATGGAAAGAAATTTGTGGCTCCTCTCATATTCCAGAACTTTCTGTCACCTAAATGTTAGGAAAGGGTGTTTTTTTTTGGAATAATTTTGTGGTTTGCAAAGGATTCTGGTTAACAGAACCTGGTCAGAACCCCCCCACAAGTCACGCCATCTTGGATTCCCCTAGGTGTCTAGTTTTCAAAAATGCGCTGGTTTGCTCGGTTTCCCTAGGTGCCGGCTGAGCTAGAGGCCAAAATCCACAGCTAGCCATTTTGTAGAAAACAGCTCTGTTTTCTTTCTGAAAATATGATGTGTCAACGTTGTCTTTTGGGGCATTTCCTTTTGCGGGCGCTCGGCCTACCCACACAAGTGAGGTACAATTTTTATCGGAAGACTTGGGGGAACGCTGGTTGGAAGGAAATTTGTGGCTCCTCTCAGATTCCACAACTTTCTGTCACCGAAATGAGAGGAAAAAGTGTTTCTTGGCCAAATTGGGAGGTTTGCATAGGATTCTGGGTAACAGAATCTCATCAGAGCCCCACAAGGAACCCTATCTTGGATTCCCCAAGGTGTCTAGTTTTCAAAAATGTGCTGGTTTGCTAGGTTTCTCCATGTGCTGGCTGAGCTAGAGACCAAAATCCACAGCTAAGCACTTTGTAAAAAACATCTCTGTGTTCTTTGTAAAAATGTGATTTGTCCACGTTGTGTTTTGGGGCATTTCCTTTCACGGGTGCTAGGCCTACCCATACAAGTGAGAAACAATTTTTATCGAGAGAGTTGGGGGAACGCTAGATGGAAAGAAATTTGTGGCTCCTCTCATATTCCAGAACTTTCTGTCACCTAAATGTTAGGAAATAGTGTTTTTTTGGGAAAGATTTTGAGGTTTGCAAAGGATTCTGAGTAACAGAACCTGCTCAGAACCCCACAACTCACGCCATCTTGGATTCCACTAGGTGTCTAGTTTTCAAAAATGCGCTGGTTTGCTAGGTTTCCGTAGGTGCCGGCTGAGCTAGAAGCCAAAATCCACAGCTAGGCACTTTGTAGAAAACTGCTCTGTTTTCTTTCTGAAAATGTGATGTGTCCACGTTGTCTTTTGGGGCATTTCCTTTCGCGGGCGCTAGGCCTACCCACACAAGTGAGGTACAATTTTTATCGGAAGACTTGGGGGAACGCTGGGTAGAAGGAAATTTGTGGCTCCTCTCAGATTCCACAACTTTCTGTCACTGAAATGAGAGGAAAAAGTGTTTTTTGGCCAAATTGGGAGGTTTGCAAAGGATTCTGGGTAACAGAATCTCATCAGAGCCCCACAAGTAACCCTATCTTGGATTCCCCTAGGTGTCTAGTTTTCAAAAATGCGCTGGTTTGCTAGGTTTCTCTAGGTGCCGGCTTAGCTAGAGGCCAAAATCCACAGCTAGGCACTTTGTAGAAAACAGCTCAGTTTTCTTTTTGAAAATGTGATGTGTCCACGTTGTCTTTTGGGGCATTTCCTTTTGCGGGCGCTAGGCCTACCCACACAAGAGAGGTACCGTTTTTATCAGGAGACTCGGGGGGACGTTGGGTAGAAGGAAATTTGTGGCTCTTCTCAGATTCCAGAATTCTCTGTCACCGAAATGAGAGGAAAAAGTGTTTTTTTGGCCAAATTGTGAGGTTTCCAAAGGATTCTGGGTAACAGAACCTGGTCACAGCCCCACAAGTCACGCCATCTTGGATTCCCCTAGGTGTCTCGTTTAACAAATGCACAGGTTTGCTAGGTTTCCCCCGTGGCGGCAGAGCTAGAGGCCAAAATCCACAGCTAGGCACTTTGTAAAAAACAGTTCTGTTTTCTTTGTGAAAAAGTGATGTGTCCGCATTGTCTTTTTGGGCATTTCCTTTCTCTGGCGCTAGGCCTACCCACACAAGTGAGGTACAATTTTTATCGGGAGACATGGGGGGACGCTGGGTGGAAGGAAATTAGTGGCTCCTCCCAGATTCCAGAACTTTCTGTCACCGAAATGAGAGGAAAAAGTGTTTTTTTGTCTCATTTTGAGGTTTGCAAAGGATTCTGGGTAACAGAACCTGGTCAGAGCCCCACAAGTCACCCCATCTTGGATTCCCCTAGGTGTCTAGTTTTCTAAAATGTGCTGGTTTGCTAGGTTTCTCCATGTGCCGGCTGAACAAGAGACCAAAATCCACAGCTAGGCGCTTTGTAGAAAACAGCTCTGTTTTCTTTGTGAAAATGTGATTTGTCCACGTTGTGTTTTGGGGCATTTCCTTTCACGGGCGCTAGGCCTACCCATACAAGTGAGAAACAGATTTTATCAAGAGAGTTGGGGGAACACTGGATGGAAAGAAATTTGTGGCTCCTCTCATATTCCAGAACTTTCTGTCACCTAAATGTTAGGAAAGGGTGTTTTTTTTTGGAATAATTTTGTGGTTTGCAAAGGATTCTGGTTAACAGAACCTGGTCAGAACCCCACAAGTCACGCCATCTTGGATTCCCCTAGGTGTCTAGTTTTAAAAAATGCGCTGGTTTGCTCGGTTTCCCTAGGTGCCGGCTGAGCTAGAGGCCAAAATCCACAGCTAGCCATTTTGTAGAAAACAGCTCTGTTTTCTTTCTGAAAATATGATGTGTCAACGTTGTCTTTTGGGGCATTTCCTTTTGCGGGCGCTCGGCCTACCCACACAAGTGAGGTACAATTTTTATCGGAAGACTTGGGGGAACGCTGGTTGGAAGGAAATTTGTGGCTCCTCTCAGATTCCACAACTTTCTGTCACCGAAATGAGAGGAAAAAGTGTTTCTTGGCCAAATTGGGAGGTTTGCATAGGATTCTGGGTAACAGAATCTCATCAGAGCCCCACAAGGAACCCTATCTTGGATTCCCCAAGGTGTCTAGTTTTCAAAAATGTGCTGGTTTGCTAGGTTTCTCCATGTGCTGGCTGAGCTAGAGACCAAAATCCACAGCTAAGCACTTTGTAAAAAACATCTCTGTGTTCTTTGTAAAAATGTGATTTGTCCACGTTGTGTTTTGGGGCATTTCCTTTCACGGGTGCTAGGCCTACCCATACAAGTGAGAAACAATTTTTATCGAGAGAGTTGGGGGAACGCTAGATGGAAAGAAATTTGTGGCTCCTCTCATATTCCAGAACTTTCTGTCACCTAAATGTTAGGAAATAGTGTTTTTTTGGGAAAGATTTTGAGGTTTGCAAAGGATTCTGAGTAACAGAACCTGCTCAGAACCCCACAACTCACGCCATCTTGGATTCCACTAGGTGTCTAGTTTTCAAAAATGCGCTGGTTTACTCGGTTTCTCTAGGTGCCGGCTGAGCTAGAGGCCAAAATCCACAGCTAGGCATTTTGTAGAAAACAGCTCTGTTTTCTTTCTGAAAATATGATGTGTCCACGTTGTCTTTTGGGGCATTTCCTTTTGCGGGCGCTCGGCCTACACACACAAGTGAGGTACAATTTTTATCGGAAGACTTGGGGGAACGCTGGTTGGAAGGAAATTTGTGGCTCCTCTCAGATTCCACAACTTTCTGTCACTGAAATGAGAGGAAAAAGTGTTTCTTGGCCAAATTGGGAGGTTTGCATAGGATTCTGGGTAACAGAATCTCATCAGAGCCGCACAAGGAACCCTATCTTGGATTCCCCTAGGTGTCTAGTTTTCAAAAATGCGCGGGTTTGCTAGGTTTTCCTAGGTGCCGGCTGAGCTCGAGGCCGAAATCCACAGCTAGGCACTTTGTAGAAAACAGCTCAGTTTTCTTTCTGAAAATGTGATGTGTCCACGTTGTCTTTTGGGGCATTTCCTTTTGCGGGCGCTAGGCCTACCCACACAAGTGAGGTACCGTTTTCATCAGGAGACTCGGGGCGACGTTGGGTAGAAGAACATTTGTGGCTCTTCTCAGATTCCAGAATTTTCTGTCACCGAAATGAGAGGAAAAAGTGTTTTTTTTGGCCAAATTGTGAGGTTTCCAAAGGATTCTGGGTAACAGAACCTGGTCACAGCCCCACAAGTCACGCCATCTTGGATTCCCCTAGGTGTCTCGTTTAACAAATGCACAGGTTTGCTAGGTTTACCCCGTGGCGGCAGAGCTAGAGGCCAAAATCCACAGCTAGGCACTTTTTAAAAAACAGTTCTGTTTTCTTTGTGAAAAAGTGATGTGTCCACCTTGTCTTTTTGGGCATTTTCTTTCTCTGGCGCTAAGCCTACCCACACAAGTGAGGTACAATTTGTATCTGGAGACATGGGGGGACGCTGGGTGGAAGGAAATTAGTGGCTCCTTTCAGATTCCAGAACTTTCTGTCACCGAAATGAGAGGAAAAAGTGTTTTGTGGCCACATTTTGAGGTTTGCAAAGGATTCTGGGTAAAAGAACCTGGTCAGAGCCCCACAAGTCACCCCATCTTGGTTTCCCCTAGGTGTCTAGTTTTCAAAAATGTGCTGGTTTCCTAGGTTTCTCCATGTGCCGGCTGAACAAGAGACCAAAATCCACAGCTAGGCACTTTGTAAAAAACAGCTCTGTTTTCTTTGTGAAAATGTGATTTGTCCACGTTGTGTTTTGGGGCATTTCCTTTCACGGGCGCTAGGCCTACCCATACAAGTGAGAAACAGTTTTTATCAAGAGAGTTGGGGGAACGCTGGATGGAAAAAAAATTGTGGCTCCTCTCATATTCCAGAACTTTCTGTCACCTAAATGTTAGGAAAGGGTGTTTTTTTGGGAATAATTTTGAGGTTTGCAAAGGATTCTGGTTAACAGAACCTGGTCAGAACCCCACAAGTCATGCCATCTTGGATTCCCCTAGGTGTCTAGTTTTCAAAAATGCGCTGGTTTGCTAGGTTTCCCTAGCTGCCGGCTGAGCTAGAGGCCAAAATCCATAGCTAGGCACTTTGTAGAAAACAGCTCTGTTTTCTTTGTGAAAATGTGATGTATCCACTTTGTCTTTTGGGGGCATTTCCTTTCGCGGACCCTAGGCCTACTCACACAAGTGAGGTACCATTTTTATCGGAAGACTTAGGGAACGCTTGGTGGAAGGAAATTTGTGGCTCCTCTCAGATTCCAGAACTTTCAGTCACTGACAGGAGAGGAAAAAGTGTTTCTTGGCCAAATTGGGAGGTTTGCAAAGGATTCTGGGTAACAGAATCTCATCAGAGTCCCACAAGTAATCCTATCTTGGATTCCCCTAGGTGTCTAGTTTTCAAAAATGCGCTGGTTTGCTAGGTTTCCGTAGGTGCCGGCTGAGCTAGAAGCCAAAATCCACAGCTAGGCACTTTGTAGAAAACTGCTCTGTTTTCTTTCTGAAAATGTGATGTGTCCACGTTGTCTTTTGGGGCATTTCCTTTCGCGGGCGCTAGGCCTACCCACACAAGTGAGGTACCGTTTTTATCAGGAGACTCAGGGGGACGTTGGGTAGAAGGACATTCTTGGCTCTTCTCAGATTCCAGAATTTTCTGTCACCGAAATGAGAGGAAAAAGTGTTTTATGGCCACATTTTGAGGTTTGCAAAGGATTCTGGGTAACAGAACCTGGTCAGAGCCCCACAAGTCACCCCATCTTGGATTCCCCAAGGTGTCTCGTTTTCAAAAATGTGCTGGTTTGCTAAGTTTCTCCATGTGCCGGCTGAGCTAGAGACCAAAATCCACAGCTTGGCACTTTGTAAAAAACATCTCTGTGTTCTTTGTGAAAATGTGATTTGTCCACGTTGTGTTTTGGGGCATTTCGTTTCACGGGCGCTAGGCCTACCCATACAAATGAGGAACAATTTTTATCGAGAGAGTTGGGGGAACGCTGGATGGAAAGAAATTTGTGGCTCCTCTCATATTCCAGAACTTTCTTTCACCTAAATGTTAGGAAAGAGTGTTTTTTTGGGAAAGATTTTGAGGTTTGCAAAGGATTCTGAGTAACAGAATCTGGTCAGAAACCCACAACTCATGCCATCTTGGATTCCCCTAGGTGTCTAGTTTTCAAAAATGCGCTGGTTTGCTCGGTTTCCCTAGGTGTCGGCTGAGCTAGAGGCCAAAATCCACAGCTAGACATTTTGTAGAAAACAGCTCTGTTTTCTTTCTGAAAATTTGATGTGTCCACGTTGTCTTTTGGGGCATTTCCTTTTGCGGGCGCTAGGCCTACCCACACAAGTGAGGTACAATTTTTATCGGAAGACTTGGGGGAACGCTGGTTGGAAGGAAATTTGTGGCTCCTCTCAGATTCCACAACTTTCTGTCACCGAAATGAGAGGAAAAAGTGTTTCTTGGCCAAATTGGGAGGTTTGCATAGGATTCTGGGTAACAGAATCTCCTTAGAGCCCCACAAGTAACCCTATCTTGGATTCCCCTAGGTGTCTAGTTTTCAAAAATACACGGGTTTGCTAGGTTTCCCTAGGTGCCGGCTGAGCTAGAGGCCAAAATCCACAGCTAGGCACTTTGTAGAAAACAGCTCAGTTTTCTTTCTGAAAATGTGATGTGTCCACATTGTCTTTTTGGGCATTTCCTTTCTCGGGCGCTAGGCCTACCCACACAAGTGAGGTACAATTTTTATCGGGAGACATGGGGGGACGCTGGGTGGAAGGAAATTAGTGGCTCCTCTCAGATTCCGGAACTTTCTGTCAACAAAATGAGAGGAAAAAGTTTTTCTTGGCCAAATTTTGAGGTTTCCAAAGGATTCTGGGTAACACAACCTGGTCACAGCCCCACAAGTCTCATCATCTTGGATTCCCCTAGGTGTCTCGTTTTAAAAAATGCACAGGTTTGCTATGTTTCCCCAGGTGCCGGCTGAGCTAGAAGCCAAAATCCACAGCTAGGCACTTTGTAGAAAACAGCTCTGTTTTCTTTCTGAAAATGTGATGTGTCCACGTTGTCTTTTGGGGCATTTCCTTTCACGGGCGATAGGCCTACCCACACAAGTGAGGTACCGTTTTTATCAGGAGACTCGGGGGGACGTTGGGTAGAAGGACATTTGTGGCTCTTCTCAGATTCCAAAATTTTCTGTCACCGAAATGAGAGGAAAAAGTGTTTAATGGCCACATTTTGAGGTTTGCTAAGGATTCTGGGTAACAGAACCTGGTCCGAGCCCCACAAGTCACCCCATCTTGGATTCCCCAAGGTGCCTAGTTTTCAAAAATGTGCTGGTTTGCTAGGTTTCTCCATGTGCTGGCTGAGCTAGAGACCAAAATCCACAGCTAAGCACTTTGTAAAAAACATCTCTGTGTTCTTTGTGAAAATGTGATTTGTCCACGTTGTGTTTTGGGGCATTTCCTTTAACGGGCGCTAGGCCTACCCATACAAGTGAGAAACAATTTTTATCGAGAGAGTTGGGGGAACGCTGGATGGAAAGAAATTTGTGGCTCCTCTCATATTCCAGAACTTTCTGTCACCTAAATGTTAGGAAATAGTGTTTTTTTGGGAAAGATTTTGAGGTGTGCAAAGGATTCTGAGTAACAGAACCTGGTCAGAACCCCACAACTCACGCCATCTTGGATTCCACTAGGTGTCTAGTTTTCAAAAATGCGCTGGTTTGCTCGGTTTCCCTAGGTGCCGGCTGAGCTAGAGGCCAAAATCCACAGCTAGGCATTTTGTAGAAAACAGCTCTGTTTTCTTTCTGAAAATATGATGTGTCCACGTTGTCTTTTGGGGCATTTCCTTTTGCGGGCGCTCGGCCTACCCACACAAGTGAGATACAATTTTTATCGGAAGACTTGGGGGAACGCTGGTTGGAAGGAAATTTGAGGCTCCTCTCAGATTCCACAACTTTCTGTCACCGAAATGAGAGGAAAAAGTGTTTCTTGGCCAAATTGGGAGGTTTGCATAGGAATCTGGGTGACAGAATCTCATCAGAGCCCCACAAGGAACCCTATCTTGGATTCCCCAAGGTGTCTAGTTTTCAAAAATGTGCTGGTTTGCTAGGTTTCTCCATGTGCTGGCTGAGCTAGAGACCAAAATCCACAGCTAAGCACTTTGTAAAAAACATCTCTGTGTTCTTTGTGAAAATGTGATTTGTCCACGTTGTGTTTTGGGGCATTTCGTTTCACGGGCGCTAGGCCTACCCATACAAGTGAGAAACAATTTTTATCGAGAGAGTTGGGGGAACGCTGGATGGAAAAAGAATTGTGGCTCCTCTCATATTCCAGAACTTTCTGTCACCTAAATGTTAGGAAATAGTGTTTTTTTGGGAAAGATTTTGAGGTTTGCAAAGGATTCTGAGTAACAGAACCTGGTCAGAACCCCACAACTCACGCCATCTTGGATTCCACTAGGTGTCTAGTTTTCAAAAATGCGCTGGTTTGCTCGGTTTCCCTAGGTGCCGGCTGAGCTAGAGGCCAAAATCCACAGCTAGGCATTTTGTAGAAAACAGCTCTGTTTTCTTTCTGAAAATATGATGTGTCCACGTTGTCTTTTGGGGCATTTCCTTTTGCGGGCGCTCGGCCTACCCACACAAGTGAGGTACAATTTTTATCGGAAGACTTGGGGGAACGCTGGTTGGAAGGAAATTTGTGGCTCCTCTCAGATTCCACAACTTTCTGTCACCGAAATGAGAGGAAAAAGTGTTTCTTGGCCAAATTGGGAGGTTTGCATAGGATTCTGGGTAACAGAATCTCATCAGAGCCGCACAAGGAACCCTATCTTGGATTCCCCTAGGTGTCTAGTTTTCAAAAATGCGCGGGTTTGCTAGGTTTTCCTAGGTGCCGGCTGAGCTCGAGGCCGAAATCCACAGCTAGGCACTTTGTAGAAAACAGCTCAGTTTTCTTTCTGAAAATGTGATGTGTCCACGTTGTCTTTTGGGGCATTTCCTTTCGCGGGCGCTAGGCCTACCCACACAAGTGAGGTACCGTTTTTATCAGGAGACTCGGGGGGACGTTGGGTAGAAGGACATTTGTGGCTCTTCTCAGATTCCAGAATTTTCTGTCATCGAAATGAGAGGAAAAAGTGTTTTATGGCCACATTTTGAGGTTTGCAAAGGATTCTGGGTAACAGAACCTGGTCAGAGCCCCACAAGTCACCCCATCTTGGATTCCCCAAGGTGTCTCGTTTTCAAAAATGTGCTGGTTTGCTAGGTTTCTCCATGTGCCGGCTGAGCTAGAGACCAAAATCCACAGCTTGGCACTTTGTAAAAAACATCTCTGTGTTCTATGTGAAAATGTGATTTGTCCACGTTGTGTTTTGGGGCATTTCCTTTCACGGGCGCTAGGCCTACCCATACAAATGAGGAACAATTTTTATCGAGAGAGTTGGGGGAACGCTGGATGGAAAGAAATTTGTGGCTCCTCCCATATTCCAGAACTTTCTTTCACCTAAATGTTAGGAAAGAGTGTTTTTTTGTGAAAGATTTTGAGGTTTGCAAAGGATTCTGAGTAACAGAACCTGGTCAGAACCCCACAACTCATGCCATCTTGGATTCCCCTAGGTGTCTAGTTTTCAAAAATGCGCTGGTTTGCTCGGTTTCCCTAGGTGTCGGCTGAGCTAGAGGCCAAAATCCACAGCTAGACATTTTGTAGAAAACAGCTCTGTTTTCTTTCTGAAAATTTGATGTGTCCACGTTGTCTTTTGGGGCATTTCCTTTTGCGGGCGCTAGGCCTACCCACACAAGTGAGGTACTGTTTTTATCAGGAGACTCGGGGGGACGTTGGGTAGAAGGACATTTGTGGCTCTTCTCAGATTCCAGAATTTTCTGTCACCGAAATGAGAGGAAAAAGTGTTTTTTTGGCCAAATTGTGAGGTTTCCAAAGGGTTCTGGGTAACAGAACCTGGTCACAGCCCCACAAGTTACGCCATCTTGGATTCCCCTAGGTGTCTCGTTTAACAAATGCACAGGTTTGCTAGGTTTACCCCGTGGCGGCAGAGCTAGAGGCCAAAATCCACATCTAGGCACTTTGTAAAAAACAGTTCTGTTTTCTTTGTGAAAAAGTGATGTGTCCACCTTGTCTTTTTGGGCATTTTCTTTCTCTGGCGCTAGGCCTACCCACACAAGTGTGGTACAATTTTTATCTGGAGACATGGGGGGACGCTGGGTGGAAGGAAATTAGTGGCTCCTCCCAGATTCCAGAACTTTCTGTCACCGAAATTAGAGGAAAAAGTGTTTTGTGCCCACATTTTGAGGTTTGCAAAGGATTCTGGGTAACAGAACCTGGTCAGAGCCCCACAAGTCACCCCATCTTGGATTCCCCTAGGTGTCTAGTTTTCAAAAATGTGCTGATTTGCTAGGTTTCTCCATGTGCCGGCTGAACAAGAGACCAAAATCCACAGCTAGGCACTTTGTAAAAAACAGCTCTGTTTTCTTTGTGAAAATGTGATTTGTCCACGTTGTGTTTTGGGGCATTTCCTTTCACGGGCACTAGGCCTACCCATACAAGTGAGAAACAGTTTTTATCAAGAGAGTTGGGGGAACGCTGGATGGAAAAAAAATTGTGGCTCCTCTCATATTCCAGAACTTTCTGTCACCTAAATGTTAGGAAAGGGTGTTTTTTGGGAATAATTTTGTGGTTTGCAAAGGATTCTGGTTAACAGAACCTGGTCAGAACCCCACAAGTCATGCCATCTTGGATTCCCCTAGGTGTCTAGTTTTCAAAAATGCGCTGGTTTGCTAGGTTTCCCTAGCTGCCGGCTGAGCTAGAGGCCAAAATCCATAGCTAGGCACTTTGTAGAAAACAGCTCTGTTTTCTTTGTGAAAATGTGATGTATCCACTTTGTCTTTTGGGGGCATTTCCTTTCGCGGACCCTAGGCCTACTCACACAAGTGAGGTACCATTTTTATTGGAAGACTTAGGGAACGCTTGGTGGAAGAAAATTGTGGCTCCTCTCAGATTCCAGAACTTTCAGTCCCTGACAGGAGATGAAAAAGTGTTTCTTGGCCAAATTGGGAGGTTTGCAAAGGATTCTGGGTAACAGAATCTCATCAGAGTCCCACAAGTAATCCTATCTTGGATTCCCCTAGGTGTCTAGTTTTCAAAAATGCGCTGGTTTGCTAGGTTTCCCTAGGTGCCGGCTGAGCTAGAAGCCAAAATCCACAGCTAGGCACTTTGTAGAAAACTGCTCTGTTTTCTTTCTGAAAATGTGATGTGTCCACGTTGTCTTTTGGGGCATTTCCTTTCGCGGGCGTTAGGCCTACCCACACAAGTGAGGTACCGTTTTTATCAGGAGACTCAGGGGGACGTTGGGTAGAAGGACATTCTTGGCTCTTCTCAGATTCCAGAATTTTCTGTCACCGAAATGAGAGGAAAAAGTGTTTTATGGCCACATTTTGAGGTTTGCAAAGGATTCTGGGTAACAGAACCTGGTCAGAGCCCCACAAGTCACCCCATCTTGGATTCCCCAAGGTGTCTCGTTTTCAAAAATGTGCTGGTTTGCTAAGTTTCTCCATGTGCCGGCTGAGCTAGAGACCAAAATCCACAGCTTGGCACTTTGTAAAAAACATCTCTGTGTTCTTTGTGAAAATGTGATTTGTCCACGTTGTGTTTTGGGGCATTTCGTTTCACGGGCGCTAGGCCTACCCATACAAATGAGGAACAATTTTTATCGAGAGAGTTAGGGGAACGCTGGATGGAAAGAAATTTGTGGCTCCTCTCATATTCCAGAACTTTCTTTCACCTAAATGTTAGGAAAGAGTGTTTTTTGGGGAAAGATTTTGAGGTTTGCAAAGGATTCTGAGTAACAGAACCTGGTCAGAACCCCACAACTCACGCCATCTTGGATTCCCCTAGGTGTCTAGTTTTCAAAAATGCGCTGGTTTGCTCGGTTTCCCTAGGTGTCGGCTGAGCTAGAGGCCAAAATCCACAGCTAGACATTTTGTAGAAAACAGCTCTGTTTTCTTTCTGAAAATTTGATGTGTCCACGTTGTCTTTTGGGGCATTTCCTTTTGCGGGCGCTAGGCCTACCCACACAAGTGAGGTACAATTTTTATCGGAAGACTTGGGGGAACGCTGGTTGGAAGGAAATGTGTGGCTCCTCTCAGATTCCACAACTTTCTGTCACCGAAATGAGAGGAAAAAGTGTTTCTTGGCCAAATTGGGAGGTTTGCATAGGATTCTGGGTAACAGAATCTCCTTAGAGCCCCACAAGTAACCCTATCTTGGATTCCCCTAGGTGTCTAGTTTTCAAAAATGCACGGGTTTGCTAGGTTTTCCTAGGTGCCGGCTGAGCTAGAGGCCAAAATCATAGCTAGGCACTTTGTAGAAAACAGCTCAGTTTTCTTTCTGAAAATGTGATGTGTCCACATTGTCTTTTTGGGCATTTCCTTTCTCGGGCGCTATGCCTACCCACACAAGTGAGGTACAATTTTTATCGGGAGACATGGGGGGACGCTGGGTGGAAGGAAATTAGTGGCTCCTCTCAGATTCCGGAACTTTCTGTCAACAAAATGAGAGGAAAAAGTTTTTCTTGGCCACATTTTGAGGTTTCCAAAGGATTCTGGGTAACACAACCTGGTCACAGCCCCACAAGTCTCGTCATCTTGGATTCCCCTAGGTGTCTCGTTTAAAAAAATGCACAGGTTTGCTAGGTTTCCCCAGGTGCCGGCTGAGCTAGAAGCCAAAATCCACAGCTAGGCACTTTGTAGAAAACAGCTCTGTTTTCTTTCTGAAAATGTGATGTGTCCACGTTGTCTTTTGGGGCATTTCCTTTCACGGGCGATAGGCCTACCCACACAAGTGAGGTACCGTTTTTATCAGGAGACTCGGGGGGACGTTGGGTAGAAGGACATTTGTGGCTCTTCTCAGATTCCAGAATTTTCTGTCACCGAAATGAGAGGAAAAAGTGTTTAATGGCCACATTTTGAGGTTTGCAAAGGATTCTGGGTAACAGAACCTGGTCAGAGCCCCACAAGTCACCCCATCTTGGATTCCCCAAGGTGTCTAGTTTTCAAAAATGTGCTGGTTTGCTAGGTTTCTCCATGTGCTGGCTGAGCTAGAGACCAAAATCCACAGCTAAGCACTTTGTAAAAACATCTCTGTGTTCTTTGTGAAAATGTGATTTGTCCACGTTGTGTTTTGGGGCATTTCCTTTCAGGGGCGCTAGGCCTACCCATACAAGTGAGAAACAATTTTTATCGAGAGAGTTGGGGGAACGCTGGATGGAAAGAAATTTGTGGCTCCTCTCATATTCCAGAACTTTCTGTCACCTAAATGTTAGGAAATAGTGTTTTTTTGGGAAAGATTTTGAGGTGTGCAAAGGATTCTGAGTAACAGAACCCGGTCAGAACCCCACAACTCACGCCATCTTGGATTCCACTAGGTGTCTAGTTTTCAAAAATGCGCTGGTTTGCTCGGTTTCTCTAGGTGCCGGCTGAGCTAGAGGCCAAAATCCACAGCTAGGCATTTTGTAGAAAACAGCTCTGTTTTCTTTCTGAAAATATGATGTGTCCACGTTGTCTTTTGGGGCATTTCCTTTTGCGGGCGCTCGGCCTACCCACACAAGTGAGGTACAATTTTTATCGGAAGACTTGGGGGAACGCTGGTTGGAAGGAAATTTGTGGCTCCTCTCAGATTCCACAACTTTCTGTCACCGAAATGAGAGGAAAAAGTGTTTCTTGGCCAAATTGGGAGGTTTGCATAGGATTCTGGGTAACAGAATCTCATCAGAGCCCCACAAGGAACCCTATCTTGGATTCCCCAAGGTGTCTAGTTTTCAAAAATGTGCTGGTTTGCTAGGTTTCTCCATGTGCTGGCTGAGCTAGAGACCAAAATCCACAGCTAAGCACTTTGTAAAAAACATCTCTGTGTTCTTTGTGAAAATGTGATTTGTCCACGTTGTGTTTTGGGGCATTTCGTTTCACGGGCGCTAGGCCTACCCATACAAGTGAGAAACAATTTTTATCGAGAGAGTTGGGGGAACGCTGGATGGAAAAAAAATTGTGGCTCCTCTCATATTCCAGAACTTTCTGTCACCTAAATGTTAGGAAATAGTGTTTTTTTGGGAAAGATTTTGAGGTTTGCAAAGGATTCTGAGTAACAGAACCTGGTCAGAACCCCACAACTCACGCCATCTTGGATTCCACTAGGTGTCTAGTTTTCAAAAATGCGCTGGTTTGCTCGGTTTCCCTAGGTGCCAGCTGAGCTAGAGGCCAAAATCCACAGCTAGGCATTTTGTAGAAAACAGCTCTGTTTTCTTTCTGAAAATATGATGTGTCCACGTTGTCTTTTGGGGCATTTCCTTTTGCGGGCGCTCGGCCTACCCACACAAGTGAGGTACAATTTTTATCGGAAGACTTGGGGGAACGCTGGTTGGAAGGAAATTTGTGGCTCCTCTCAGATTCCACAACTTTCTGTCACCGAAATGAGAGGAAAAAGTGTTTCTTGGCCAAATTGGGAGGTTTGCATAGGATTCTGGGTAACAGAATCTCATCAGAGCCGCACAAGGAACCCTATCTTGGATTCCCCTAGGTGTCTAGTTTTCAAAAATGCGCGGGTTTGCTAGGTTTTCCTAGGTGCCGGCTGAGCTCGAGGCCGAAATCCACAGCTAGGCACTTTGTAGAAAACAGCTCAGTTTTCTTTCTGAAAATGTGATGTGTCCACGTTGTCTTTTGGGGCATTTCCTTTCGCGGGCGCTAGGCCTACCCACACAAGTGAGGTACCGTTTTTATCAGGAGACTCGGGGGGACGTTGGGTAGAAGGACATTTGTGGCTCTTCTCAGATTCCAGAATTTTCTGTCATCGAAATGAGAAGAAAAAGTGTTTTATGGCCACATTTTGAGGTTTGCAAAGGATTCTGGGTAACAGAACCTGGTCAGAGCCCCACAAGTCACCCCATCTTGGATTCCCCAAGGTGTCTCGTTTTCAAAAATGTGCTGGTTTGCTAGGTTTCTCCATGTGCCGGCTGAGCTAGAGACCAAAATCCACAGCTTGGCACTTTGTAAAAAACATCTCTGTGTTCTATGTGAAAATGTGATTTGTCCACGTTGTGTTTTGGGGCATTTCCTTTCACGGGCGCTAGGCCTACCCATACAAATGAGGAACAATTTTTATCGAGAGAGTTGGGGGAACGCTGGATGGAAAGAAATTTGTGGCTCCTCTCATATTCCAGAACTTTCTTTCACCTAAATGTTAGGAAAGAGTGTTTTTTTGTGAAAGATTTTGAGGCTTGCAAAGGATTCTGAGTAACAGAACCTGGTCAGAACCTCACAACTCATGCCATCTTGGATTCCCCTAGGTGTCTAGTTTTCAAAAATGCGCTGGTTTGCTCGGTTTCCCTAGGTGTCGGCTGAGCTAGAGGCCAAAATCCATAGCTAGGCACTTTGTAGAAAACAGCTCTGTTTTCTTTGTGAAAATGTGATGTATCCACTTTGTCTTTTGGGGGCATTTCCTTTCGCGGACCCTAGGCCTACTCACACAAGTGAGGTACCATTTTTATTGGAAGACTTAGGGAACGCTTGGTGGAAGAAAATTGTGGCTCCTCTCAGATTCCAGAACTTTCAGTCACTGACAGGAGATGAAAAAGTGTTTCTTGGCCAAATTGGGAGGTTTGCAAAGGATTCTGGGTAACAGAATCTCATCAGAGTCCCACAAGTAATCCTATCTTGGATTCCCCTAGGTGTCTAGTTTTCAAAAATGCGCTGGTTTGCTAGGTTTCCCTAGGTGCCGGCTGAGCTAGAAGCCAAAATCCACAGCTAGGCACTTTGTAGAAAACTGCTCTGTTTTCTTTCTGAAAATGTGATGTGTCCATGTTGTCTTTTGGGGCATTTCCTTTCGCGGGCGTTAGGCCTACCCACACAAGTGAGGTACCGTTTTTATCAGGAGACTCAGGGGGACGTTGGGTAGAAGGACATTCTTGGCTCTTCTCAGATTCCAGAATTTTCTGTCACCGAAATTAGAGGAAAAAGTGTTTTATGGCCACATTTTGAGGTTTGCAAAGGATTCTGGGTAACAGAACCTGGTCAGAGCCCCACAAGTCACCCCATCTTGGATTCCCCAAGGTGTCTCGTTTTCAAAAATGTGCTGGTTTGCTAAGTTTCTCCATGTGCCGGCTGAGCTAGAGACCAAAATCCACAGCTTGGCACTTTGTAAAAAACATCTCTGTGTTCTTTGTGAAAATGTGATTTGTCCACGTTGTGTTTTGGGGCATTTCGTTTCACGGGCGCTAGGCCTACCCATACAAATGAGGAACAATTTTTATCGAGAGAGTTGGGGGAACGCTGGATGGAAAGAAATTTGTGGCTCCTCTCATATTCCAGAACTTTCTTTCACCTAAATGTTAGGAAAGAGTGTTTTTTTGGGAAAGATTTTGAGGTTTGCAAAGGATTCTGAGTAACAGAACCTGGTCAGAACCCCACAACTCACGCCATCTTGGATTCCCCTAGGTGTCTAGTTTTCAAAAATGCGCTGGTTTGCTCGGTTTCCCTAGGTGTCGGCTGAGCTAGAGGCCAAAATCCACAGCTAGACATTTTGTAGAAAACAGCTCTGTTTTCTTTCTGAAAATTTGATGTGTCCACGTTGTCTTTTGGGGCATTTCCTTTTGCGGGCGCTAGGCCTACCCACACAAGTGAGGTACAATTTTTATCGGAAGACTTGGGGGAACGCTGGTTGGAAGGAAATTTGTGGCTCCTCTCAGATTCCACAACTTTCTGTCACCGAAATGAGAGGAAAAAGTGTTTCTTGGCCAAATTGGGAGGTTTGCATAGGATTCTGGGTAACAGAATCTCCTTAGAGCCCCACAAGTAACCCTATCTTGGATTCCCCTAGGTGTCTAGTTTTCAAAAATGCACGGGTTTGCTAGGTTTTCCTAGGTGCCGGCTGAGCTAGAGGCCAAAATCCACAGCTAGGCACTTTGTAGAAAACAGCTCAGTTTTCTTTCTGAAAATGTGATGTGTCCACATTGTCTTTTTGGGCATTTCCTTTCTCGGGCGCTATGCCTACCCACACAAGTGAGGTACAATTTTTATCGGGAGACATGGGGGGACGCTGGGTGGAAGGAAATTAGTGGCTCCTCTCAGATTCCGGAACTTTCTGTAAACAAAATGAGAGGAAAAAGTTTTTCTTGGCCACATTTTGAGGTTTCCAAAGGATTCTGGGTAACACAACCTGGTCACAGCCCCACAAGTCTCGTCATCTTGGATTCCCCTAGGTGTCTCGTTTAAAAAAATGCACAGGTTTGCTAGGTTTCCCCAGGTGCCGGTTGAGCTAGAAGCCAAAATCCACAGCTAGGCACTTTGTAGAAAACAGCTCTGTTTTCTTTCTGAAAATGTGATGTGTCCACGTTGTCTTTTGGGGCATTTCCTTTCACGGGCGATAGGCCTACCCACACAAGTGAGGTACCGTTTTTATCAGGAGACTCGGGGGGACGTTGGGTAGAAGGACATTTGTGGCTCTTCTCAGATTCCAGAATTTTCTGTCACCGAAATGAGAGGAAAAAGTGTTTTATGGCCACATTTTGAGGTTTGCAAAGGATTCTGGGTAACAGAACCTGGTCAGAGCCCCACAGGTCACCCCATCTTGGATTCCCCAAGGTGTCTAGTTTTCAAAAATGTGCTGGTTTGCTAGGTTTCTCCATGTGCTGGCTGAGCTAGAGACCAAAATCCACAGCTAAGCACTTTGTAAAAACATCTCTGTGTTCTTTGTGAAAATGTGATTTGTCCACGTTGTGTTTTGGGGCATTTCCTTTCACGGGCGCTAGGCCTACCCATACAAGTGAGAAACAATTTTTATCGAGAGAGTTGGGGGAACGCTGGATGGAAAGAAATTTGTGGCTCCTCTCATATTCCAGAACTTTCTGTCACCTAAATGTTAGGAAATAGTGTTTTTTTGGGAAAGATTTTGAGGTGTGCAAAGGATTCTGAGTAACAGAACCCGGTCAGAACCCCACAACTCACGCCATCTTGGATTCCACTAGGTGTCTAGTTTTCAAAAATGCGCTGGTTTGCTCGGTTTCTCTAGGTGCCGGCTGAGCTAGAGGCCAAAATCCACAGCTAGGCATTTTGTAGAAAACAGCTCTGTTTTCTTTCTGAAAATATGATGTGTCCACGTTGTCTTTTGGGGCATTTCCTTTTGCGGGCGCTCGGCCTACCCACACAAGTGAGGTACAATTTTTATCGGAAGACTTGGGGGAACGCTGGTTGGAAGGAAATTTGTGGCTCCTCTCAGATTCCACAACTTTCTGTCACCGAAATGAGAGGAAAAAGTGTTTCTTGGCCAAATTGGGAGGTTTGCATAGGATTCTGGGTAACAGAATCTCATCAGAGCCCCACAAGGAACCCTATCTTGGATTCCCCAAGGTGTCTAGTTTTCAAAAATGTGCTGGTTTGCTAGGTTTCTCCATGTGCTGGCTGAGCTAGAGACCAAAATCCACAGCTAAGCACTTTGTAAAAAACATCTCTGTGTTCTTTGTGAAAATGTGATTTGTCCACGTTGTGTTTTGGGGCATTTCGTTTCACGGGCTCTAGGCCTACCCATACAAGTGAGAAACAATTTTTATCGAGAGAGTTGGGGGAACGCTGGATGGAAAAAAAATTGTGGCTCCTCTCATATTCCAGAACTTTCTGTCACCTAAATGTTAGGAAATAGTGTTTTTTTGGGAAAGATTTTGAGGTTTGCAAAGGATTCTGAGTAACAGAACCTGGTCAGAACCCCACAACTCACGCCATCTTGGATTCCACTAGGTGTCTAGTTTTCAAAAATGCGCTGGTTTGCTCGGTTTCCCTAGGTGCCGGCTGAGCTAGAGGCCAAAATCCACAGCTAGGCATTTTGTAGAAAACAGCTCTGTTTTCTTTCTGAAAATATGATGTGTCCACGTTGTCTTTTGGGGCATTTCCTTTTGCGGGCGCTCGGCCTACCCACACAAGTGAGGTACAATTTTTATCGGAAGACTTGGGGGAACGCTGGTTGGAAGGAAATTTGTGGCTCCTCTCAGATTCCACAACTTTCTGTCACCGAAATGAGAGGAAAAAGTGTTTCTTGGCCAAATTGGGAGGTTTGCATAGGATTCTGGGTAACAGAATCTCATCAGAGCCGCACAAGGAACCCTATCTTGGATTCCCCTAGGTGTCTAGTTTTCAAAAATGCGCGGGTTTGCTAGGTTTTCCTAGGTGCCGGCTGAGCTCGAGGCCGAAATCCACAGCTAGGCACTTTGTAGAAAACAGCTCAGTTTTCTTTCTGAAAATGTGATGTGTCCACGTTGTCTTTTGGGGCATTTCCTTTCGCGGGCGCTAGGCCTACCCACACAAGTGAGGTACCGTTTTTATCAGGAGACTCGGGGGGACGTTGGGTAGAAGGACATTTGTGGCTCTTCTCAGATTCCAGAATTTTCTGTCATCGAAATGAGAGGAAAAAGTGTTTTATGGCCACATTTTGAGGTTTGCAAAGGATTCTGGGTAACAGAACCTGGTCAGAGCCCCACAAGTCACCCCATCTTGGATTCCCCAAGGTGTCTCGTTTTCAAAAATGTGCTGGTTTGCTAGGTTTCTCCATGTGCCGGCTGAGCTAGAGACCAAAATCCACAGCTTGGCACTTTGTAAAAAACATCTCTGTGTTCTATGTGAAAATGTGATTTGTCCACGTTGTGTTTTGGGGCATTTCCTTTCACGGGCGCTAGGCCTACCCATACAAATGAGGAACAATTTTTATCGAGAGAGTTGGGGGAACGCTGGATGGAAAGAAATTTGTGGCTCCTCCCATATTCCAGAACTTTCTTTCACCTAAATGTTAGGAAAGAGTGTTTTTTTGTGAAAGATTTTGAGGTTTGCAAAGGATTCTGAGTAACAGAACCTGGTCAGAACCCCACAACTCATGCCATCTTGGATTCCCCTAGGTGTCTAGTTTTCAAAAATGCGCTGGTTTGCTCGGTTTCCCTAGGTGTCGGCTGAGCTAGAGGCCAAAATCCACAGCTAGACATTTTGTAGAAAACAGCTCTGTTTTCTTTCTGAAAATTTGATGTGTCCACGTTGTCTTTTGGGGCATTTCCTTTTGCGGGCGCTAGGCCTACCCACACAAGTGAGGTACTGTTTTTATCAGGAGACTCGGGGGGACGTTGGGTAGAAGGACATTTGTGGCTCTTCTCAGATTCCAGAATTTTCTGTCACCGAAATGAGAGGAAAAAGTGTTTTTTTGGCCAAATTGTGAGGTTTCCAAAGGATTCTGGGTAACAGAACCTGGTCACAGCCCCACAAGTTACGCCATCTTGGATTCCCCTAGGTGTCTCGTTTAACAAATGCACAGGTTTGCTAGGTTTACCCCGTGGCGGCAGAGCTAGAGGCCAAAATCCACATCTAGGCACTTTGTAAAAAACAGTTCTGTTTTCTTTGTGAAAAAGTGATGTGTCCACCTTGTCTTTTTGGGCATTTTCTTTCTCTGGCGCTAGGCCTACCCACACAAGTGTGGTACAATTTTTATCTGGAGACATGGGGGGACGCTGGGTGGAAGGAAATTAGTGGCTCCTCCCAGATTCCAGAACTTTCTGTCACCGAAATTAGAGGAAAAAGTGTTTTGTGCCCACATTTTGAGGTTTGCAAAGGATTCTGGGTAACAGAACCTGGTCAGAGCCCCACAAGTCACCCCATCTTGGATTCCCCTAGGTGTCTAGTTTTCAAAAATGTGCTGATTTGCTAGGTTTCTCCATGTGCCGGCTGAACAAGAGACCAAAATCCACAGCTAGGCACTTTGTAAAAAACAGCTCTGTTTTCTTTGTGAAAATGTGATTTGTCCACGTTGTGTTTTGGGGCATTTCCTTTCACGGGCACTAGGCCTACCCATACAAGTGAGAAACAGTTTTTATCAAGAGAGTTGGGGGAACGCTGGATGGAAAAAAAATTGTGGCTCCTCTCATATTCCAGAACTTTCTGTCACCTAAATGTTAGGAAAGGGTGTTTTTTGGGAATAATTTTGTGGTTTGCAAAGGATTCTGGTTAACAGAACCTGGTCAGAACCCCACAAGTCATGCCATCTTGGATTCCCCTAGGTGTCTAGTTTTCAAAAATGCGCTGGTTTGCTAGGTTTCCCTAGCTGCCGGCTGAGCTAGAGGCCAAAATCCATAGCTAGGCACTTTGTAGAAAACAGCTCTGTTTTCTTTGTGAAAATGTGATGTATCCACTTTGTCTTTTGGGGGCATTTCCTTTCGCGGACCCTAGGCCTACTCACACAAGTGAGGTACCATTTTTATTGGAAGACTTAGGGAACGCTTGGTGGAAGAAAATTGTGGCTCCTCTCAGATTCCAGAACTTTCAGTCCCTGACAGGAGATGAAAAAGTGTTTCTTGGCCAAATTGGGAGGTTTGCAAAGGATTCTGGGTAACAGAATCTCATCAGAGTCCCACAAGTAATCCTATCTTGGATTCCCCTAGGTGTCTAGTTTTCAAAAATGCGCTGGTTTGCTAGGTTTCCCTAGGTGCCGGCTGAGCTAGAAGCCAAAATCCACAGCTAGGCACTTTGTAGAAAACTGCTCTGTTTTCTTTCTGAAAATGTGATGTGTCCACGTTGTCTTTTGGGGCATTTCCTTTCGCGGGCGTTAGGCCTACCCACACAAGTGAGGTACCGTTTTTATCAGGAGACTCAGGGGGACGTTGGGTAGAAGGACATTCTTGGCTCTTCTCAGATTCCAGAATTTTCTGTCACCGAAATGAGAGGAAAAAGTGTTTTATGGCCACATTTTGAGGTTTGCAAAGGATTCTGGGTAACAGAACCTGGTCAGAGCCCCACAAGTCACCCCATCTTGGATTCCCCAAGGTGTCTCGTTTTCAAAAATGTGCTGGTTTGCTAAGTTTCTCCATGTGCCGGCTGAGCTAGAGACCAAAATCCACAGCTTGGCACTTTGTAAAAAACATCTCTGTGTTCTTTGTGAAAATGTGATTTGTCCACGTTGTGTTTTGGGGCATTTCGTTTCACGGGCGCTAGGCCTACCCATACAAATGAGGAACAATTTTTATCGAGAGAGTTAGGGGAACGCTGGATGGAAAGAAATTTGTGGCTCCTCTCATATTCCAGAACTTTCTTTCACCTAAATGTTAGGAAAGAGTGTTTTTTGGGGAAAGATTTTGAGGTTTGCAAAGGATTCTGAGTAACAGAACCTGGTCAGAACCCCACAACTCACGCCATCTTGGATTCCCCTAGGTGTCTAGTTTTCAAAAATGCGCTGGTTTGCTCGGTTTCCCTAGGTGTCGGCTGAGCTAGAGGCCAAAATCCACAGCTAGACATTTTGTAGAAAACAGCTCTGTTTTCTTTCTGAAAATTTGATGTGTCCACTTTGTCTTTTGGGGCATTTCCTTTTGCGGGCGCTAGGCCTACCCACACAAGTGAGGTACAATTTTTATCGGAAGACTTGGGGGAACGCTGGTTGGAAGGAAATGTGTGGCTCCTCTCAGATTCCACAACTTTCTGTCACCGAAATGAGAGGAAAAAGTGTTTCTTGGCCAAATTGGGAGGTTTGCATAGGATTCTGGGTAACAGAATCTCCTTAGAGCCCCACAAGTAACCCTATCTTGGATTCCCCTAGGTGTCTAGTTTTAAAAAATGCACGGGTTTGCTAGGTTTTCCTAGGTGCCGGCTGAGCTAGAGGCCAAAATCATAGCTAGGCACTTTGTAGAAAACAGCTCAGTTTTCTTTCTGAAAATGTGATGTGTCCACATTGTCTTTTTGGGCATTTCCTTTCTCGGGCGCTATGCCTACCCACACAAGTGAGGTACAATTTTTATCGGGAGACATGGGGGGACGCTGGGTGGAAGGAAATTAGTGGCTCCTCTCAGATTCCGGAACTTTCTGTCAACAAAATGAGAGGAAAAAGTTTTTCTTGGCCACATTTTGAGGTTTCCAAAGGATTCTGGGTAACACAACCTGGTCACAGCCCCACAAGTCTCGTCATCTTGGATTCCCCTAGGTGTCTCGTTTAAAAAAATGCACAGGTTTGCTAGGTTTCCCCAGGTGCCGGCTGAGCTAGAAGCCAAAATCCACAGCTAGGCACTTTGTAGAAAACAGCTCTGTTTTCTTTCTGAAAATGTGATGTGTCCACGTTGTCTTTTGGGGCATTTCCTTTCACGGGCGATAGGCCTACCCACACAAGTGAGGTACCGTTTTTATCAGGAGACTCGGGGGGACGTTGGGTAGAAGGACATTTGTGGCTCTTCTCAGATTCCAGAATTTTCTGTCACCGAAATGAGAGGAAAAAGTGTTTAATGGCCACATTTTGAGGTTTGCAAAGGATTCTGGGTAACAGAACCTGGTCAGAGCCCCACAAGTCACCCCATCTTGGATTCCCCAAGGTGTCTAGTTTTCAAAAATGTGCTGGTTTGCTAGGTTTCTCCATGTGCTGGCTGAGCTAGAGACCAAAATCCACAGCTAAGCACTTTGTAAAAACATCTCTGTGTTCTTTGTGAAAATGTGATTTGTCCACGTTGTGTTTTGGGGCATTTCCTTTCAGGGGCGCTAGGCCTACCCATACAAGTGAGAAACAATTTTTATCGAGAGAGTTGGGGGAACGCTGGATGGAAAGAAATTTGTGGCTCCTCTCATATTCCAGAACTTTCTGTCACCTAAATGTTAGGAAATAGTGTTTTTTTGGGAAAGATTTTGAGGTGTGCAAAGGATTCTGAGTAACAGAACCCGGTCAGAACCCCACAACTCACGCCATCTTGGATTCCACTAGGTGTCTAGTTTTCAAAAATGCGCTGGTTTGCTCGGTTTCTCTAGGTGCCGGCTGAGCTAGAGGCCAAAATCCACAGCTAGGCATTTTGTAGAAAACAGCTCTGTTTTCTTTCTGAAAATATGATGTGTCCACGTTGTCTTTTGGGGCATTTCCTTTTGCGGGCGCTCGGCCTACCCACACAAGTGAGGTACAATTTTTATCGGAAGACTTGGGGGAACGCTGGTTGGAAGGAAATTTGTGGCTCCTCTCAGATTCCACAACTTTCTGTCACCGAAATGAGAGGAAAAAGTGTTTCTTGGCCAAATTGGGAGGTTTGCATAGGATTCTGGGTAACAGAATCTCATCAGAGCCCCACAAGGAACCCTATCTTGGATTCCCCAAGGTGTCTAGTTTTCAAAAATGTGCTGGTTTGCTAGGTTTCTCCATGTGCTGGCTGAGCTAGAGACCAAAATCCACAGCTAAGCACTTTGTAAAAAACATCTCTGTGTTCTTTGTGAAAATGTGATTTGTCCACGTTGTGTTTTGGGGCATTTCGTTTCACGGGCGCTAGGCCTACCCATACAAGTGAGAAACAATTTTTATCGAGAGAGTTGGGGGAACGCTGGATGGAAAAAAAATTGTGGCTCCTCTCATATTCCAGAACTTTCTGTCACCTAAATGTTAGGAAATAGTGTTTTTTTGGGAAAGATTTTGAGGTTTGCAAAGGATTCTGAGTAACAGAACCTGGTCAGAACCCCACAACTCACGCCATCTTGGATTCCACTAGGTGTCTAGTTTTCAAAAATGCGCTGGTTTGCTCGGTTTCCCTAGGTGCCAGCTGAGCTAGAGGCCAAAATCCACAGCTAGGCATTTTGTAGAAAACAGCTCTGTTTTCTTTCTGAAAATATGATGTGTCCACGTTGTCTTTTGGGGCATTTCCTTTTGCGGGCGCTCGGCCTACCCACACAAGTGAGGTACAATTTTTATCGGAAGACTTGGGGGAACGCTGGTTGGAAGGAAATTTGTGGCTCCTCTCAGATTCCACAACTTTCTGTCACCGAAATGAGAGGAAAAAGTGTTTCTTGGCCAAATTGGGAGGTTTGCATAGGATTCTGGGTAACAGAATCTCATCAGAGCCGCACAAGGAACCCTATCTTGGATTCCCCTAGGTGTCTAGTTTTCAAAAATGCGCGGGTTTGCTAGGTTTTCCTAGGTGCCGGCTGAGCTCGAGGCCGAAATCCACAGCTAGGCACTTTGTAGAAAACAGCTCAGTTTTCTTTCTGAAAATGTGATGTGTCCACGTTGTCTTTTGGGGCATTTCCTTTCGCGGGCGCTAGGCCTACCCACACAAGTGAGGTACCGTTTTTATCAGGAGACTCGGGGGGACGTTGGGTAGAAGGACATTTGTGGCTCTTCTCAGATTCCAGAATTTTCTGTCATCGAAATGAGAAGAAAAAGTGTTTTATGGCCACATTTTGAGGTTTGCAAAGGATTCTGGGTAACAGAACCTGGTCAGAGCCCCACAAGTCACCCCATCTTGGATTCCCCAAGGTGTCTCGTTTTCAAAAATGTGCTGGTTTGCTAGGTTTCTCCATGTGCCGGCTGAGCTAGAGACCAAAATCCACAGCTTGGCACTTTGTAAAAAACATCTCTGTGTTCTATGTGAAAATGTGATTTGTCCACGTTGTGTTTTGGGGCATTTCCTTTCACGGGCGCTAGGCCTACCCATACAAATGAGGAACAATTTTTATCGAGAGAGTTGGGGGAACGCTGGATGGAAAGAAATTTGTGGCTCCTCTCATATTCCAGAACTTTCTTTCACCTAAATGTTAGGAAAGAGTGTTTTTTTGTGAAAGATTTTGAGGCTTGCAAAGGATTCTGAGTAACAGAACCTGGTCAGAACCCCACAACTCATGCCATCTTGGATTCCCCTAGGTGTCTAGTTTTCAAAAATGCGCTGGTTTGCTCGGTTTCCCTAGGTGTCGGCTGAGCTAGAGGCCAAAATCCATAGCTAGGCACTTTGTAGAAAACAGCTCTGTTTTCTTTGTGAAAATGTGATGTATCCACTTTGTCTTTTGGGGGCATTTCCTTTCGCGGACCCTAGGCCTACTCACACAAGTGAGGTACCATTTTTATTGGAAGACTTAGGGAACGCTTGGTGGAAGGAAATTGTGGCTCCTCTCAGATTCCAGAACTTTCAGTCACTGACAGGAGATGAAAAAGTGTTTCTTGGCCAAATTGGGAGGTTTGCAAAGGATTCTGGGTAACAGAATCTCATCAGAGTCCCACAAGTAATCCTATCTTGGATTCCCCTAGGTGTCTAGTTTTCAAAAATGCGCTGGTTTGCTAGGTTTCCCTAGGTGCCGGCTGAGCTAGAAGCCAAAATCCACAGCTAGGCACTTTGTAGAAAACTGCTCTGTTTTCTTTCTGAAAATGTGATGTGTCCATGTTGTCTTTTGGGGCATTTCCTTTCGCGGGCGTTAGGCCTACCCACACAAGTGAGGTACCGTTTTTATCAGGAGACTCAGGGGGACGTTGGGTAGAAGGACATTCTTGGCTCTTCTCAGATTCCAGAATTTTCTGTCACCGAAATTAGAGGAAAAAGTGTTTTATGGCCACATTTTGAGGTTTGCAAAGGATTCTGGGTAACAGAACCTGGTCAGAGCCCCACAAGTCACCCCATCTTGGATTCCCCAAGGTGTCTCGTTTTCAAAAATGTGCTGGTTTGCTAAGTTTCTCCATGTGCCGGCTGAGCTAGAGACCAAAATCCACAGCTTGGCACTTTGTAAAAAACATCTCTGTGTTCTTTGTGAAAATGTGATTTGTCCACGTTGTGTTTTGGGGCATTTCGTTTCACGGGCGCTAGGCCTACCCATACAAATGAGGAACAATTTTTATCGAGAGAGTTGGGGGAACGCTGGATGGAAAGAAATTTGTGGCTCCTCTCATATTCCAGAACTTTCTTTCACCTAAATGTTAGGAAAGAGTGTTTTTTTGGGAAAGATTTTGAGGTTTGCAAAGGATTCTGAGTAACAGAACCTGGTCAGAACCCCACAACTCACGCCATCTTGGATTCCCCTAGGTGTCTAGTTTTCAAAAATGCGCTGGTTTGCTCGGTTTCCCTAGGTGTCGGCTGAGCTAGAGGCCAAAATCCACAGCTAGACATTTTGTAGAAAACAGCTCTGTTTTCTTTCTGAAAATTTGATGTGTCCACGTTGTCTTTTGGGGCATTTCCTTTTGCGGGCGCTAGGCCTACCCACACAAGTGAGGTACAATTTTTATCGGAAGACTTGGGGGAACGCTGGTTGGAAGGAAATTTGTGGCTCCTCTCAGATTCCACAACTTTCTGTCACCGAAATGAGAGGAAAAAGTGTTTCTTGGCCAAATTGGGAGGTTTGCATAGGATTCTGGGTAACAGAATCTCCTTAGAGCCCCACAAGTAACCCTATCTTGGATTCCCCTAGGTGTCTAGTTTTCAAAAATGCACGGGTTTGCTAGGTTTTCCTAGGTGCCGGCTGAGCTAGAGGCCAAAATCCACAGCTAGGCACTTTGTAGAAAACAGCTCAGTTTTCTTTCTGAAAATGTGATGTGTCCACATTGTCTTTTTGGGCATTTCCTTTCTCGGGCGCTATGCCTACCCACACAAGTGAGGTACAATTTTTATCGGGAGACATGGGGGGACGCTGGGTGGAAGGAAATTAGTGGCTCCTCTCAGATTCCGGAACTTTCTGTAAACAAAATGAGAGGAAAAAGTTTTTCTTGGCCACATTTTGAGGTTTCCAAAGGATTCTGGGTAACACAACCTGGTCACAGCCCCACAAGTCTCGTCATCTTGGATTCCCCTAGGTGTCTCGTTTAAAAAAATGCACAGGTTTGCTAGGTTTCCCCAGGTGCCGGTTGAGCTAGAAGCCAAAATCCACAGCTAGGCACTTTGTAGAAAACAGCTCTGTTTTCTTTCTGAAAATGTGATGTGTCCACGTTGTCTTTTGGGGCATTTCCTTTCACGGGCGATAGGCCTACCCACACAAGTGAGGTACCGTTTTTATCAGGAGACTCGGGGGGACGTTGGGTAGAAGGACATTTGTGGCTCTTCTCAGATTCCAGAATTTTCTGTCACCGAAATGAGAGGAAAAAGTGTTTTATGGCCACATTTTGAGGTTTGCAAAGGATTCTGGGTAACAGAACCTGGTCAGAGCCCCACAGGTCACCCCATCTTGGATTCCCCAAGGTGTCTAGTTTTCAAAAATGTGCTGGTTTGCTAGGTTTCTCCATGTGCTGGCTGAGCTAGAGACCAAAATCCACAGCTAAGCACTTTGTAAAAACATCTCTGTGTTCTTTGTGAAAATGTGATTTGTCCACGTTGTGTTTTGGGGCATTTCCTTTCACGGGCGCTAGGCCTACCCATACAAGTGAGAAACAATTTTTATCGAGAGAGTTGGGGGAACGCTGGATGGAAAGAAATTTGTGGCTCCTCTCATATTCCAGAACTTTCTGTCACCTAAATGTTAGGAAATAGTGTTTTTTTGGGAAAGATTTTGAGGTGTGCAAAGGATTCTGAGTAACAGAACCCGGTCAGAACCCCACAACTCACGCCATCTTGGATTCCACTAGGTGTCTAGTTTTCAAAAATGCGCTGGTTTGCTCGGTTTCTCTAGGTGCCGGCTGAGCTAGAGGCCAAAATCCACAGCTAGGCATTTTGTAGAAAACAGCTCTGTTTTCTTTCTGAAAATATGATGTGTCCACGTTGTCTTTTGGGGCATTTCCTTTTGCGGGCGCTCGGCCTACCCACACAAGTGAGGTACAATTTTTATCGGAAGACTTGGGGGAACGCTGGTTGGAAGGAAATTTGTGGCTCCTCTCAGATTCCACAACTTTCTGTCACCGAAATGAGAGGAAAAAGTGTTTCTTGGCCAAATTGGGAGGTTTGCATAGGATTCTGGGTAACAGAATCTCATCAGAGCCGCACAAGGAACCCTATCTTGGATTCCCCTAGGTGTCTAGTTTTCAAAAATGCGCGGGTTTGCTAGGTTTTCCTAGGTGCCGGCTGAGCTCGAGGCCGAAATCCACAGCTAGGCACTTTGTAGAAAACAGCTCAGTTTTCTTTCTGAAAATGTGATGTGTCCACGTTGTCTTTTGGGGCATTTCCTTTCGCGGGCGCTAGGCCTACCCACACAAGTGAGGTACCGTTTTTATCAGGAGACTCGGGGGGACGTTGGGTAGAAGGACATTTGTGGCTCTTCTCAGATTCCAGAATTTTCTGTCATCGAAATGAGAAGAAAAAGTGTTTTATGGCCACATTTTGAGGTTTGCAAAGGATTCTGGGTAACAGAACCTGGTCAGAGCCCCACAAGTCACCCCATCTTGGATTCCCCAAGGTGTCTCGTTTTCAAAAATGTGCTGGTTTGCTAGGTTTCTCCATGTGCCGGCTGAGCTAGAGACCAAAATCCACAGCTTGGCACTTTGTAAAAAACATCTCTGTGTTCTATGTGAAAATGTGATTTGTCCACGTTGTGTTTTGGGGCATTTCCTTTCACGGGCGCTAGGCCTACCCATACAAATGAGGAACAATTTTTATCGAGAGAGTTGGGGGAACGCTGGATGGAAAGAAATTTGTGGCTCCTCTCATATTCCAGAACTTTCTTTCACCTAAATGTTAGGAAAGAGTGTTTTTTTGTGAAAGATTTTGAGGCTTGCAAAGGATTCTGAGTAACAGAACCTGGTCAGAACCCCACAACTCATGCCATCTTGGATTCCCCTAGGTGTCTAGTTTTCAAAAATGCGCTGGTTTGCTCGGTTTCCCTAGGTGTCGGCTGAGCTAGAGGCCAAAATCCATAGCTAGGCACTTTGTAGAAAACAGCTCTGTTTTCTTTGTGAAAATGTGATGTATCCACTTTGTCTTTTGGGGGCATTTCCTTTCGCGGACCCTAGGCCTACTCACACAAGTGAGGTACCATTTTTATTGGAAGACTTAGGGAACGCTTGGTGGAAGAAAATTGTGGCTCCTCTCAGATTCCAGAACTTTCAGTCACTGACAGGAGATGAAAAAGTGTTTCTTGGCCAAATTGGGAGGTTTGCAAAGGATTCTGGGTAACAGAATCTCATCAGAGTCCCACAAGTAATCCTATCTTGGATTCCCCTAGGTGTCTAGTTTTCAAAAATGCGCTGGTTTGCTAGGTTTCCCTAGGTGCCGGCTGAGCTAGAAGCCAAAATCCACAGCTAGGCACTTTGTAGAAAACTGCTCTGTTTTCTTTCTGAAAATGTGATGTGTCCATGTTGTCTTTTGGGGCATTTCCTTTCGCGGGCGTTAGGCCTACCCACACAAGTGAGGTACCGTTTTTATCAGGAGACTCAGGGGGACGTTGGGTAGAAGGACATTCTTGGCTCTTCTCAGATTCCAGAATTTTCTGTCACCGAAATTAGAGGAAAAAGTGTTTTATGGCCACATTTTGAGGTTTGCAAAGGATTCTGGGTAACAGAACCTGGTCAGAGCCCCACAAGTCACCCCATCTTGGATTCCCCAAGGTGTCTCGTTTTCAAAAATGTGCTGGTTTGCTAAGTTTCTCCATGTGCCGGCTGAGCTAGAGACCAAAATCCACAGCTTGGCACTTTGTAAAAAACATCTCTGTGTTCTTTGTGAAAATGTGATTTGTCCACGTTGTGTTTTGGGGCATTTCGTTTCACGGGCGCTAGGCCTACCCATACAAATGAGGAACAATTTTTATCGAGAGAGTTGGGGGAACGCTGGATGGAAAGAAATTTGTGGCTCCTCTCATATTCCAGAACTTTCTTTCACCTAAATGTTAGGAAAGAGTGTTTTTTTGGGAAAGATTTTGAGGTTTGCAAAGGATTCTGAGTAACAGAACCTGGTCAGAACCCCACAACTCACGCCATCTTGGATTCCCCTAGGTGTCTAGTTTTCAAAAATGCGCTGGTTTGCTCGGTTTCCCTAGGTGTCGGCTGAGCTAGAGGCCAAAATCCACAGCTAGACATTTTGTAGAAAACAGCTCTGTTTTCTTTCTGAAAATTTGATGTGTCCACGTTGTCTTTTGGGGCATTTCCTTTTGCGGGCGCTAGGCCTACCCACACAAGTGAGGTACAATTTTTATCGGAAGACTTGGGGGAACGCTGGTTGGAAGGAAATTTGTGGCTCCTCTCAGATTCCACAACTTTCTGTCACCGAAATGAGAGGAAAAAGTGTTTCTTGGCCAAATTGGGAGGTTTGCATAGGATTCTGGGTAACAGAATCTCCTTAGAGCCCCACAAGTAACCCTATCTTGGATTCCCCTAGGTGTCTAGTTTTCAAAAATGCACGGGTTTGCTAGGTTTTCCTAGGTGCCGGCTGAGCTAGAGGCCAAAATCCACAGCTAGGCACTTTGTAGAAAACAGCTCAGTTTTCTTTCTGAAAATGTGATGTGTCCACATTGTCTTTTTGGGCATTTCCTTTCTCGGGCGCTATGCCTACCCACACAAGTGAGGTACAATTTTTATCGGGAGACATGGGGGGACGCTGGGTGGAAGGAAATTAGTGGCTCCTCTCAGATTCCGGAACTTTCTGTAAACAAAATGAGAGGAAAAAGTTTTTCTTGGCCACATTTTGAGGTTTCCAAAGGATTCTGGGTAACACAACCTGGTCACAGCCCCACAAGTCTCGTCATCTTGGATTCCCCTAGGTGTCTCGTTTAAAAAAATGCACAGGTTTGCTAGGTTTCCCCAGGTGCCGGTTGAGCTAGAAGCCAAAATCCACAGCTAGGCACTTTGTAGAAAACAGCTCTGTTTTCTTTCTGAAAATGTGATGTGTCCACGTTGTCTTTTGGGGCATTTCCTTTCACGGGCGATAGGCCTACCCACACAAGTGAGGTACCGTTTTTATCAGGAGACTCGGGGGGACGTTGGGTAGAAGGACATTTGTGGCTCTTCTCAGATTCCAGAATTTTCTGTCACCGAAATGAGAGGAAAAAGTGTTTTATGGCCACATTTTGAGGTTTGCAAAGGATTCTGGGTAACAGAACCTGGTCAGAGCCCCACAGGTCACCCCATCTTGGATTCCCCAAGGTGTCTAGTTTTCAAAAATGTGCTGGTTTGCTAGGTTTCTCCATGTGCTGGCTGAGCTAGAGACCAAAATCCACAGCTAAGCACTTTGTAAAAACATCTCTGTGTTCTTTGTGAAAATGTGATTTGTCCACGTTGTGTTTTGGGGCATTTCCTTTCACGGGCGCTAGGCCTACCCATACAAGTGAGAAACAATTTTTATCGAGAGAGTTGGGGGAACGCTGGATGGAAAGAAATTTGTGGCTCCTCTCATATTCCAGAACTTTCTGTCACCTAAATGTTAGGAAATAGTGTTTTTTTGGGAAAGATTTTGAGGTGTGCAAAGGATTCTGAGTAACAGAACCCGGTCAGAACCCCACAACTCACGCCATCTTGGATTCCACTAGGTGTCTAGTTTTCAAAAATGCGCTGGTTTGCTCGGTTTCTCTAGGTGCCGGCTGAGCTAGAGGCCAAAATCCACAGCTAGGCATTTTGTAGAAAACAGCTCTGTTTTCTTTCTGAAAATATGATGTGTCCACGTTGTCTTTTGGGGCATTTCCTTTTGCGGGCGCTCGGCCTACCCACACAAGTGAGGTACAATTTTTATCGGAAGACTTGGGGGAACGCTGGTTGGAAGGAAATTTGTGGCTCCTCTCAGATTCCACAACTTTCTGTCACCGAAATGAGAGGAAAAAGTGTTTCTTGGCCAAATTGGGAGGTTTGCATAGGATTCTGGGTAACAGAATCTCATCAGAGCCCCACAAGGAACCCTATCTTGGATTCCCCAAGGTGTCTAGTTTTCAAAAATGTGCTGGTTTGCTAGGTTTCTCCATGTGCTGGCTGAGCTAGAGACCAAAATCCACAGCTAAGCACTTTGTAAAAAACATCTCTGTGTTCTTTGTGAAAATGTGATTTGTCCACGTTGTGTTTTGGGGCATTTCGTTTCACGGGCGCTAGGCCTACCCATACAAGTGAGAAACAATTTTTATCGAGAGAGTTGGGGGAACGCTGGATGGAAAAAAAATTGTGGCTCCTCTCATATTCCAGAACTTTCTGTCACCTAAATGTTAGGAAATAGTGTTTTTTTGGGAAAGATTTTGAGGTTTGCAAAGGATTCTGAGTAACAGAACCTGGTCAGAACCCCACAACTCACGCCATCTTGGATTCCACTAGGTGTCTAGTTTTCAAAAATGCGCTGGTTTGCTCGGTTTCCCTAGGTGCCGGCTGAGCTAGAGGCCAAAATCCACAGCTAGGCATTTTGTAGAAAACAGCTCTGTTTTCTTTCTGAAAATATGATGTGTCCACGTTGTCTTTTGGGGCATTTCCTTTTGCGGGCGCTCGGCCTACCCACACAAGTGAGGTACAATTTTTATCGGAAGACTTGGGGGAACGCTGGTTGGAAGGAAATTTGTGGCTCCTCTCAGATTCCACAACTTTCTGTCACCGAAATGAGAGGAAAAAGTGTTTCTTGGCCAAATTGGGAGGTTTGCATAGGATTCTGGGTAACAGAATCTCATCAGAGCCGCACAAGGAACCCTATCTTGGATTCCCCTAGGTGTCTAGTTTTCAAAAATGCGCGGGTTTGCTAGGTTTTCCTAGGTGCCGGCTGAGCTCGAGGCCGAAATCCACAGCTAGGCACTTTGTAGAAAACAGCTCAGTTTTCTTTCTGAAAATGTGATGTGTCCACGTTGTCTTTTGGGGCATTTCCTTTCGCGGGCGCTAGGCCTACCCACACAAGTGAGGTACCGTTTTTATCAGGAGACTCGGGGGGACGTTGGGTAGAAGGACATTTGTGGCTCTTCTCAGATTCCAGAATTTTCTGTCATCGAAATGAGAGGAAAAAGTGTTTTATGGCCACATTTTGAGGTTTGCAAAGGATTCTGGGTAACAGAACCTGGTCAGAGCCCCACAAGTCACCCCATCTTGGATTCCCCAAGGTGTCTCGTTTTCAAAAATGTGCTGGTTTGCTAGGTTTCTCCATGTGCCGGCTGAGCTAGAGACCAAAATCCACAGCTTGGCACTTTGTAAAAAACATCTCTGTGTTCTATGTGAAAATGTGATTTGTCCACGTTGTGTTTTGGGGCATTTCCTTTCACGGGCGCTAGGCCTACCCATACAAATGAGGAACAATTTTTATCGAGAGAGTTGGGGGAACGCTGGATGCAAAGAAATTTGTGGCTCCTCTCATATTCCAGAACTTTCTTTCACCTAAATGTTAGGAAAGAGTGTTTTTTTGTGAAAGATTTTGAGGCTTGCAAAGGATTCTGAGTAACAGAACCTGGTCAGAACCCCACAACTCATGCCATCTTGGATTCCCCTAGGTGTCTAGTTTTCAAAAATGCGCTGGTTTGCTCGGTTTCCCTAGGTGTTGGCTGAGCTAGAGGCCAAAATCCATAGCTAGGCACTTTGTAGAAAACAGCTCTGTTTTCTTTGTGAAAATGTGATGTATCCACTTTGTCTTTTGGGGGCATTTCCTTTCGCGGACCCTAGGCCTACTCACACAAGTGAGGTACCATTTTTATTGGAAGACTTAGGGAACGCTTGGTGGAAGAAAATTGTGGCTCCTCTCAGATTCCAGAACTTTCAGTCACTGACAGGAGATGAAAAAGTGTTTCTTGGCCAAATTGGGAGGTTTGCAAAGGATTCTGGGTAACAGAATCTCATCAGAGTCCCACAAGTAATCCTATCTTGGATTCCCCTAGGTGTCTAGTTTTCAAAAATGCGCTGGTTTGCTAGGTTTCCCTAGGTGCCGGCTGAGCTAGAAGCCAAAATCCACAGCTAGGCACTTTGTAGAAAACTGCTCTGTTTTCTTTCTGAAAATGTGATGTGTCCACGTTGTCTTTTGGGGCATTTCCTTTCGCGGGCGTTAGGCCTACCCACACAAGTGAGGTACCGTTTTTATCAGGAGACTCAGGGGGACGTTGGGTAGAAGGACATTCTTGGCTCTTCTCAGATTCCAGAATTTTCTGTCACCGAAATGAGAGGAAAAAGTGTTTTATGGCCACATTTTGAGGTTTGCAAAGGATTCTGGGTAACAGAACCTGGTCAGAGCCCCACAAGTCACCCCATCTTGGATTCCCCAAGGTGTCTCGTTTTCAAAAATGTGCTGGTTTGCTAAGTTTCTCCATGTGCCGGCTGAGCTAGAGACCAAAATCCACAGCTTGGCACTTTGTAAAAAACATCTCTGTGTTCTTTGTGAAAATGTGATTTGTCCACGTTGTGTTTTGGGGCATTTCGTTTCACGGGCGCTAGGCCTACCCATACAAATGAGGAACAATTTTTATCGAGAGAGTTGGGGGGACGCTGGATGGAAAGAAATTTGTGGCTCCTCTCATATTCCAGAACTTTCTTTCACCTAAATGTTAGGAAAGAGTGTTTTTTTGGGAAAGATTTTGAGGTTTGCAAAGGATTCTGAGTAACAGAACCGGGTCAGAACCCCACAACTCACGCCATCTTGGATTCCCCTAGGTGTCTAGTTTTCAAAAATGCGCTGGTTTGCTCGGTTTCCCTAGGTGTCGGCTGAGCTAGAGGCCAAAATCCACAGCTAGACATTTTGTAGAAAACAGCTCTGTTTTCTTTCTGAAAATTTGATGTGTCCACGTTGTCTTTTGGGGCATTTCCTTTTGCGGGCGCTAGGCCTACCCACACAAGTGAGGTACAATTTTTATCGGAAGACTTGGGGGAACGCTGGTTGGAAGGAAATTTGTGGCTCCTCTCAGATTCCACAACTTTCTGTCACCGAAATGAGAGGAAAAAGTGTTTCTTGGCCAAATTGGGAGGTTTGCATAGGATTCTGGGTAACAGAATCTCCTTAGAGCCCCACAAGGAACCCTATCTTGGATTCCCCAAGGTGTCTAGTTTTCAAAAATGTGCTGGTTTGCTAGGTTTCTCCATGTGCTGGCTGAGCTAGAGACCAAAATCCACAGCTAAGCACTTTGTAAAAAACATCTCTGTGTTCTTTGTGAAAATGTGATTTGTCCACGTTGTGTTTTGGGGCATTTCGTTTCACGGGCGCTAGGCCTACCCATACAAGTGAGAAACAATTTTTATCGAGAGAGTTGGGGGAACGCTGGATGGAAAAAAAATTGTGGCTCCTCTCATATTCCAGAACTTTCTGTCACCTAAATGTTAGGAAATAGTGTTTTTTTGGGAAAGATTTTGAGGTTTGCAAAGGATTCTGAGTAACAGAACCTGGTCAGAACCCCACAACTCACGCCATCTTGGATTCCACTAGGTGTCTAGTTTTCAAAAATGCGCTGGTTTGCTCGGTTTCCCTAGGTGCCGGCTGAGCTAGAGGCCAAAATCCACAGCTAGGCATTTTGTAGAAAACAGCTCTGTTTTGTTTCTGAAAATATGATGTGTCCACGTTGTCTTTTGGGGCATTTCCTTTTGCGGGCGCTCGGCCTACCCACACAAGTGAGGTACAATTTTTATCGGAAGACTTGGGGGAACACTGGTTGGAAGGAAATTTGTGGCTCCTCTCAGATTCCACAACTTTCTGTCACCGAAATGAGAGGAAAAAGTGTTTCTTGGCCAAATTGGGAGGTTTGCATAGGATTCTGGGTAACAGAATCTCATCAGAGCCGCACAAGGAACCCTATCTTGGATTCCCCTAGGTGTCTAGTTTTCAAAAATGCGCGGGTTTGCTAGGTTTTCCTAGGTGCCGGCTGAGCTCGAGGCCGAAATCCACAGCTAGGCACTTTGTAGAAAACAGCTCAGTTTTCTTTCTGAAAATGTGATGTGTCCACGTTGTCTTTTGGGGCATTTCCTTTCGCGGGCGCTAGGCCTACCCACACAAGTGAGGTACCGTTTTTATCAGGAGACTCGGGGGGACGTTGGGTAGAAGGACATTTGTGGCTCTTCTCAGATTCCAGAATTTTCTGTCATCGAAATGAGAGGAAAAAGTGTTTTATGGCCACATTTTGAGGTTTGCAAAGGATTCTGGGTAACAGAACCTGGTCAGAGCCCCACAAGTCACCCCATCTTGGATTCCCCAAGGTGTCTCGTTTTCAAAAATGTGCTGGTTTGCTAGGTTTCTCCATGTGCCGGCTGAGCTAGAGACCAAAATCCACAGCTTGGCACTTTGTAAAAAACATCTCTGTGTTCTATGTGAAAATGTGATTTGTCCACGTTGTGTTTTGGGGCATTTCCTTTCACGGGCGCTAGGCCTACCCATACAAATGAGGAACAATTTTTATCGAGAGAGTTGGGGGAACGCTGGATGGAAAGAAATTTGTGGCTCCTCTCATATTCCAGAACTTTCTTTCACCTAAATGTTAGGAAAGAGTGTTTTTTTGTGAAAGATTTTGAGGCTTGCAAAGGATTCTGAGTAACAGAACCTGGTCAGAACCCCACAACTCATGCCATCTTGGATTCCCCTAGGTGTCTAGTTTTCAAAAATGCGCTGGTTTGCTCGGTTTCTCTAGGTGTCGGCTGAGCTAGAGGCCAAAATCCACAGCTAGACATTTTGTAGAAAACAGCTCTGTTTTCTTTCTGAAAATTTGATGTGTCCACGTTGTCTTTTGGGGCATTTCCTTTTGCGGGCGCTAGGCCTACCCACACAAGTGAGGTTCCGTTTTTATCAGGAGACTCGGGGGGACGTTGGGTAGAAGGACATTTGTGGCTCTTCTCAGATTCCAGAATTTTCTGTCACCGAAATGAGAGGAAAAAGTGTTTTTTTGGCCAAATTGTGAGGTTTCTAAAGGATTCTGGGTAACAGAACCTGGTCACAGCCCCACAAGTTACGCCATCTTGGATTCCCCTAGGTGTCTCGTTTAACAAATGCACAGGTTTGCTAGGTTTACCCCGTGGCGGCAGAGCTAGAGGCCAAAATCCACAGCTAGGCACTTTGTAAAAAACAGTTCTGTTTTCTTTGTGAAAAAGTGATGTGTCCACCTTGTCTTTTTGGGCATTTTCTTTCTCTGGCACTAGGCCTACCCACACAAGGGAGGTACAATTTTTATCTGGAGACATCGGGGGACGCTGGGTGGAAGGAAATTAGTGGCTCCTCCCAGATTCCAGAACTTTCTGTCACCGAAATGAGAGGAAAAAGTGTTTTGTGGCCACATTTTGAGGTTTGCAAAGGATTCTGGGTAACAGAACCTGGTCAGAGCCCCACAAGTCACCCCATCTTGGATTCCCCTAGGTGTCTAGTTTTCAAAAATGTGCTGATTTGCTAGGTTTCTCCATGTGCCGGCTGAACAAGAGACCAAAATCCACAGCTAGGCACTTTGTAAAAAACAGCTCTGTTTTCTTTGTGAAAATGTGATTTGTCCACGTTGTGTTTTGGGGCATTTCCTTTCACGGGCACTAGGCCTACCCATACAAGTGAGAAACAGTTTTTATCAAGAGAGTTGGGGGAACGCTGGATGTAAAAAAATTTGTGGCTCCTCTCATATTCCAGAACTTTCTGTCACCTAAATGTTAGGAAAGGGTGTTTTTTGGGAATAATTTTGTGGTTTGCAAAGGATTCTGGTTAACAGAACCTGGTCAGAACCCCACAAGTCACGCCATCTTGGATTCCCCTAGGTGTCTAGTTTTCAAAAATGCGCTGGTTTGCTAGGTTTCCCTAGCTGCCGGCTGAGCTAGAGGCCAAAATCCATAGCTAGGCACTTTGTAGAAAACAGCTCTGTTTTCTTTGTGAAAATGTGATGTATCCACTTTGTCTTTTGGGGGCATTTCCTTTCGCGGACCCTAGGCCTACTCACACAAGTGAGGTACCATTTTTATTGGAAGACTTAGGGAACGCTTGGTGGAAGAAAATTGTGGCTCCTCTCAGATTCCAGAACTTTCAGTCACTGACAGGAGATGAAAAAGTGTTTCTTGGCCAAATTGGGAGGTTTGCAAAGGATTCTGGGTAACAGAATCTCATCAGAGTCCCACAAGTAATGCTATCTTGGATTCTCTTAGGTGTCTAGTTTTCAAAAATGCGCTGGTTTGCTAGGTTTCCCTATGTGCCGGCTGAGCTAGAAGCCAAAATCCACAGCTAGGCACTTTGTAGAAAACTGCTCTGTTTTCTTTCTGAAAATGTGATGTGTCCACGTTGTCTTTTGGGGCATTTCCTTTCGCGGGCGTTAGGCCTACCCACACAAGTGAGGTACCGTTTTTATCAGGAGACTCAGGGGGACGTTGGGTAGAAGGACATTCTTGGCTCTTCTCAGATTCCAGAATTTTCTGTCACCGAAATGAGAGGAAAAAGTGTTTTATGGCCACATTTTGTGGTTTGCAAAGGATTCTGGGTAACAGAACCTGGTCAGAGCCCCACAAGTCACCCCATCTTGGATTCCCCAAGGTGTCTCGTTTTCAAAAATGTGCTGGTTTGCTAAGTTTCTCCATGTGCCGGCTGAGCTAGAGACCAAAATCCACAGCTTGGCACTTTGTAAAAAACATCTCTGTGTTCTTTGTGAAAATGTGATTTGTCCACGTTGTGTTTTGGGGCATTTCGTTTCACGGGCGCTAGGCCTACCCATACAAATAAGGAACAATTTTTATCGAGAGAGTTGGGGGAACGCTGGATGGAAAGAAATTTGTGGCTCCTCTCATATTCCAGAACTTTCTTTCACCTAAATGTTAGGAAAGAGTGTTTTTTTGGGAAAGATTTTGAGGTTTGCAAAGGATTCTGAGTAACAGAACCTGGTCAGAACCCCACAACTCACGCCATCTTGGATTCCCCTAGGTGTCTAGTTTTCAAAAATGCTCTGGTTTGCTCGGTTTCCCTAGGTGTCGGCTGAGCTAGAGGCCAAAATCCACAGCTAGACATTTTGTAGAAAACAGCTCTGTTTTCTTTCAGAAAATTTGATGTGTCCACGTTGTCTTTTGGGGCATTTCCTTTTGCGGGCGCTAGGCCTACCCACACAAGTGAGGTACAATTTTTATCGGAAGACTTGGGGGAACGCTGGTTGGAAGGAAATTTGTGGCTCCTCTCAGATTCCACAACTTTCTGTCACCGAAATGAGAGGAAAAAGTGTTTCTTGGCCAAATTGGGAGGTTTGCATAGGATTCTGGGTAACAGAATCTCCTTAGAGCCCCACAAGTAACCCTATCTTGGATTCCCCTAGGTGTCTAGTTTTCAAAAATGCACGGGTTTGCTAGGTTTTCCTAGGTGCCGGCTGAGCTAGAGGCCAAAATCCACAGCTAGGCACTTTGTAGAAAACAGCTCAGTTTTCTTTCTGAAAATGTGATGTGTCCACATTGTCTTTTTGGGCATTTCCTTTCTCGGGCGCTATGCCTACCCACACAAGTGAGGAACAATTTTTATCGGGAGACATGGGGGGACGCTGGGTGGAAGGAAATTAGTGGCTCCTCTCAGATTCCGGAACTTTCTGTCAACAAAATGAGAGGAAAAAGTTTTTCTTGGCCAAATTTTGAGGTTTCCAAAGGATTCTGGGTAACACAACCTGGTCACAGCCCCACAAGTCTCGTCATCTTGGATTCCCCTAGGTGTCTCGTTTAAAAAAATGCACAGGTTTGCTAGGTTTCCCCAGGTGCCGGCTGAGCTAGAAGCCAAAATCCACAGCTAGGCACTTTGTAGAAAACAGCTCTGTTTTCTTTCTGAAAATGTGATGTGTCCACGTTGTCTTTTGGGGCATTTCCTTTCACGGGCGATAGGCCTACCCACACAAGTGAGGTACCGTTTTTATCAGGAGACTCGGGGGGACGTTGGGTAGAAGGACATTTGTGGCTCTTCTCAGATTCCAGAATTTTCTGTCACCGAAATGAGAGGAAAAAGTGTTTTATGGCCACATTTTGAGGTTTGCAAAGGATTCTGGGTAACAGAACCTGGTCAGAGCCCCACAAGTCACCCCATCTTGGATTCCCCAAGGTGTCTAGTTTTAAAAAATGTGCTGGTTTGCTAGGTTTCTCCATGTGCTGGCTGAGCTAGAGACCAAAATCCACAGCTAAGCACTTTGTAAAAAACATCTCTGTGTTCTTTGTGAAAATGTGATTTGTCCACGTTGTGTTTTGGGGCATTTCCTTTCACGGGCGCTAGGCCTACCCATACAAGTGAGAAACAATTTTTATCGAGAGAGTTGGGGGAACGCTGGATGGAAAGAAATTTGTGGCTCCTCTCATATTCCAGAACTTTCTGTCACCTAAATGTTAGGAAATAGTGTTTTTTTGGGAAAGATTTTGAGGTGTGCAAAGGATTCTGAGTAACAGAACCTGGTCAGAACCCCACAACTCACGCCATCTTGGATTCCACTAGGTGTCTAGTTTTCAAAAATGCGCTGGTTTGCTCGGTTTCCCTAGGTGCCGGCTGAGCTAGAGGCCAAAATCCACAGCTAGGCATTTTGTAGAAAACAGCTCTGTTTTCTTTCTGAAAATATGATGTGTCCACGTTGTCTTTTGGGGCATTTCCTTTTGCGGGCGCTCGGCCTACCCACACAAGTGAGGTACAATTTTTATCGGAAGACTTGGGGGAACGCTGGTTGGAAGGAAATTTGTGGCTCCTCTCAGATTCCACAACTTTCTGTCACCGAAATGAGAGGAAAAAGTGTTTCTTGGCCAAATTAGGAGGTTTGCATAGGATTCTGGGTAACAGAATCTCATCAGAGCCCCACAAGGAACCCTATCTTGGATTCCCCAAGGTGTCTAGTTTTCAAAAATGTGCTGGTTTGCTAGGTTTCTCCATGTGCTGGCTGAGCTAGAGACCAAAATCCACAGCTAAGCACTTTGTAAAAAACATCTCTGTGTTCTTTGTGAAAATGTGATTTGTCCACGTTGTGTTTTGGGGCATTTCGTTTCATGGGCGCTAGGCCTACCCATACAAGTGAGAAACAATTTTTATCGAGAGAGTTGGGGGAACGCTGGATGGAAAAAAAATTGTGGCTCCTCTCATATTCCAGAACTTTCTGTCACCTAAATGTTAGGAAATAGTGTTTTTTTGGGAAAGATTTTGAGGTTTGCAAAGGATTCTGAGTAACAGAACCTGGTCAGAACCCCACAACTCACGCCATCTTGGATTCCACTAGGTGTCTAGTTTTCAAAAATGCGCTGGTTTGCTCGGTTTCCCAAGCTGCCGGCTGAGCTAGAGGCCAAAATCCACAGCTAGGCATTTTGTAGAAAACAGCTCTGTTTTCTTTCTGAAAATATGATGTGTCCACGTTGTCTTTTGGGGCATTTCCTTTTGCGGGCGCTCGGCCTACCCACACAAGTGAGGTACAATTTTTATCGGAAGACTTGGGGGAACGCTGGTTGGAAGGAAATTTGTGGCTCCTCTCAGATTCCACAACTTTCTGTCACCGAAATGAGAGGAAAAAGTGTTTCTTGGCCAAATTGGGAGGTTTGCATAGGATTCTGGGTAACAGAATCTCATCAGAGCAGCACAAGGAACCCTATCTTGGATTCCCCTAGGTGTCTAGTTTTCAAAAATGCGCGGGTTTGCTAGGTTTTCCTAGGTGCCGGCTGAGCTCGAGGCCGAAATCCACAGCTAGGCACTTTGTAGAAAACAGCTCAGTTTTCTTTCTGAAAATGTGATGTGTCCACGTTGTCTTTTGGGGCATTTCCTTTCGCGGGCGCTAGGCCTACCCACACAAGTGAGGTACCGTTTTTATCAGAAGACTCAGGGGGACGTTGGGTAGAAGGACATTTGTGGCTCTTCTCAGATTCCAGAATTTTCTGTCAAAGAAATGAGAGGAAAAAGTGTTTTATGGCCACATTTTGAGGGTTGCAAAGGATTCTGGGTAACAGAACCTGGTCAGAGCCCCACAAGTCACCCCATCTTGGATTCCCCAAGGTGTCTCGTTTTAAAAAATGTGCTGGTTTGCTAGGTTTCTCCATGTGCCGGCTGAGCTAGAGACCAAAATCCACAGCTTGGCACTTTGTAAAAAACATCTCTGTGTTCTTTGTGAAAATGTGATTTGTCCACGTTGTGTTTTGGGGCATTTCCTTTCACGGGCGCTAGGCCTACCCATACAAATGAGGAACAATTTTTATCGAGAGAGTTGGGGGAACGCTGGATGGAAAGAAATTTGTGGCTCCTCTCATATTCCAGAACTTTCTTTCACCTAAATGTTAGGAAAGAGTGTTTTTTTGTGAAAGATTTTGAGGTTTGCAAAGGATTCTGAGTAACAGAACCTGGTCAGAACCCCACAACTCATGCCATCTTGGATTCCCCTAGGTGTCTAGTTTTCAAAAATGCGCTGGTTTGCTCGGTTTCCCTGGTGTCGGCTGAGCTAGAGGCCAAAATCCACAGCTAGACATTTTGTAGAAAACAGCTCTGTTTTCTTTCTGAAAATTTGATGTGTCCACGTTGTCTTTTGGGGCATTTCCTTTTGCGGGCGCTAGGCCTACCCACACAAGTGAGGTACCGTTTTTATCAGGAGACTCGGGGGGACGTTGGGTAGAAGGACATTTGTGGCTCTTCTCAGATTCCAGAATTTTCTGTCACCGAAATGAGAGGAAAAAGTGTTTTTTTGGCCAAATTGTGAGGTTTCCAAAGGATTCTGGGTAACAGAACCTGGTCACAGCCCCACAAGTTACGCCATCTTGGATTCCCCTAGGTGTCTCATTTAACAAATGCACAGGTTTGCTAGGTTTACCCCGTGGCGGCAGAGCTAGAGGCCAAAATCCACAGCTAGGCACTTTGTAAAAAACAGTTCTGTTTTCTTTGTGAAAAAGTGATGTGTCCACCTTGTCTTTTTGGGCATTTTCTTTCTCTGGCGCTAGGCCTACCCACACAAGTGAGGTACAATTTTTATCTGGAGACATGGGGGGACGCTGGGTGGAAGGAAATTAGTGGCTCCTCCCAGATTCCAGAACTTTCTGTCACCGAAATGAGAGGAAAAAGTGTTTTGTGGCCACATTTTGAGGTTTGCAAAGGATTCTGGGTAACAGAACCTGGTCAGAGCCCCACAAGTCACCCCATCTTGGATTCCCCTAGGTGTCTAGTTTTCAAAAATGTGCTGATTTGCTAGGTTTCTCCATGTGCCGGCTGAACAAGAGACCAAAATCCACAGCTAGGCACTTTGTAAAAAACAGCTCTGTTTTCTTTGTGAAAATGTGATTTGTCCACGTTGTGTTTTGGGGCATTTCCTTTCACGGGCACTAGGCCTACCCATACAAGTGAGAAACAGTTTTTATCAAGAGAGTTGGGGGAACGCTGGATGGAAAAAAATTTGTGGCTCCTCTCATATTCCAGAACTTTCTGTCACCTAAATGTTAGGAAAGGGTGTTTTTTGGGAATAATTTTGTGGTTTGCAAAGGATTCTGGTTAACAGAACCTGGTCAGAACCCCACAAGTCACGCCATCTTGGATTCCCCTAGGTGTCTAGTTTTCAAAAATGCGCTGGTTTGCTAGGTTTCCCTAGCTGCCGGCTAAGCTAGAGGCCAAAATCCATAGCTAGGCACTTTGTAGAAAATAGCTCTGTTTTCTTTGTGAAAATGTGATGTATCCACTTTGTCTTTTGGGGGCATTTCCTTTTGCGGACCCTAGGCCTACTCACACAAGTGAGGTACCATTTTTATTGGAAGACTTAGGGAACGCTTGGTGGAAGAAAATTGTGGCTCCTCTCAGATTCCAGAACTTTCAGTCACTGACAGGAGATGAAAAAGTGTTTCTTGGCCAAATTGGGAGGTTTGCAAAGGATTCTGGGTAACAGAATCTCATCAGAGTACCACAAGTAATCCTATCTTGGATTCCCCTAGGTGTCTAGTTTTCAAAAATGCGCTGGTTTGCAAGGTTTCCCTAGGTGCCGGCTGAGCTAGAAGCCAAAATCCACAGCTAGGCACTTTGTAGAAAACAGCTCTGTTTTCTTTCTGAAAATGTGATGCGTCCACGTTGTCTTTTGGGGCATTTCCTTTCGCGGGCGCTAGGCCTACCCACACAAGTGAGGTACCGTTTTTATCAGGAGACTCAGGGGGACGTTGGGTAGAAGGACATTCTTGGCTCTTCTCAGATTCCAGAATTTTCTGTCACCGAAATGAGAGGAAAAAGTGTTTTATGGCCACATTTTGAGGTTTGCAAAGGATTCTGGGTAACAGAACCTGGTCAGAGCCCCAGAAGTCACCCCATCTTGGATTCCCCTAGGTGTCTAGTTTTCAAAAATGTGCTGGTTTGCTAGGTTTCTCCATGTGCCGGCTGAGCTAGAGACCAAAATCCACAGCTTGGCACTTTGTAAAAAACAGCTCTGTGTTCTTTGTGAAAATGGGATTTGTCCACTTTGTGTTTTGGGGCATTTCCTTTCACGGGCGCTAGGCCTACCCATACAAGTGAGAAACAATTTTTATCGAGAGAGTTGGGGGAACGCTGGATGGAAAGAAATTTGTGGCTCCTCTCATATTCCAGAACTTTCTGTCACCTAAATGTTAGGAAAGAGTGGTCAGAACCCCACAACTCATGCCATCTTGGATTCCCCTAGGTGTCTAGTTTTCAAAAATGCGCTGGTTTGCTCAGTTTCCCTAGGTGTCGGCTGAGCTAGAGGCCAAAATCCACAGCTAGACATTTTGTAGAAAACAGCTCTGTTTTTTTTCTGAAAATTTGATGTGTCCACGTTGTCTTTTGGGGCATTTCCTTTTGCGGGCGCTATGCCTACCCACACAAGTGAGGTACAATTTTTATCTGGAGACATGGGGGGACGCTGGGTGGAAGGAAATTAGTGGCTCCTCCCAGATTCCAGAACTTTCTGTCACCGAAATGAGAGGCAAAAGTGTTTTGTGGCCACATTTTGAGGTTTGCAAAGGATTCTGGGTAACAGAACCTGGTCAGAGCCCCAGAAGTCACCCCATCTTGGATTCCCCTAGGTGTCTAGTTTTCAAAAATGTGCTGGTTTGCTAGGTTTCTCCATGTGCCTGCTGAACAAGAGACCAAAATCCACAGCTAGGCACTTTGTAAAAAACAGCTCTGTTTTCTTTTGAAAATGTGATTTGTCCATGTTGTTTTTTGGGGCATTTCCTTTCACGGGCGCTAGGCCTACCCATACAAGTGAGAAACAGTTTTTATCAAGAGAGTTGGGGGAGCGCTGGATGGAAAAAAAATTGTGGCTCCTCTCATATTCCAGAACTTTCTGTCACCTAAATGTTAGGAAAGGGTGTTTTTTTGGGAATAATTTTGAGGTTTGCAAAGGATTCTGGTTAACAGAACCTGGTCAGAACCCCACAAGTCACGCCATCTTGGATTCCCCTAGGTGTCTAGTTTTCAAAAATGCGCTGGTTTGCTAGGTTTCCCTAGCTGTCGGCTGAGCTAGAGGCCAAAATCCATAGCTAGGCACTTTGTAGAAAACAGCTCTGTTTTCTTTGTGAAAATGTGATGTATCCACTTTGTCTTTTGGGGGCATTTCCTTTCGCGGACCCTAGGCCTACTCACACAAGTGAGGTACCATTTTTATCAGAAGACTTAGGGAACGCTTGGTGGAAGGAAATTTGTGGCTCCTCTCAGATTCCAGAACTTTCAGTCACTGACAGGAGAGGAAAAAGTGTTTCTTGGCCAAATTGGGAGGTTTGCAAAGGATTCTGGGTAACAGAATCTCATCAGAGTCCCACAAGTAATCCTATCTTGGATTCCCCTAGGTGTCTAGTTTTCAAAAATGCGCTGGTTTGCTAGGTTTCCCTAGGTGCCGGCTGAGCTAGAAGCCAAAATCCACAGCTAGGCACTTTGTAGAAAACAGCTCTGTTTTCTTTCTGAAAATGTGATGTGTCCACGTTGTCTTTTGGGGCATTTCCTTTCGCGGGCGCTAGGCCTACCCACACAAGTGAGGTACCGTTTTTATCAGGAGACTCAGGGGGACGTTGGGTAGAAGGACATTCTTGGCTCTTCTCAGATTCCAGAATTTTCTGTCACCGAAATGAGAGGAAAAAGTGTTTTATGGCCACATTTTGAGGTTTGCAAAGGATTCTGGGTAGCAGAACCTGGTCAGAGCCCCACAAGTCACCCCATCTTGGATTCCCCAAGGTGTCTCGTTTTCAAAAATGTGCTGGTTTGCTAGGTTTCTCCATGTGCCGTCTGAGCAAGAGACCAAAATCCACAGCTTGGCACTTTGTAAAAAACATCTCTGTGTTCTTTGTGAAAATGTGATTTGTCCACGTTGTGTTTTGGGGCATTTCCTTTCACGGGCGCTAGGCCTACCCATACAAATGAGAAACAAGTTTTATCAAGAGAGTTGGGGGAACGCTGGATGGAAAGAAATTTGTGGCTCCTCTCAAATTCCAGAACTTTCTGTCACCTAAATGTTAGGAAAGAGTGTTTTTTTGGGAAAGATTTTGAGGTTTGCAAAGGATTCTGAGTAACAGAACCTGGTCAGAACCCCACAACTCATGCCATCTTGGATTCCCCTAGGTGTCTAGTTTTCAAAAAATGCGCTGGTTTGCTCGGTTTTCCTAGGTGTTGGCTGAGCTAGAGACCAAAATCCACAGCTAGACATTTTGTAGAAAACAGCTCTGTTTTCCTTCTGAAAATTTGATGTGTCCACGTTGTCTTTTGGGGCATTTCCTTTCGCGGGCGCTAGGCCTATCCACACAAGTGAGGTACCGTTTTTATCAGGAGACTCGGGGGGACGTTGGGTAGAAGGACATTTGTGGCTCTTCTCAGATTCCAGAATTTTCTGTCAAAGAAATGAGAGGAAAAAGTGTTTTATGGCCACATTTTGAGGTTTGCAAAGGATTCTGGGTAACAGAACCTGGTCAGAGCCCCACAAGTCACCCCATCTTGGATTCCCCAAGGTGTCTCGTTTTAAAAAATGTGCTGGTTTGCTAGGTTTCTCCATGTGCCGGCTGAGCTAGAGACCAAAATCCACAGCTTGGCACTTTGTAAAAAACACCTCTGTGTTCTTTGTGAAAATGTGATTTGTCCACGTTGTGTTTTGGGGCATTTCCTTTCACGGGCGCTAGGCCTACCCATACAAATGAGGAACAATTTTTATCGAGAGAGTTGGGGGAACGCTGGATGGAAAGAAATTTGTGGCTCCTCTCATATTCCAGAACTTTCTTTCACCTAAATGTTAGGAAAGAGTGTTTTTTTGTGAAAGATTTTGAGGTTTGCAAAGGATTCTGAGTAACAGAACCTGGTCAGAACCCCACAACTCATGCCATCTTGGATTCCCCTAGGTGTCTAGTTTTCAAAAATGCGCTGGTTTGCTCGGTTTCCCTAGGTGTCGGCTGAGCTAGAGGCCAAAATCCACAGCTAGACATTTTGTAGAAAACAGCTCTGTTTTCTTTCTGAAAATTTGATGTGTCCACGTTGTCTTTTGGGGCATTTCCTTTTGCGGGCGCTAGGCCTACCCACACAAGTGAGGTACCGTTTTTATCAGGAGACTCGGGGGGACGTTGGGTAGAAGGACATTTGTGGCTCTTCTCTGATTCCAGAATTTTCTGTCACCGAAATGAGAGGAAAAAGTGTTTTTTTGGCCAAATTGTGAGGTTTCCAAAGGATTCTGGGTAACAGAACCTGGTCACAGCCCCACAAGTTACGCCATCTTGGATTCCCCTAGGTGTCTCGTTTAACAAATGCACAGGTTTGCTAGGTTTACCCCGTGGCGGCAGAGCTAGAGGCCAAAATCCACAGCTAGGCACTTTGTAAAAAACAGTTCTGTTTTCTTTGTGAAAAAGTGATGTGTCCACCTTGTCTTTTTGGGCATTTTCTTTCTCTGGCGCTAGGCCTACCCACACAAGTGAGGTACAATTTTTATCTGGAGACATGGGGGGACGCTGGGTGGAAGGAAATTAGTGGCTCCTCCCAGATTCCAGAACTTTCTGTCACCGAAATGAGAGGAAAAAGTGTTTTGTGGCCACATTTTGAGGTTTGCAAAGGATTCTGGGTAACAGAACCTGGTCAGAGCCCCACAAGTCACCCCATCTTGGATTCCCCTAGGTGTCTAGTTTTCAAAAATGTGCTGATTTGCTAGGTTTCTCCATGTGCCGGCTGAACAAGAGACCAAAATCCACAGCTAGGCACTTTGTAAAAAACAGCTCTGTTTTCTTTGTGAAAATGTGATTTGTCCACGTTGTGTTTTGGGGCATTTCCTTTCACGGGCACTAGGCCTACCCATACAAGTGAGAAACAGTTTTTATCAAGAGAGTTGGGGGAACGCTGGATGGAAAAAAATGTGTGGCTCCTTTCATATTCCAGAACTTTCTGTCACCTAAATGTTAGGAAAGGGTGTTTTTTGGGAATAATTTTGTGGTTTGCAAAGGATTCTGGTTAACAGAACCTGGTCAGAACCCCACAAGTCACGCCATCTTGGATTCCCCTAGGTGTCTAGTTTTCAAAAATGCGCTGGTTTGCTAGGTTTCCCTAGCTGCCGGCTGAGCTAGAGGCCAAAATCCATAGCTAGGCACTTTGTAGAAAACAGCTCTGTTTTCTTTGTGAAAATGTGATGTATCCACTTTGTCTTTTGGGGGCATTTCCTTTCGCGGACCCTAGGCCTACTCACACAAGTGAGGTACCATTTTTATTGGAAGACTTAGGGAACGCTTGGTGGAAGAAAATTGTGGCTCCTCTCAGATTCCAGAACTTTCAGTCACTGACAGGAGATGAAAAAGTGTTTCTTGGCCAAATTGGGAGGTTTGCAAAGGATTCTGGGTAACAGAATCTCATCAGAGTCCCACAAGTAATCCTATCTTGGATTCCCCTAGGTGTCTAGTTTTCAAAAATGCGCTGGTTTGCTAGGTTTCCCTAGGTGCCGGCTGAGCTAGAAGCCAAAATCCACAGCTAGGCACTTTGTAGAAAACAGCTCTGTTTTCTTTCTGAAAATGTGATGCGTCCACGTTGTCTTTTGGGGCATTTCCTTTCGCGGGCGCTAGGCCTACCCACACAAGTGAGGTACCGTTTTTATCAGGAGACTCAGGGGGACGTTGGGTAGAAGGACATTCTTGGCTCTTCTCAGATTCCAGAATTTTCTGTCACCGAAATGAGAGGAAAAAGTGTTTTATGGCCACATTTTGAGGTTTGCAAAGGATTCTGGGTAACAGAACCTGGTCAGAGCCCCAGAAGTCACCCCATCTTGGATTCCCCTAGGTGTCTAGTTTTCAAAAATGTGCTGGTTTGCTAGGTTTCTCCATGTGCCGGCTGAGCTAGAGACCAAAATCCACAGCTTGGCACTTTGTAAAAAACAGCTCTGTGTTCTTTGTGAAAATGTGATTTGTCCACTTTGTGTTTTGGGGCATTTCCTTTCACGGGCGCTAGGCCTACCCATACAAGTGAGAAACAATTTTTATCGAGAGAGTTGGGGGAACGCTGGATGGAAAGAAATTTGTGGCTCCTCTCATATTCCAGAACTTTCTGTCACCTAAATTTTAGGAAAGAGTGTTTTTTTGGGAAAGATTTTGAGGTTTGCAAAGGATTCTGAGTAACAGAACCTGGTCAGAACCCCACAACTCATGCCATCTTGGATTCCCCTAGGTGTCTAGTTTTCAAAAATGCGCTGGTTTGCTCAGTTTCCCTAGGTGTCGGCTGAGCTAGAGGCCAAAATCCACAGCTAGACATTTTGTAGAAAACAGCTCTGTTTTTTTTCTGAAAATTTGATGTGTCCACGTTGTCTTTTGGGGCATTTCCTTTTGCGGGCGCTAGGCCTACCCACACAAGTGAGGTACAATTTTTATCGGAAGACTTGGGGGAACGCTGGTTGGAAGGAAATTTGTGGCTCCTCTCAGATTCCACAACTTTCTGTCACCGAAATGAGCGGAAAAAGTGTTTCTTGACCAAATTGGGAGGTTTGCAAAGAATTCTGGGTAACAGAATCTCATCAGAGCCCCACAAGTAACCCTATCTTGGATTCCCCTAGGTGTCTAGTTTTAAAAAATGGGCGGGTTTGCTAGGTTTCCCTAGGTGCCGGCTGAGCTAGAGGCCAAAATCCACAGCTAGGCACTTTGTAGAAAACAGCTCAGTTTTCTTTCTGAAAATGTGATGTGTCCACATTGTCTTTTTGGGCATTTCCTTTCTCGGGCGCTATGCCTACCCACACAAGTGAGGTACAATTTTTATCGGGAGACATGTGGGGACGCTGGGTGGAAGGAAATTAGTGGCTCCTCTCAGATTCCGGAACTTTCTGTCAAGAAAATGAGAGGAAAAAGGTTTTCTTGGCCAAATTTTGAGGTTTCCAAAGGATTCTGGGTAACACAACCTGGTCACAGCCCCACAAGTCTCGTCATCTTGGATTCCCCTAGGTGTCTCGTTTAACAAAATGCACAGGTTTGCTAGGTTTCCCCAGGTGCCGGCTGAGCTAGAAGCCAAAATCCACAGCTAGGCACTTTGTAGAAAACAACTCTGTTTTCTTTCTGAAAATGTGATGTGTCCACGTTGTCTTTTGGGGCATTTCCTTTCACGGGAGCTAGGCCTACCCACACAAGTGAGGTACCGTTTTTATCAGGAGACTCGGGGGGACGTTGGGTAGAAGGACATTTGTGGCTCTTCTCAGGTTCCAGAATTTTCTGTCACCGAAATGAGAGGAAAAAGTGTTTTATGGCCACATTTTGAGGTTTGCAAAGGATTCTGGGTAACAGAACCTGGTCAGAGCCCCACAAGTCACCCCATCTTGGATTCCCCAAGGTGTCTAGTTTTCTAAAATGTCCTGGTTTGCTAGGTTTCTCCATGTGCTGGCTGAGCTAGAGACCAAAATCCACAGCTAAGCACTTTGTAAAAAACATCTCTGTGTTCTTTGTGAAAATGTGATTTGTCCACGTTGTGTTTTGGGGCATTTCCTTTCACGGGCGCTAGGCCTACCCATACAAGTGAGAAACAATTTTTATCGAGAGAGTTGGGGGAACGCTGGATGGAAAGAAATTTGTGGCTCCTCTCATATTCCAGAACTTTCTGTCACCTAAATGTTAGGAAATAGTGTTTTTTTGGGAAAGATTTTGAGGTTTGCAAAGGATTCTGAGTAACAGAACCTGGTCAGAACCCCACAACTCACGCCATCTTGGATTCCACTAGGTGTCTAGTTTTCAAAAATGCGCTGGTTTGCTCGGTTTCCCTAGGTGCCAGCTGAGCTAGAGGCCAAAATCCACAGCTAGGCATTTTGTAGAAAACAGCTCTGTTTTCTTTCTGAAAATATGATGTGTCCACGTTGTCTTTTGGGGCATTTCCTTTTGCGGGCGCTCGGCCTACCCACACAAGTGAGGTACAATTTTTATCGGAAGACTTGGGGGAACGCTGGTTGGAAGGAAATTTGTGGCTCCTCTCAGATTCCACAACTTTCTGTCACCTAAATGAGAGGAAAAAGTGTTTCTTGGCCAAATTGGGAGGTTTGCATAGGATTCTGGGTAACAGAATCTCATCAGAGCCCCACAAGGAACCCTATCTTGGATTCCCCTAGGTGTCTAGTTTTCAAAAATGCGCGGGTTTGCTAGGTTTTCCTAGGTGCCGGCTGAGCTCGAGGCTGAAATCCACAGCTAGGCACTTTGTAGAAAACAGCTCAGTTTTCTTTCTGAAAATGTGATGTGTCCACGTTGACTTTTGGGGCATTTCCTTTCGCGGGCGCTAGGCCTGCCCACACAAGTGAGGTACCGTTTTTATCAGGAGACTCGGGGGGACATTGGGCAGAAGGTCATTTGTGGCTCTTCTCAGATTCCAGAATTTTCTGTCACCGAAATGAGAGGAAAAAGTGTTTTTTTGGCCAAATTGTGAGGTTTCCAAAGGATTCTGGGTAACAGAACCTGGTCACAGCCCCACAAGTCACGCCATCTTGGATTCCCCTAGGTGTCTCGTTTAACAAATGCACAGGTTTGCTAGGTTTACCCTGTGGCGGCAGAGCTAGAGGCCAAAATCCACAGCTAGGCACTTTGTAAAAAACAGTTCTGTTTTCTTTGTGAAAAAGTGATGTGTCCTCCTTGTCTTTTTGGGCATTTTCTTTCTCTGGCGCTAGGCCTACCCACACAAGTGAGGTACAATTTTTATCTGGAGACATGGGGGGACGCTGGGTGGAAGGAAATTAGTGGTCCTCCCAGATTCCAGAACTTTCTGTCACCGAAATGAGAGGCAAAAGTGTTTTGTGGCCACATTTTGAGGTTTGCAAAGGATTCTGGGTAACAGAACCTGGTCAGAGCCCCAGAAGTCACCCCATCTTGGATTCCCCTAGGTGTCTAGTTTTCAAAAATGTGCTGGTTTGCTAGGTTTCTCCATGTGCCTGCTGAACAAGAGACCAAAATCCACAGCTAGGCACTTTGTAAAAAACAGCTCTGTTTTCTTTTGAAAATGTGATTTGTCCACGTTGTGTTTTGGGGCATTTCCTTTCACGGGCGCTAGGCCTACCCATACAAGTGAGAAACAGTTTTTATCAAGAGAGTTGGGGGAGCGCTGGATGGAAAAAAAATTGTGGCTCCTCTCATATTCCAGAACTTTCTGTCACCTAAATGTTAGGAAAGGGTGTTTTTTTGGGAATAATTTTGAGGTTTGCAAAGGATTCTGGTTAACAGAACCTGGTCAGAACCCCACAAGTCACGCCATCTTGGATTCCCCTAGGTGTCTAGTTTTCAAAAATGCGCTGGTTTGCTAGGTTTCCCTAGCTGCCGGCTGAGCTAGAGGCCAAAATCCATAGCTAGGCACTTTGTAGAAAACAGCTCTGTTTTCTTTGTGAAAATGTGATGTATCCACTTTGTCTTTTGGGGGCATTTCCTTTCGCGGACCCTAGGCCTACTCACACAAGTGAGGTACCATTTTTATCAGAAGACTTAGGGAACGCTTGGTGGAAGGAAATTTGTGGCTCCTCTCAGATTCCAGAACTTTCAGTCACTGACAGGAGAGGAAAAAGTGTTTCTTGGCCAAATTGGGAGGTTTGCAAAGGATTCTGGGTAACAGAATCTCATCAGAGTCCCACAAGTAATCCTATCTTGGATTCCCCTAGGTGTCTAGTTTTCAAAAATGCGCTGGTTTGCTAGGTTTCCCTAGGTGCCGGCTGAGCTAGAAGCCAAAATCCACAGCTAGGCACTTTGTAGAAAACAGCTCTGTTTTCTTTCTGAAAATGTGATGTGTCCACGTTGTCTTTTGGGGCATTTCCTTTCGCGGGCGCTAGGCCTACCCACACAAGTGAGGTACCGTTTTTATCAGGAGACTCAGGGGGACGTTGGGTAGAAGGACATTCTTGGCTCTTCTCAGATTCCAGATTTTTCTGTCACCGAAATGAGAGGAAAAAGTGTTTTGTGGCCACATTTTGAGGTTTGCAAAGGATTCTGGGTAACAGAACCTTGTCAGAGCCCCAGAAGTCACCCCATCTTGGATTCCCCTAGGTGTCTAGTTTTCAAAAATGTGCTGGTTTGCTAGGTTTCTCCATGTGCCTGCTGAACAAGAGACCAAAATCCACAGCTAGGCACTTTGTAAAAAACAGCTCTGTTGTCTTTTGAAAATGTGATTTGTCCACGTTGTGTTTTGGGGCATTTCCTTTCACGGGCGCTAGGCCTACCCATACAAGTGAGAAACAGTTTTTATCAAGAGAGTTGGGGGAGCGCTGGATGGAAAAAAAATTGTGGCTCCTCTCATATTCCAGAACTTTCTGTCACCTAAATGTTAGGAAAGGGTGTTTTTTTGGGAATAATTTTGAGGTTTGCAAAGGATTCTGGTTAAGAGAACCTGGTCAGAACCCCACAAGTCACGCCATCTTGGATTCCCCTAGGTGTCTAGTTTTAAAAAATGCGCTGGTTTGCTAGGTTTCCCTAGCTGCCGGCTGAGCTAGAGGCCAAAATCCATAGCTAGGCACTTTGTAGAAAACAGCTCTGTTTTCTTTGTGAAAATGTGATGTATCCACTTTGTCTTTTGGGGGCATTTCCTTTCGCGGACCATAGGCCTACTCACACAAGTGAGGTACCATTTTTATCGGAAGACTTAGGGAACGCTTGGTGGAAGGAAATTTGTGGCTCCTCTCAGATTCCAGAACTTTCAGTCACTGACAGGAGAGGAAAAAGTGTTTCTTGGCCAAATTGGGAGGTTTGCAAAGGATTCTGGGTAACAGAATCTCATCAGAGTCCCACAAGTAATCCTATCTTGGATTCCCCTAGGTGTCTAGTTTTCAAAAATGCGCTGGTTTGCTAGGTTTCCCTAGGTGCCGGCTGAGCTAGAAGCCAAAATCCACAGCTAGGCACTTTGTAGAAAACAGCTCTGTTTTCTTTCTGAAAATGTGATGTGTCCACGTTGTCTTTTGTGGGCATTTCTTTTCGCGGGCGCTAGGCCTACCCACACAAGTGAGGTACCGTTTTTATCAGGAGACTCAGGGGGACGTTGGGTAGAAGGACATTCTTGGCTCTTCTCAGATTCCAGAATTTTCTGTCACCGAAATGAGAGGAAAAAGTGTTTTATGGCCACATTTTGAGGTTTGCAAAGGATTCTGGGTAGCAGAACCTGGTCAGAGCCCCACAAGTCACCCCATCTTGGATTCCCCAAGGTGTCTCGTTTTCAAAAATGGGCTGGTTTGCTAGGTTTCTCCATGTGCCGTCTGAGCAAGAGACCAAAATCCACAGCTTGGCACTTTGTAAAAAACATCTCTGTGTTCTTTGTGAAAATGTGATTTGTCCACGTTGTGTTTTGGGGCATTTCCTTTCACGGGCGCTAGGCCTACCCATACAAATGAGAAACAATTTTTATCGAGAGAGTTGGGGGAACGCTGGATGGAAAGAAATTTGTGGCTCCTCTCATATTCCAGAACTTTCTGTCACCTAAATGTTAGGAAAGAGTGTTTTTTTGGGAAAGATTTTGAGGTTTGCAAAGGATTCTGAGTAACAGAACCTGGTCAGAACCCCACAACTCATGCCATCTTGGATTCCCCTAGGTGTCTAGTTTTCAAAAAATGCGCTGGTTTGCTCGGTTTCCCTAGGTGTCGGCTGAGCTAGAGGCCAAAATCCACAGCTAGACATTTTGTAGAAAACAGCTCTGTTTTTTTTCTGAAAATTTGATGTGTCCACGTTGTCTTTTGGGGCATTTCCTTTTGCAGGCGCTAGGCCTACCCACACAAGTGAGGTACAATTTTTATCGGAAGACTTGGGGGAACGCTGGTTGGAAGGAAATTTGTGGCTCCTCTCAGATTCCACAACTTTCTGTCACCGAAATGAGAGGAAAAAGTGTTTCTTGACCAAATTGGGAGGTTTGCAAAGAATTCTGGGTAACAGAATCTCATCAGAGCCCCACAAGTAACCCTATCTTGGATTCCCCTAGGTGTCTAGTTTTAAAAAATGGGCGGGTTTGCTAGGTTTCCCTAGGTGCCGGCTGAGCTAGAGGCCAAAATCCACAGCTAGGCACTTTGTAGAAAACAGCTCAGTTTTCTTTCTGAAAATGTGATGTGTCCACATTGTCTTTTTGGGCATTTCCTTTCTCGGGCGCTATGCCTACCCACACAAGTGAGGTACAATTTTTATCGGGAGACATGTGGGGATGCTGGGTGGAAGGAAATTAGTGGCTCCTCTCAGATTCCGGAACTTTCTGTCAAGAAAATGAGAGGAAAAAGGTTTTCTTGGCCAAATTTTGAGGTTTCCAAAGGATTCTGGGTAACACAACCTGGTCACAGCCCCACAAGTCTCGTCATCTTGGATTCCCCTAGGTGTCTCGTTTAACAAAATGCACAGGTTTGCTAGGTTTCCCCAGGTGCCGGCTGAGCTAGAAGCCAAAATCCACAGCTAGGCACTTTGTAGAAAACAACTCTGTTTTCTTTCTGAAAATGTGATGTGTCCACGTTGTCTTTTGGGGCATTTCCTTTCACGGGAGCTAGGCCTACCCACACAAGTGAGGTACCGTTTTTATCAGGAGACTCGGGGGGACGTTGGGTAGAAGGACATTTGTGGCTCTTCTCAGGTTCCAGAATTTTCTGTCACCGAAATGAGAGGAAAAAGTGTTTTATGGCCACATTTTGAGGTTTGCAAAGGATTCTGGGTAACAGAACCTGGTCAGAGCCCCACAAGTCACCCCATCTTGGATTCCCCAAGGTGTCTAGTTTTCTAAAATGTCCTGGTTTGCTAGGTTTCTCCATGTGCTGGCTGAGCTAGAGACCAAAATCCACAGCTAAGCACTTTGTAAAAAACATCTCTGTGTTCTTTGTGAAAATGTGATTTGTCCACGTTGTGTTTTGGGGCATTTCCTTTCACGGGCGCTAGGCCTACCCATACAAGTGAGAAACAATTTTTATCGAGAGAGTTGGGGGAACGCTGGATGGAAAGAAATTTGTGGCTCCTCTCATATTCCAGAACTTTCTGTCACCTAAATGTTAGGAAATAGTGTTTTTTTGGGAAAGATTTTGAGGTTTGCAAAGGATTCTGAGTAACAGAACCTGGTCAGAACCCCACAACTCATGCCATCTTGGATTCCACTAGGTGTCTAGTTTTCAAAAATGCGCTGGTTTGCTCGGTTTCCCTAGGTGCCAGCTGAGCTAGAGGCCAAAATCCACAGCTAGGCATTTTGTAGAAAACAGCTCTGTTTTCTTTCTGAAAATATGATGTGTCCACGTTGTCTTTTGGGGCATTTCCTTTTGCGGGCGCTCGGCCTACCCACACAAGTGAGGTACAATTTTTATCGGAAGACTTGGGGGAACGCTGGTTGGAAGGAAATTTGTGGCTCCTCTCAGATTCCACAACTTTCTGTCACCGAAATGAGAGGAAAAAGTGTTTCTTGGCCAAATTGGGAGGTTTGCATAGGATTCTGGGTAACAGAATCTCATCAGAGCCCCACAAGGAACCCTATCTTGGATTCCCCTAGGTGTCTAGTTTTCAAAAATGCGCGGGTTTGCTAGGTTTTCCTAGGTGCCGGCTGAGCTCGAGGCTGAAATCCACAGCTAGGCACTTTGTAGAAAACAGCTCAGTTTTCTTTCTGAAAATGTGATGTGTCCACGTTGTCTTTTGGGGCATTTCCTTTCGCGGGCGCTAGGCCTACCCACACAAGTGAGGTACCGTTTTTATCAGGAGACTCGGGGGGACATTGGGCAGAAGGACATTTGTGGCTCTTCTCAGATTCCAGAATTTTCTGTCACCGAAATGAGAGGAAAAAGTGTTTTTTTGGCCAAATTGTGAGGTTTCCAAAGGATTCTGGGTAACAGAACCTGGTCACAGCCCCACAAGTCACGCCATCTTGGATTCCCCTAGGTGTCTCGTTTAACAAATGCACAGGTTTGCTAGGTTTACCCTGTGGCGGCAGAGCTAGAGGCCAAAATCCACAGCTAGGCACTTTGTAAAAAACAGTTCTGTTTTCTTTGTGAAAAAGTGATGTGTCCTCCTTGTCTTTTTGGGCATTTTCTTTCTCTGGCGCTAGGCCTACCCACACAAGTGAGGTACAATTTTTATCTGGAGACATGGGGGGACGCTGGGTGGAAGGAAATTAGTGGCTCCACCCAGATTCCAGAACTTTCTGTCACCGAAATGAGAGGCAAAAGTGTTTTGTGGCCACATTTTGAGGTTTGCAAAGGATTCTGGGTAACAGAACCTGGTCAGAGCCCCAGAAGTCACCCCATCTTGGATTCCCCTAGGTGTCTAGTTTTCAAAAATGTGCTGGTTTGCTAGGTTTCTCCATGTGCCTGCTGAACAAGAGACCAAAATCCACAGCTAGGCACTTTGTAAAAAACAGCTCTGTTTTCTTTTGAAAATGTGATTTGTCCACGTTGTGTTTTGGGGCATTTCCTTTCACGGGCGCTAGGCCTACCCATACAAGTGAGAAACAGTTTTTATCAAGAGAGTTGGGGGAGCGCTGGATGGAAAAAAAATTGTGGCTCCTCTCATATTCCAGAACTTTCTGTCACCTAAATGTTAGGAAAGGGTGTTTTTTTGGGAATAATTTTGAGGTTTGCAAAGGATTCTGGTTAACAGAACCTGGTCAGAACCCCACAAGTCACGCCATCTTGGATTCCCCTAGGTGTCTAGTTTTCAAAAATGCGCTGGTTTGCTAGGTTTCCCTAGCTGCCGGCTGAGCTAGAGGCCAAAATCCATAGCTAGGCACTTTGTAGAAAACAGCTCTGTTTTCTTTGTGAAAATGTGATGTATCCACTTTGTCTTTTGGGGGCATTTCCTTTCGCGGACCCTAGGCCTACTCACACAAGTGAGGTACCATTTTTATCAGAAGACTTAGGGAACGCTTGGTGGAAGGAAATTTGTGGCTCCTCTCAGATTCCAGAACTTTCAGTCACTGACAGGAGAGGAAAAAGTGTTTCTTGGCCAAATTGGGAGGTTTGCAAAGGATTCTGGGTAACAGAATCTCATCAGAGTCCCACAAGTAATCCTATCTTGGATTCCCCTAGGTGTCTAGTTTTCAAAAATGCGCTGGTTTGCTAGGTTTCCCTAGGTGCCGGCTGAGCTAGAAGCCAAAATCCACAGCTAGGCACTTTGTAGAAAACAGCTCTGTTTTCTTTCTGAAAATGTGATGTGTCCACGTTGTCTTTTGGGGCATTTCCTTTCGCGGGCGCTAGGCCTACCCACACAAGTGAGGTACCGTTTTTATCAGGAGACTCAGGGGGACGTTGGGTAGAAGGACATTCTTGGCTCTTCTCAGATTCCAGATTTTTCTGTCACCGAAATGAGAGGAAAAAGTGTTTTGTGGCCACATTTTGAGGTTTGCAAAGGATTCTGGGTAACAGAACCTTGTCAGAGCCCCAGAAGCCACCCCATCTTGGATTCCCCTAGGTGTCTAGTTTTCAAAAATGTGCTGGTTTGCTAGGTTTCTCCATGTGCCTGCTGAACAAGAGATCAAAATCCACAGCTAGGCACTTTGTAAAAAACAGCTCTGTTGTCTTTTGAAAATGTGATTTGTCCACGTTGTGTTTTGGGGCATTTCCTTTCACGGGCGCTAGGCCTACCCATACAAGTGAGAAACAGTTTTTATCAAGAGAGTTGGGGGAGCGCTGGATGGAAAAAAAATTGTGGCTCCTCTCATATTCCAGAACTTTCTGTCACCTAAATGTTAGGAAAGGGTGTTTTTTTGGGAATAATTTTGAGGTTTGCAAAGGATTCTGGTTAAGAGAACCTGGTCAGAACCCCACAAGTCACGCCATCTTGGATTCCCCTAGGTGTCTAGTTTTCAAAAATGCGCTGGTTTGCTAGGTTTCCCTAGCTGCCGGCTGAGCTAGAGGCCAAAATCCATAGCTAGGCACTTTGTAGAAAACAGCTCTGTTTTCTTTGTGAAAATGTGATGTATCCACTTTGTCTTTTGGGGGCATTTCCTTTCGCGGACCATAGGCCTACTCACACAAGTGAGGTACCATTTTTATCGGAAGACTTAGGGAACGCTTGGTGGAAGGAAATTTGTGGCTCCTCTCAGATTCCAGAACTTTCAGTCACTGACAGGAGAGGAAAAAGTGTTTCTTGGCCAAATTGGGAGGTTTGCAAAGGATTCTGGGTAACAGAATCTCATCAGAGTCCCACAAGTAATCCTATCTTGGATTCCACTAGGTGTCTAGTTTTCAAAAATGCGCTGGTTTGCTAGGTTTCCCTAGGTGCCGGCTGAGCTAGAAGCCAAAATCCACAGCTAGGCACTTTGTAGAAAACAGCTCTGTTTTCTTTCTGAAAATGTGATGTGTCCACGTTGTCTTTTGTGGGCATTTCTTTTCGCGGGCGCTAGGCCTACCCACACAAGTGAGGTACCGTTTTTATCAGGAGACTCAGGGGGACGTTGGGTAGAAGGACATTCTTGGCTCTTCTCAGATTCCAGAATTTTCTGTCACCGAAATGAGAGGAAAAAGTGTTTTATGGCCACATTTTGAGGTTTGCAAAGGATTCTGGGTAGCAGAACCTGGTCAGAGCCCCACAAGTCACCCCATCTTGGATTCCCCAAGGTGTCTCGTTTTCAAAAATGGGCTGGTTTGCTAGGTTTCTCCATGTGCCGTCTGAGCAAGAGACCAAAATCCACAACTTGGCACTTTGTAAAAAACATCTCTGTGTTCTTTGTGAAAATGTGATTTGTCCACGTTGTGTTTTGGGGCATTTCCTTTCACGGGCGCTAGGCCTACCCATACAAATGAGAAACAATTTTTATCGAGAGAGTTGGGGGAACGCTGGATGGAAAGAAATTTGTGGCTCCTCTCATATTCCAGAACTTTCTGTCACCTAAATGTTAGGAAAGAGTGTTTTTTTGGGAAAGATTTTGAGGTTTGCAAAGGATTCTGAGTAACAGAACCTGGTCAGAACCCCACAACTCATGCCATCTTGGATTCCCCTAGGTGTCTAGTTTTCAAAAAATGCGCTGGTTTGCTCGGTTTCCCTAGGTGTCGGCTGAGCTAGAGGCCAAAATCCACAGCTAGACATTTTGTAGAAAACAGCTCTGTTTTCCTTCTGAAAATTTGATGTGTCCACGTTGTCTTTTGGGGCATTTCCTTTTGCGGGCGCTAGGCCTACCCACACAAGTGAGGTACAATTTTTATCGGAAGACTTGGGGGAACGCTGGTTGGAAGGAAATTTGTGGCTCCTCTCAGATTCCACAACTTTCTGTCACCGAAATGAGAGGAAAAAGTGTTTCTTGGTCAAATTGGGAGGTTTGCAAAGAATTCTGGGTAACAGAATCTCATCAGAGCCCCACAAGTAACCCTATCTTGGATTCTCCTAGGTGTCTAGTTTTCAAAAATGCGCGGGTTTGCTAGGTTTCCCTAGGTGCCGGCTGAGCTAGAGGCCAAAATCCACAGCTAGGCACTTTGTAGAAAACAGCTCAGTTTTCTTTCTGAAAATGTGATGTGTCCACATTGTCTTTTTGGGCATTTCCTTTCTCGGGCGCTATGCCTACCCACACAAGTGAGGTACAATTTTTATCGGGAGACATGGGGGGACGCTGGGTGGAAGGAAATTAGTGGCTTCTCTCAGATTCTGGAACTTTCTGTCAACAAAATGAGAGTAAAAAGTTTTTCTTGGCCAACTTTTGAGGTTTCCAAAGGATTCTGGGTAACACAACCTGGTCACAGCCCCACAAGTCTTGTCATCTTGGATTCCCCTAGGTGTCTCGTTTTAAAAAATGCACAGGTTTGCTAGGTTTCCCCAGGTGCCGGCTGAGCTAGAAGCCAAAATCCACAGCTAGGCACTTTGTAGAAATCAGCTCTGTTTTCTTTCTGAAAATGTGATGTGTCCACATTGTCTTTTGGGGCATTTCCTTTCGCGGGCGCTAGGCCTACCCACACAAGTGAGGTACCGTTTTTATCAGGAGACTCGGGGGGACGTTGGGTAGAAGGACATTTGTGGCTCTTCTCAGATTCCAGAATTTTCTGTCACCGAAATGAGAGGAAAAAGTGTTTTATGGCCACATTTTGAGGTTTGCAAAGGATTCTGGGTAACAGAACCTGGTCAGAGCCCCACAAGTCACCCCATCTTGGATTCCCCAAGGTGTCTAGTTTTCAAAAATGTGCTGGTTTGCTAGGTTTCTCCATGTGCTGGCTGAGCTAGAGACCAAAATCCACAGCTAAGCACTTTGTAAAAAACATCTCTGTGTTCTTTGTGAAAATGTGATTTGTCCACGTTGTGTTTTGGGGCATTTCCTTTCACGGGCGCTAGGCCTACCCATACAAGTGAGAAACAATTTTTATCGAGAGAGTTGGGGGAACGCTGGATGGAAAGAAATTTGTGGCTCCTCTCATATTCCAGAACTTTCTGTCACCTAAATGTTAGGAAATAGTGTTTTTTTGGGAAAGATTTTGAGGTGTGCAAAGGATTCTGAGTAACAGAACCTGGTCAGAACCCCACAACTCACGCCATCTTGGATTCCACTAGGTGTCTAGTTTTCAAAAATGCGCTGGTTTGCTCGGTTTCCCTAGGTGCCGGCTGAGCTAGAGGCCAAAATCCACAGCTAGGCATTTTGTAGAAAACAGCTCTGTTTTCTTTCTGAAAATATGATGTGTCCACGTTGTCTTTTGGGGCATTTCCTTTTGCGGGCGCTCGGCCTACCCACACAAGTGAGGTACAATTTTTATCGGAAGACTTGGGGGAACGCTGGTTGGAAGGAAATTTGTGGCTCCTCTCAGATTACACAACTTTCTGTCACCAAAATGAGAGGAAAAAGTGTTTCTTGGCCAAATTAGGAGGTTTGCATAGGATTCTGGGTAACAGAATCTCATCAGAGCCCCACAGGGAACCCTATCTTGGATTCCCCAAGGTGTCTAGTTTTCAAAAATGTGCTGGTTTGCTAGGTTTCTCCATGTGCTGGCTGAGCTAGAGACCAAAATCCACAGCTAAGCACTTTGTAAACAACATCTCTGTGTTCTTTGTGAAAATGTGATTTGTCCACGTTGTGTTTTGGGGCATTTCGTTTCATGGGCGCTAGGCCTACCCATACAAGTGAGAAACAATTTTTATCGAGAGAGTTGGGGGAACGCTGGATGGAAAAAAAATTGTGGCTCCTCTCATATTCCAGAACTTTCTGTCACCTAAATGTTAGGAAATAGTGTTTTTTTGGGAAAGATTTTGAGGTTTGCAAAGGATTCTGAGTAACAGAACCTGGTCAGAACCCCACAACTCACGCCATCTTGGATTCCACTAGGTGTCTAGTTTTCAAAAATGCGCTGGTTTGCTCGGTTTCCCTAGCTGCCGGCTGAGCTAGAGGCCAAAATCCACAGCTAGGCATTTTGTAGAAAACAGCTCTGTTTTCTTTCTGAAAATATGATGTGTCCACGTTGTCTTTTGGGGCATTTCCTTTTGCGGGCGCTCGGCCTACCCACACAAGTGAGGTACAATTTTTATCGGAAGACTTGGGGGAACGCTGGTTGGAAGGAAATTTGTGGCTCCTCTCAGATTCCACAACTTTCTGTCACCGAAATGAGAGGAAAAAGTGTTTCTTGGCCAAATTGGGAGGTTTGCATAGGATTCTGGGTAACAGAATCTCATCAGAGCAGCACAAGGAACCCTATCTTGGATTCCCCTAGGTGTCTAGTTTTCAAAAATGCGCGGGTTTGCTAGGTTTTCCTAGGTGCCGGCTGAGCTCGTGGCCGAAATCCACAGCTAGGCACTTTGTAGAAAACAGCTCAGTTTTCTTTCTGAAAATGTGATGTGTCCACGTTGTCTTTTGGGGCATTTCCTTTCGCGGGCGCTAGGCCTACCCACACAAGTGAGGTACCGTTTTTATCAGGAGACTCGGGGGGACGTTGGGTAGAAGGACATTTGTGGCTCTTCTCAGATTCCAGAATTTTCTGTCACCGAAATGAGAGGAAAAAGTGTTTTATGGCCACATTTTGAGGTTTGCAAAGGATTCTGGGTAACAGAACCTGGTCAGAGCCCCACAAGTCACCCCATCTTGGATTCCCCAAGGTGTCTCGTTTTCAAAAATGTGCTGGTTTGCTAGGTTTCTCCATGTGCCGGCTGAGCAAGAGACCAAAATCCACAGCTTGGCACTTTGTAAAAAACATTTCTGTGTTCTATGTGAAAATGTGATTTGTCCACGTTGTGTTTTGGGGCATTTCCTTTCACGGGCGCTAGGCCTACCCACACAAATGAGGAACAATTTTTATCGAGAGAGTTGGGGGAACGCTGGATGGAAAGAAATTTGTGGCTCCTCTCATATTCCAGAACTTTCTTTCACCTAAATGTTAGGAAAGAGTGTTTTTTTGTGAAAGATTTTGAGGCTTGCAAAGGATTCTGAGTAACAGAACCTGGTCAGAACCCCACAACTCATGCCATCTTGGATTCCCCTAGGTGTCTAGTTTTCAAAAATGCGCTGGTTTGCTCGGTTTCCCTAGGTGTCGGCTGAGCTAGAGGCCAAAATCCACAGCTAGACATTTTGTAGAAAACAGCTCTGTTTTCTTTCTGAAAATTTGATGTGTCCACGTTGTCTTTTGGGGCATTTACTTTTGCGGGCGCTGGGCCTACCCACACAAGTGAGGTACCGTTTTTATCAGGAGACTCGGGGGGACGTTGCGTAGAAGGACATTTGTGGCTCTTCTCAGATTCCAGAATTTTCTGTCACCGAAATGAGAGGAAAAAGTGTTTTTTAGGCCAAATTGTGAGGTTTCCAAAGGATTCTGGGTAACAGAACCTGGTCACAGCCCCACAAGTCACGCCATCTTGGATTCCCCTAGGTGTCTCGTTTAACAAATGCACAGGTTTGCTAGGTTTACCCCGTGGCGGCAGAGCTAGAGGCCAAAATCCACAGCTAGGCACTTTTTAAAAAACAGTTCTGTTTTCTTTGTGAAAAAGTGATGTGTCCACCTTGTCTTTTTGGGCATTTTCTTTCTCTGGCGCTAGGCCTACCCACACAAGTGAGGTACAATTTCTATCTGGAGACATGGGGGGATGCTGGGTGGAAGGAAATTAGTGGCTCCTCCCAGATTCCAGAACTTTCTGTCACCTAAATGTTAGGAAAGGGTGTTTTTTGGGAATAATTTTGTGGTTTGCAAAGGATTCTGGTTAACAGAACGTGGTCAGAACCCCACAAGTCACGCCATCTTGGATTCCCCTAGGTGTCTAGTTTTCAAAAATGCGCTGGTTTGCTAGGTTTCCCTAGCTGCCGGCTGAGCTAGAGGCCAAAATCCATAGCTAGGCACTTTGTAGAAAACAGCTCTGTTTTCTTTGTGAAAATGTGATGTATCCACTTTGTCTTTTGGGGGCATTTCCTTTCGCGGACCCTAGGCCTACTCACACAAGTGAGGTACCATTTTTATTGGAAGACTTAGGGAACGCTTGGTGGAAGAAAATTGTGGCTCCTCTCAGATTCCAGAACTTTCAGTCACTGACAGGAGATGAAAAAGTGTTTCTTGGCCAAATTGGGAGGTTTGCAAAGGATTCTGGGTAACAGAATCTCATCTGAGTCCCACAAGTAATCCTATCTTGGATTCCCCTAGGTGTCTAGTTTTCAAAAATGCGCTGGTTTGCTAGGTTTCCCTAGGTGCCGGCTGAGCTAGAAGCCAAAATCCACAGCTAGGCACTTTGTAGAAAACTGCTCTGTTTTCTTTCTGAAAATGTGATGTGTCCACGTTGTCTTTTGGGGCATTTCCTTTCGCGGGCGCTAGGCCTACCCACACAAGTGAGGTACCGTTTTCATCAGGAGACTCAGGGGGACGTTGGGTAGAAGGACATTCTTGGCTCTTCTCAGATTCCAGAATTTTCTGTCACCGAAATGAGAGGAAAAAGTGTTTTATGGCCACATTTTGAGGTTTGCAAAGGATTCTGGGTAACAGAACCTGGTCAGAGCCCCACAAGTCACCCCATCTTGGATTCCCCAAGGTGTCTCGTTTTCAAAAATGTGCTGGTTTGCTAAGTTTCTCCATGTGCCGGCTGAGCTAGAGACCAAAATCCACAGCTTGGCACTTTGTAAAAAACATCTCTGTGTTCTTTGTGAAAATGTGATTTGTCCACGTTGTGTTTTGGGGCATTTCGTTTCACGGGCGCTAGGCCTACCCATACAAATGAGGAACAATTTTTATCGAGAGAGTTGGGGGAACGCTGGATGGAAAGAAATTTGTGGCTCCTCTCATATTCCAGAACTTTCTTTCACCTAAATGTTAGGAAAGAGTGTTTTTTTGGGGAAAGATTTTGAGGTTTGCAAAGGATTCTGAGTAACAGAACCTGGTCAGAACCCCACAACTCACGCCATCTTGGATTCCCCTAGGTGTCTAGTTTTCAAAAATGCGCTGGTTTGCTCGGTTTCCCTAGGTGTCGGCTGAGCTAGAGGCCAAAATCCACAGCTAGACATTTTGTAGAAAACAGCTCTGTTTTCTTTCTGAAAATTTGATGTGTCCACGTTGTCTTTTGGGGCATTTCCTTTTGCGGGCGCTAGGCCTACCCACACAAGTGAGGTACAATTTTTATCGGAAGACTTGGGGGAACGCTGGTTGGAAGGAAATTTGTGGCTCCTCTCAGATTCCACAACTTTCTGTCACCGAAATGAGAGGAAAAAGTGTTTCTTGGCCAAATTGGGAGGTTTGCATAGGATTCTGGGTAACAGAATCTCCTTAGAGCCCCACAAGGAACCCTATCTTGGATTCCCCTAGGTGTCTAGTTTTCAAAAATGCGCGGGTTTGCTAGGTTTCCCTAGGTGCCGGCTGAGCTAGAGGCCAAAATCCACAGCTAGGCACTTTGTAGAAAACAGCTCAGTTTTCTTTCTGAAAATGTGATGTGTCCACATTGTCTTTTTGGGCATTTCCTTTCTCGGGCGCTATGCCTACCCACACAAGTGAGGTACAATTTTTATCGGGAGACATGGGGGGACGCTGGGTGGAAGGAAATTAGTGGCTCCTCTCAGATTCCGGAACTTTGTGTCAACAAAATGAGAGGAAAAAGTTTTTCTTGGCCAAATTTTGAGGTTTCCAAAGGATTCTGGGTAACACAACCTGGTCACAGCCCCACAAGTCTCGTCATCTTGGATACCCTAGGTGTCTCGTTTTAAAAAATGCACAGGTTTGCTAGGTTTCCCCAGGTGCCGGCTGAGCTAGAAGCCAAAATCCATAGCTAGGCACTTTGTAGAAAACAGCTCTGTTTTCTTTCTGAAAATGTGATGCGTCCACGTTGTCTTTTGGGGCATTTCCTTTCGCGGGCGCTAGGCCTACCCACACAAGTGAGGTACCGTTTTTATCAGGAGACTCAGGGGGACGTTGGGTAGAAGGACATTCTTGGCTCTTCTCAGATTCCAGAATTTTCTGTCACCGAAATGAGAGGAAAAAGTGTTTTATGGCCACATTTTGAGGTTTGCAAAGGATTCTGGGTAACAGAACCTGGTCAGAGCCCCAGAAGTCACCCCATCTTGGATTCCCCTAGGTGTCTAGTTTTCAAAAATGTGCTGGTTTGCTAGGTTTCTCCATGTGCCGGCTGAGCTAGAGACCAAAATCCACAGCTTGGCACTTTGTAAAAAACAGCTCTGTGTTCTTTGTGAAAATGGGATTTGTCCACTTTGTGTTTTGGGGCATTTCCTTTCACGGGCGCTAGGCCTACCCCTACAAGTGAGAAACAATTTTTATCGAGAGAGTTGGGGGAACGCTGGATGGAAAGAAATTTGTGGCTCCTCTCATATTCCAGAACTTTCTGTCACCTAAATGTTAGGAAAGAGTGTTTTTTTGGGAAATATTTTGAGGTTTGCAAAGGATTCTGAGTAACAGAATCTGGTCAGAACCCCACAACTCATGCCATCTTGGATTCCCCTAGGTGTCTAGTTTTCAAAAATGCGCTGGTTTGCTCAGTTTCCCTAGGTGTCGGCTGAGCTAGAGGCCAAAATCCACAGCTAGACATTTTGTAGAAAACAGCTCTGTTTTTTTTCTGAAAATTTGATGTGTCCACGTTGTCTTTTGGGGCATTTCCTTTTGCGGGCGCTATGCCTACCCACACAAGTGAGGTACAATTTTTATCGGGAGACATGTGGGGACGCTGGGTGGAAGGAAATTAGTGGCTCCTCTCAGATTCCGGAACTTTCTGTCAAGAAAATGAGAGGAAAAAGGTTTTCTTGGCCAAATTTTGAGGTTTCCAAAGGATTCTGGGTAACACAACCTGGTCACAGCCCCACAAGTCTCGTCATCTTGGATTCCCCTAGGTGTCTCGTTTAACAAAATGCACAGGTTTGCTAGGTTTCCCCAGGTGCCGGCTGAGCTAGAAGCCAAAATCCACAGCTAGGCACTTTGTAGAAAACAGCTCTGTTTTCTTTCTGAAAATGTGATGTGTCCATGTTGTCTTTTGGGGCATTTCCTTTCACGGGAGCTAGGCCTACCCACACAAGTGAGGTACCGTTTTTATCAGGAGACTCGGGGGGACGTTGGGTAGAAGGACATTTGTGGCTCTTCTCAGGTTCCAGAATTTTCTGTCACCGAAATGAGAGGAAAAAGTGTTTTATGGCCACATTTTGAGGTTTGCAAAGGATTCTGGGTAACAGAACCTGGTCAGAGCCCCACAAGTCACCCCATCTTGGATTCCCCAAGGTGTCTAGTTTTCTAAAATGTGCTGGTTTGCTAGGTTTCTCCATGTGCTGGCTGAGCTAGAGACCAAAATCCACAGCTAAGCACTTTGTAAAAAACATCTCTGTGTTCTTTGTGAAAATGTGATTTGTCCACGTTGTGTTTTGGGGCATTTCCTTTCACGGGCGCTAGGCCTACCCATACAAGTGAGAAACAATTTTTATCGAGAGAGTTGGGGGAACGCTGGATGGAAAGAAATTTGTGGCTCCTCTCATATTCCAGAACTTTCTGTCACCTAAATGTTAGGAAATAGTGTTTTTTTGGGAAAGATTTTGAGGTTTGCAAAGGATTCTGAGTAACAGAACCTGGTCAGAACCCCACAACTCACGCCATCTTGGATTCCACTAGGTGTCTAGTTTTCAAAAATGCGCTGGTTTGCTCGGTTTCCCTAGGTGCCAGCTGAGCTAGAGGCCAAAATCCACAGCTAGGCATTTTGTAGAAAACAGCTCTGTTTTCTTTCTGAAAATATGATGTGTCCACGTTGTCTTTTGGGGCATTTCCTTTTGCGGGCGCTCGGCCTACCCACACAAGTGAGGTACAATTTTTATCGGAAGACTTGGGGGAACGCTGGTTGGAAGGAAATTTGTGGCTCCTCTCAGATTCCACAACTTTCTGTCACCGAAATGAGAGGAAAAAGTGTTTCTTGGCCAAATTGGGAGGTTTGCATAGGATTCTGGGTAACAGAATCTCATCAGAGCCCCACAAGGAACCCTATCTTGGATTCCCCTAGGTGTCTAGTTTTCAAAAATGCGCGGGTTTGCTAGGTTTTCCTAGGTGCCGGCTGAGCTCGAGGCTGAAATCCACAGCTAGGCACTTTGTAGAAAACAGCTCAGTTTTCTTTGTGAAAATGTGATGTGTCCACGTTGTCTTTTGGGGCATTTCCTTTCGCGGGCGCTAGGCCTACCCACACAAGTGAGGTACCGTTTTTATCAGGAGACTCGGGGGGACGTTGGGTAGAAGGACATTTGTGGCTCTTCTCAGATTCCAGAATTTTCTGTCACCGAAATGAGAGGAAAAAGTGTTTTTTTGGCCAAATTGTGAGGTTTCCAAAGGATTCTGGGTAACAGAACCTGGTCACAGCCCCACAAGTCACGCCATCTTGGATTCCCCTAGGTGTCTCGTTTAACAAATGCACAGGTTTGCTAGGTTTACCCTGTGGCGGCAGAGCTAGAGGCCAAAATCCACAGCTAGGCACTTTGTAAAAAACAGTTCTGTTTTCTTTGTGAAAAAGTGATGTGTCCTCCTTGTCTTTTTGGGCATTTTCTTTCTCTGGCGCTAGGCCTACCCACACAAGTGAGGTACAATTTTTATCTGGAGACATGGGGGGACGCTGGGTGGAAGGAAATTAGTGGCTCCTCCCAGATTCCAGAACTTTCTGTCACCGAAATGAGAGGCAAAAGTGTTTTGTGGCCACATTTTGAGGTTTGCAAAGGATTCTGGGTAACAGAACCTGGTCAGAGCCCCAGAAGTCACCCCATCTTGGATTCCCCTAGGTGTCTAGTTTTCAAAAATGTGCTGGTTTGCTAGGTTTCTCCATGTGCCTGCTGAACAAGAGACCAAAATCCACAGCTAGGCACTTTGTAAAAAACAGCTCTGTTTTCTTTTGAAAATGTGATTTGTCCACGTTGTTTTTTGGGGCATTTCCTTTCACGGGCGCTAGGCCTACCCATACAAGTGAGAAACAGTTTTTATCAAGAGAGTTGGGGGAGCGCTGGATGGAAAAAAAATTGTGGCTCCTCTCATATTCCAGAACTTTCTGTCACCTAAATGTTAGGAAAGGGTGTTTTTTTGGGAATAATTTTGAGGTTTGCAAAGGATTCTGGTTAACAGAACCTGGTCAGAACCCCACAAGTCACGCCATCTTGGATTCCCCTAGGTGTCTAGTTTTCAAAAATGCGCTGGTTTGCTAGGTTTCCCTAGCTGTCGGCTGAGCTAGAGGCCAAAATCCATAGCTAGGCACTTTGTAGAAAACAGCTCTGTTTTCTTTGTGAAAATGTGATGTATCCACTTTGTCTTTTGGGGGCATTTCCTTTCGCGGACCCTAGGCCTACTCACACAAGTGAGGTACCATTTTTATCAGAAGACTTAGGGAACGCTTGGTGGAAGGAAATTTGTGGCTCCTCTCAGATTCCAGAACTTTCAGTCACTGACAGGAGAGGAAAAAGTGTTTCTTGGCCAAATTGGGAGGTTTGCAAAGGATTCTGGGTAACAGAATCTCATCAGAGTCCCACAAGTAATCCTATCTTGGATTCCCCTAGGTGTCTAGTTTTCAAAAATGCGCTGGTTTGCTAGGTTTCCCTAGGTGCCGGCTGAGCTAGAAGCCAAAATCCACAGCTAGGCACTTTGTAGAAAACAGCTCTGTTTTCTTTCTGAAAATGTGATGTGTCCACGTTGTCTTTTGGGGCATTTCCTTTCGCGGGCGCTAGGCCTACCCACACAAGTGAGGTACCGTTTTTATCAGGAGACTCAGGGGGACGTTGGGTAGAAGGACATTCTTGGCTCTTCTCAGATTCCAGAATTTTCTGTCACCGAAATGAGAGGAAAAAGTGTTTTATGGCCACATTTTGAGGTTTGCAAAGGATTCTGGGTAGCAGAACCTGGTCAGAGCCCCACAAGTCACCCCATCTTGGATTCCCCAAGGTGTCTCGTTTTCAAAAATGTGCTGGTTTGCTAGGTTTCTCCATGTGCCGTCTGAGCAAGAGACCAAAATCCACAGCTTGGCACTTTGTAAAAAACATCTCTGTGTTCTTTGTGAAAATGTGATTTGTCCACGTTGTGTTTTGGGGCATTTCCTTTCACGGGCGCTAGGCCTACCCATACAAATGAGAAACAATTTTTATCGAGAGAGTTGGGGGAACGCTGGATGGAAAGAAATTTGTGGCTCCTCTCAAATTCCAGAACTTTCTGTCACCTAAATGTTAGGAAAGAGTGTTTTTTTGGGAAAGATTTTGAGGTTTGCAAAGGATTCTGAGTAACAGAACCTGGTCAGAACCCCACAACTCATGCCATCTTGGATTCCCCTAGGTGTCTAGTTTTCAAAAAATGCGCTGGTTTGCTCGGTTTTCCTAGGTGTTGGCTGAGCTAGAGACCAAAATCCACAGCTAGACATTTTGTAGAAAACAGCTCTGTTTTCCTTCTGAAAATTTGATGTGTCCACGTTGTCTTTTGGGGCATTTCCTTTCGCGGGCGCTAGGCCTATCCACACAAGTGAGGTACCGTTTTTATCAGGAGACTCGGGGGGACGTTGGGTAGAAGGACATTTGTGGCTCTTCTCAGATTCCAGAATTTTCTGTCAAAGAAATGAGAGGAAAAAGTGTTTTATGGCCACATTTTGAGGTTTGCAAAGGATTCTGGGTAACAGAACCTGGTCAGAGCCCCACAAGTCACCCCATCTTGGATTCCCCAAGGTGTCTCGTTTTAAAAAATGTGCTGGTTTGCTAGGTTTCTCCATGTGCCGGCTGAGCTAGAGACCAAAATCCACAGCTTGGCACTTTGTAAAAAACATCTCTGTGTTCTATGTGAAAATGTGATTTGTCCACGTTGTGTTTTGGGGCATTTCCTTTCACGGGCGCTAGGCCTACCCACACAAATGAGGAACAATTTTTATCGAGAGAGTTGGGGGAACGCTGGATGGAAAGAAATTTGTGGCTCCTCTCATATTCCAGAACTTTCTTTCACCTAAATGTTAGGAAAGAGTGTTTTTTTGTGAAAGATTTTGAGGTTTGCAAAGGATTCTGAGTAACAGAACCTGGTCAGAACCCCACAACTCATGCCATCTTGGATTCCCCTAGGTGTCTAGTTTTCAAAAATGCGCTGGTTTGCTCGGTTTCCCTAGGTGTCGGCTGAGCTAGAGGCCAAAATCCACAGCTAGACATTTTGTAGAAAACAGCTCTGTTTTCTTTCTGAAAATTTGATGTGTCCACGTTGTCTTTTGGGGCATTTCCTTTTGCGGGCGCTAGGCCTACCCACACAAGTGAGGTACCGTTTTTATCAGGAGACTCGGGGGGACGTTGGGTAGAAGGACATTTGTGGCTCTTCTCTGATTCCAGAATTTTCTGTCACCGAAATGAGAGGAAAAAGTGTTTTTTTGGCCAAATTGTGAGGTTTCCAAAGGATTCTGGGTAACAGAACCTGGTCACAGCCCCACAAGTTACGCCATCTTGGATTCCCCTAGGTGTCTCGTTTAACAAATGCACAGGTTTGCTAGGTTTACCCCGTGGCGGCAGAGCTAGAGGCCAAAATCCACAGCTAGGCACTTTGTAAAAAACAGTTCTGTTTTCTTTGTGAAAAAGTGATGTGTCCACCTTGTCTTTTTGGGCATTTTCTTTCTCTGGCGCTAGGCCTACCCACACAAGTGAGGTACAATTTTTATCTGGAGACATGGGGGGACGCTGGGTGGAAGGAAATTAGTGGCTCCTCCCAGATTCCAGAACTTTCTGTCACCGAAATGAGAGGAAAAAGTGTTTTGTGGCCACATTTTGAGGTTTGCAAAGGATTCTGGGTAACAGAACCTGGTCAGAGCCCCACAAGTCACCCCATCTTGGATTCCCCTAGGTGTCTAGTTTTCAAAAATGTGCTGATTTGCTAGGTTTCTCCATGTGCCGGCTGAACAAGAGACCAAAATCCACAGCTAGGCACTTTGTAAAAAACAGCTCTGTTTTCTTTGTGAAAATGTGATTTGTCCACGTTGTGTTTTGGGGCATTTCCTTTCACGGGCACTAGGCCTACCCATACAAGTGAGAAACAGTTTTTATCAAGAGAGTTGGGGGAACGCTGGATGGAAAAAAATGTGTGGCTCCTTTCATATTCCAGAACTTTCTGTCACCTAAATGTTAGGAAAGGGTGTTTTTTGGGAATAATTTTGTGGTTTGCAAAGGATTCTGGTTAACAGAACCTGGTCAGAACCCCACAAGTCACGCCATCTTGGATTCCCCTAGGTGTCTAGTTTTCAAAAATGCGCTGGTTTGCTAGGTTTCCCTAGCTGCCGGCTGAGCTAGAGGCCAAAATCCATAGCTAGGCACTTTGTAGAAAACAGCTCTGTTTTCTTTGTGAAAATGTGATGTATCCACTTTGTCTTTTGGGGGCATTTCCTTTCGCGGACCCTAGGCCTACTCACACAAGTGAGGTACCATTTTTATTGGAAGACTTAGGGAACGCTTGGTGGAAGAAAATTGTGGCTCCTCTCAGATTCCAGAACTTTCAGTCACTGACAGGAGATGAAAAAGTGTTTCTTGGCCAAATTGGGAGGTTTGCAAAGGATTCTGGGTAACAGAATCTCATCAGAGTCCCACAAGTAATCCTATCTTGGATTCCCCTAGGTGTCTAGTTTTCAAAAATGCGCTGGTTTGCTAGGTTTCCCTAGGTGCCGGCTGAGCTAGAAGCCAAAATCCACAGCTAGGCACTTTGTAAAAAACAGCTCTGTTTTCTTTTGAAAATGTGATTTGTCCACGTTGTTTTTTGGGGCATTTCCTTTCACGGGCGCTAGGCCTACCCATACAAGTGAGAAACAGTTTTTATCAAGAGAGTTGGGGGAGCGCTGGATGGAAAAAAAATTGTGGCTCCTCTCATATTCCAGAACTTTCTGTCACCTAAATGTTAGGAAAGGGTGTTTTTTTGGGAATAATTTTGAGGTTTGCAAAGGATTCTGGTTAACAGAACCTGGTCAGAACCCCACAAGTCACGCCATCTTGGATTCCCCTAGGTGTCTAGTTTTCAAAAATGCGCTGGTTTGCTAGGTTTCCCTAGCTGTCGGCTGAGCTAGAGGCCAAAATCCATAGCTAGGCACTTTGTAGAAAACAGCTCTGTTTTCTTTGTGAAAATGTGATGTATCCACTTTGTCTTTTGGGGGCATTTCCTTTCGCGGACCCTAGGCCTACTCACACAAGTGAGGTACCATTTTTATCAGAAGACTTAGGGAACGCTTGGTGGAAGGAAATTTGTGGCTCCTCTCAGATTCCAGAACTTTCAGTCACTGACAGGAGAGGAAAAAGTGTTTCTTGGCCAAATTGGGAGGTTTGCAAAGGATTCTGGGTAACAGAATCTCATCAGAGTCCCACAAGTAATCCTATCTTGGATTCCCCTAGGTGTCTAGTTTTCAAAAATGCGCTGGTTTGCTAGGTTTCCCTAGGTGCCGGCTGAGCTAGAAGCCAAAATCCACAGCTAGGCACTTTGTAGAAAACAGCTCTGTTTTCTTTCTGAAAATGTGATGTGTCCACGTTGTCTTTTGTGGGCATTTCCTTTCGCGGGCGCTAGGCCTACCCACACAAGTGAGGTACCGTTTTTATCAGGAGACTCAGGGGGACGTTGGGTAGAAGGACATTCTTGGCTCTTCTCAGATTCCAGAATTTTCTGTCACCGAAATGAGAGGAAAAAGTGTTTTATGGCCACATTTTGAGGTTTGCAAAGGATTCTGGGTAGCAGAACCTGGTCAGAGCCCCACAAGTCACCCCATCTTGGATTCCCCAAGGTGTCTCGTTTTCAAAAATGTGCTGGTTTGCTAGGTTTCTCCATGTGCCGTCTGAGCAAGAGACCAAAATCCACAGCTTGGCACTTTGTAAAAAACATCTCTGTGTTCTTTGTGAAAATGTGATTTGTCCACGTTGTGTTTTGGGGCATTTCCTTTCACGGGCGCTAGGCCTACCCATACAAATGAGAAACATTTTTTATCGAGAGAGTTGGGGGAACGCTGGATGGAAAGAAATTTGTGGCTCCTCTCAAATTCCAGAACTTTCTGTCACCTAAATGTTAGGAAAGAGTGTTTTTTTGGGAAAGATTTTGAGGTTTGCAAAGGATTCTGAGTAACAGAACCTGGTCAGAACCCCACAACTCATGCCATCTTGGATTCCCCTAGGTGTCTAGTTTTCAAAAAATGCGCTGGTTTGCTCGGTTTTCCTAGGTGTTGGCTGAGCTAGAGACCAAAATCCACAGCTAGACATTTTGTAGAAAACAGCTCTGTTTTCCTTCTGAAAATTTGATGTGTCCACGTTGTCTTTTGGGGCATTTCCTTTCGCGGGCGCTAGGCCTATCCACACAAGTGAGGTACCGTTTTTATCAGGAGACTCGGGGGGACGTTGGGTAGAAGGACATTTGTGGCTCTTCTCAGATTCCAGAATTTTCTGTCAAAGAAATGAGAGGAAAAAGTGTTTTATGGCCACATTTTGAGGTTTGCAAAGGATTCTGGGTAACAGAACCTGGTCAGAGCCCCACAAGTCACCCCATCTTGGATTCCCCAAGGTGTCTCGTTTTAAAAAATGTGCTGGTTTGCTAGGTTTCTCCATGTGCCGGCTGAGCTAGAGACCAAAATCCACAGCTTGGCACTTTGTAAAAAACATCTCTGTGTTCTTTGTGAAAATGTGATTTGTCCACGTTGTGTTTTGGGGCATTTCCTTTCACGGGCGCTAGGCCTACCCATACAAATGAGGAACAATTTTTATCGAGAGAGTTGGGGGAACGCTGGATGGAAAGAAATTTGTGGCTCCTCTCATATTCCAGAACTTTCTTTCACCTAAATGTTAGGAAAGAGTGTTTTTTTGTGAAAGATTTTGAGGTTTGCAAAGGATTCTGAGTAACAGAACCTGGTCAGAACCCCACAACTCATGCCATCTTGGATTCCCCTAGGTGTCTAGTTTTCAAAAATGCGCTGGTTTGCTCGGTTTCCCTAGGTGTCGGCTGAGCTAGAGGCCAAAATCCACAGCTAGACATTTTGTAGAAAACAGCTCTGTTTTCTTTCTGAAAATTTTATGTGTCCACGTTGTCTTTTGGGGCATTTCCTTTTGCGGGCGCTAGGCCTACCCACACAAGTGAGGTACCGTTTTTATCAGGAGACTCGGGGGGACGTTGGGTAGAAGGACATTTGTGGCTCTTCTCTGATTCCAGAATTTTCTGTCACCGAAATGAGAGGAAAAAGTGTTTTTTTGGCCAAATTGTGAGGTTTCCAAAGGATTCTGGGTAACAGAACCTGGTCACAGCCCCACAAGTTACGCCATCTTGGATTCCCCTAGGTGTCTCGTTTAACAAATGCACAGGTTTGCTAGGTTTACCCCGTGGCGGCAGAGCTAGAGGCCAAAATCCACAGCTAGGCACTTTGTAAAAAACAGTTCTGTTTTCTTTGTGAAAAAGTGATGTGTCCACCTTGTCTTTTTGGGCATTTTCTTTCTCTGGCGCTAGGCCTACCCACACAAGTGAGGTACAATTTTTATCTGGAGACATGGGGGGACGCTGGGTGGAAGGAAATTAGTGGCTCCTCCCAGATTCCAGAACTTTCTGTCACCGAAATGAGAGGAAAAAGTGTTTTGTGGCCACATTTTGAGGTTTGCAAAGGATTCTGGGTAACAGAACCTGGTCAGAGCCCCACAAGTCACCCCATCTTGGATTCCCCTAGGTGTCTAGTTTTCAAAAATGTGCTGATTTGCTAGGTTTCTCCATGTGCCGGCTGAACAAGAGACCAAAATCCACAGCTAGGCACTTTGTAAAAAACAGCTCTGTTTTCTTTGTGAAAATGTGATTTGTCCACGTTGTGTTTTGGGGCATTTCCTTTCACGGGCACTAGGCCTACCCATACAAGTGAGAAACAGTTTTTATCAAGAGAGTTGGGGGAACGCTGGATGGAAAAAAATGTGTGGCTCCTTTCATATTCCAGAACTTTCTGTCACCTAAATGTTAGGAAAGGGTGTTTTTTGGGAATAATTTTGTGGTTTGCAAAGGATTCTGGTTAACAGAACCTGGTCAGAACCCCACAAGTCACGCCATCTTGGATTCCCCTAGGTGTCTAGTTTTCAAAAATGCGCTGGTTTGCTAGGTTTCCCTAGCTGCCGGCTGAGCTAGAGGCCAAAATCCATAGCTAGGCACTTTGTAGAAAACAGCTCTGTTTTCTTTGTGAAAATGTGATGTATCCACTTTGTCTTTTGGGGGCATTTCCTTTCGCGGACCCTAGGCCTACTCACACAAGTGAGGTACCATTTTTATTGGAAGACTTAGGGAACGCTTGGTGGAAGAAAATTGTGGCTCCTCTCAGATTCCAGAACTTTCAGTCACTGACAGGAGATGAAAAAGTGTTTCTTGGCCAAATTGGGAGGTTTGCAAAGGATTCTGGGTAACAGAATCTCATCAGAGTCCCACAAGTAATCCTATCTTGGATTCCCCTAAGTGTCTAGTTTTCAAAAATGCGCTGGTTTGCTAGGTTTCCCTAGGTGCCGGCTGAGCTAGAAGCCAAAATCCACAGCTAGGCACTTTGTAAAAAACAGCTCTGTTTTCTTTTGAAAATGTGATTTGTCCACGTTGTTTTTTGGGGCATTTCCTTTCACGGGCGCTAGGCCTACCCATACAAGTGAGAAACAGTTTTTATCAAGAGAGTTGGGGGAGCGCTGGATGGAAAAAAAATTGTGGCTCCTCTCATATTCCAGAACTTTCTGTCACCTAAATGTTAGGAAAGGGTGTTTTTTTGGGAATAATTTTGAGGTTTGCAAAGGATTCTGGTTAACAGAACCTGGTCAGAACCCCACAAGTCACGCCATCTTGGATTCCCCTAGGTGTCTAGTTTTCAAAAATGCGCTGGTTTGCTAGGTTTCCCTAGCTGTCGGCTGAGCTAGAGGCCAAAATCCATAGCTAGGCACTTTGTAGAAAACAGCTCTGTTTTCTTTGTGAAAATGTGATGTATCCACTTTGTCTTTTGGGGGCATTTCCTTTCGCGGACCCTAGGCCTACTCACACAAGTGAGGTACCATTTTTATCAGAAGACTTAGGGAACGCTTGGTGGAAGGAAATTTGTGGCTCCTCTCAGATTCCAGAACTTTCAGTCACTGACAGGAGAGGAAAAAGTGTTTCTTGGCCAAATTGGGAGGTTTGCAAAGGATTCTGGGTAACAGAATCTCATCAGAGTCCCACAAGTAATCCTATCTTGGATTCCCCTAGGTGTCTAGTTTTCAAAAATGCGCTGGTTTGCTAGGTTTCCCTAGGTGCCGGCTGAGCTAGAAGCCAAAATCCACAGCTAGGCACTTTGTAGAAAACAGCTCTGTTTTCTTTCTGAAAATGTGATGTGTCCACGTTGTCTTTTGTGGGCATTTCCTTTCGCGGGCGCTAGGCCTACCCACACAAGTGAGGTACCGTTTTTATCAGGAGACTCAGGGGGACGTTGGGTAGAAGGACATTCTTGGCTCTTCTCAGATTCCAGAATTTTCTGTCACCGAAATGAGAGGAAAAAGTGTTTTATGGCCACATTTTGAGGTTTGCAAAGGATTCTGGGTAGCAGAACCTGGTCAGAGCCCCACAAGTCACCCCATCTTGGATTCCCCAAGGTGTCTCGTTTTCAAAAATGTGCTGGTTTGCTAGGTTTCTCCATGTGCCGTCTGAGCAAGAGACCAAAATCCACAGCTTGGCACTTTGTAAAAAACATCTCTGTGTTCTTTGTGAAAATGTGATTTGTCCACGTTGTGTTTTGGGGCATTTCCTTTCACGGGCGCTAGGCCTACCCATACAAATGAGAAACATTTTTTATCGAGAGAGTTGGGGGAACGCTGGATGGAAAGAAATTTGTGGCTCCTCTCAAATTCCAGAACTTTCTGTCACCTAAATGTTAGGAAAGAGTGTTTTTTTGGGAAAGATTTTGAGGTTTGCAAAGGATTCTGAGTAACAGAACCTGGTCAGAACCCCACAACTCATGCCATCTTGGATTCCCCTAGGTGTCTAGTTTTCAAAAAATGCGCTGGTTTGCTCGGTTTTCCTAGGTGTTGGCTGAGCTAGAGACCAAAATCCACAGCTAGACATTTTGTAGAAAACAGCTCTGTTTTCCTTCTGAAAATTTGATGTGTCCACGTTGTCTTTTGGGGCATTTCCTTTCGCGGGCGCTAGGCCTATCCACACAAGTGAGGTACCGTTTTTATCAGGAGACTCGGGGGGACGTTGGGTAGAAGGACATTTGTGGCTCTTCTCAGATTCCAGAATTTTCTGTCAAAGAAATGAGAGGAAAAAGTGTTTTATGGCCACATTTTGAGGTTTGCAAAGGATTCTGGGTAACAGAACCTGGTCAGAGCCCCACAAGTCACCCCATCTTGGATTCCCCAAGGTGTCTCGTTTTAAAAAATGTGCTGGTTTGCTAGGTTTCTCCATGTGCCGGCTGAGCTAGAGACCAAAATCCACAGCTTGGCACTTTGTAAAAAACATCTCTGTGTTCTTTGTGAAAATGTGATTTGTCCACGTTGTGTTTTGGGGCATTTCCTTTCACGGGCGCTAGGCCTACCCATACAAATGAGGAACAATTTTTATCGAGAGAGTTGGGGGAACGCTGGATGGAAAGAAATTTGTGGCTCCTCTCATATTCCAGAACTTTCTTTCACCTAAATGTTAGGAAAGAGTGTTTTTTTGTGAAAGATTTTGAGGTTTGCAAAGGATTCTGAGTAACAGAACCTGGTCAGAACCCCACAACTCATGCCATCTTGGATTCCCCTAGGTGTCTAGTTTTCAAAAATGCGCTGGTTTGCTCGGTTTCCCTAGGTGTCGGCTGAGCTAGAGGCCAAAATCCACAGCTAGACATTTTGTAGAAAACAGCTCTGTTTTCTTTCTGAAAATTTGATGTGTCCACGTTGTCTTTTGGGGCATTTCCTTTTGCGGGCGCTAGGCCTACCCACACAAGTGAGGTACCGTTTTTATCAGGAGACTCGGGGGGACGTTGGGTAGAAGGACATTTGTGGCTCTTCTCTGATTCCAGAATTTTCTGTCACCGAAATGAGAGGAAAAAGTGTTTTTTTGGCCAAATTGTGAGGTTTCCAAAGGATTCTGGGTAACAGAACCTGGTCACAGCCCCACAAGTTACGCCATCTTGGATTCCCCTAGGTGTCTCGTTTAACAAATGCACAGGTTTGCTAGGTTTACCCCGTGGCGGCAGAGCTAGAGGCCAAAATCCACAGCTAGGCACTTTGTAAAAAACAGTTCTGTTTTCTTTGTGAAAAAGTGATGTGTCCACCTTGTCTTTTTGGGCATTTTCTTTCTCTGGCGCTAGGCCTACCCACACAAGTGAGGTACAATTTTTATCTGGAGACATGGGGGGACGCTGGGTGGAAGGAAATTAGTGGCTCCTCCCAGATTCCAGAACTTTCTGTCACCGAAATGAGAGGAAAAAGTGTTTTGTGGCCACATTTTGAGGTTTGCAAAGGATTCTGGGTAACAGAACCTGGTCAGAGCCCCACAAGTCACCCCATCTTGGATTCCCCTAGGTGTCTAGTTTTCAAAAATGTGCTGATTTGCTAGGTTTCTCCATGTGCCGGCTGAACAAGAGACCAAAATCCACAGCTAGGCACTTTGTAAAAAACAGCTCTGTTTTCTTTGTGAAAATGTGATTTGTCCACGTTGTGTTTTGGGGCATTTCCTTTCACGGGCACTAGGCCTACCCATACAAGTGAGAAACAGTTTTTATCAAGAGAGTTGGGGGAACGCTGGATGGAAAAAAATGTGTGGCTCCTTTCATATTCCAGAACTTTCTGTCACCTAAATGTTAGGAAAGGGTGTTTTTTGGGAATAATTTTGTGGTTTGCAAAGGATTCTGGTTAACAGAACCTGGTCAGAACCCCACAAGTCACGCCATCTTGGATTCCCCTAGGTGTCTAGTTTTCAAAAATGCGCTGGTTTGCTAGGTTTCCCTAGCTGCCGGCTGAGCTAGAGGCCAAAATCCATAGCTAGGCACTTTGTAGAAAACAGCTCTGTTTTCTTTGTGAAAATGTGATGTATCCACTTTGTCTTTTGGGGGCATTTCCTTTCGCGGACCCTAGGCCTACTCACACAAGTGAGGTACCATTTTTATTGGAAGACTTAGGGAACGCTTGGTGGAAGAAAATTGTGGCTCCTCTCAGATTCCAGAACTTTCAGTCACTGACAGGAGATGAAAAAGTGTTTCTTGGCCAAATTGGGAGGTTTGCAAAGGATTCTGGGTAACAGAATCTCATCAGAGTCCCACAAGTAATCCTATCTTGGATTCCCCTAGGTGTCTAGTTTTCAAAAATGCGCTGGTTTGCTAGGTTTCCCTAGGTGCCGGCTGAGCTAGAAGCCAAAATCCACAGCTAGGCACTTTGTAGAAAACAGCTCTGTTTTCTTTCTGAAAATGTGATGCGTCCACGTTGTCTTTTGGGGCATTTCCTTTCGCGGGCGCTAGGCCTACCCACACAAGTGAGGTACCGTTTTTATCAGGAGACTCAGGGGGACGTTGGGTAGAAGGACATTCTTGGCTCTTCTCAGATTCCAGAATTTTCTGTCACCGAAATGAGAGGAAAAAGTGTTTTATGGCCACATTTTGAGGTTTGCAAAGGATTCTGGGTAACAGAACCTGGTCAGAGCCCCAGAAGTCACCCCATCTTGGATTCCCCTAGGTGTCTAGTTTTCAAAAATGTGCTGGTTTGCTAGGTTTCTCCATGTGCCGGCTGAGCTAGAGACCAAAATCCACAGCTTGGCACTTTGTAAAAAACAGCTCTGTGTTCTTTGTGAAAATGTGATTTGTCCACTTTGTGTTTTGGGGCATTTCCTTTCACGGGCGCTAGGCCTACCCATACAAGTGAGAAACAATTTTTATCGAGAGAGTTGGGGGAACGCTGGATGGAAAGAAATTTGTGGCTCCTCTCATATTCCAGAACTTTCTGTCACCTAAATTTTAGGAAAGAGTGTTTTTTTGGGAAAGATTTTGAGGTTTGCAAAGGATTCTGAGTAACAGAACCTGGTCAGAACCCCACAACTCATGCCATCTTGGATTCCCCTAGGTGTCTAGTTTTCAAAAATGCGCTGGTTTGCTCAGTTTCCCTAGGTGTCGGCTGAGCTAGAGGCCAAAATCCACAGCTAGACATTTTGTAGAAAACAGCTCTGTTTTTTTTCTGAAAATTTGATGTGTCCACGTTGTCTTTTGGGGCATTTCCTTTTGCGGGCGCTAGGCCTACCCACACAAGTGAGGTACAATTTTTATCGGAAGACTTGGGGGAACGCTGGTTGGAAGGAAATTTGTGGCTCCTCTCAGATTCCACAACTTTCTGTCACCGAAATGAGAGGAAAAAGTGTTTCTTGACCAAATTGGGAGGTTTGCAAAGAATTCTGGGTAACAGAATCTCATCAGAGCCCCACAAGTAACCCTATCTTGGATTCCCCTAGGTGTCTAGTTTTAAAAAATGGGCGGGTTTGCTAGGTTTCCCTAGGTGCCGGCTGAGCTAGAGGCCAAAATCCACAGCTAGGCACTTTGTAGAAAACAGCTCAGTTTTCTTTCTGAAAATGTGATGTGTCCACATTGTCTTTTTGGGCATTTCCTTTCTCGGGCGCTATGCCTACCCACACAAGTGAGGTACAATTTTTATCGGGAGACATGTGGGGACGCTGGGTGGAAGGAAATTAGTGGCTCCTCTCAGATTCCGGAACTTTCTGTCAAGAAAATGAGAGGAAAAAGGTTTTCTTGGCCAAATTTTGAGGTTTCCAAAGGATTCTGGGTAACACAACCTGGTCACAGCCCCACAAGTCTCGTCATCTTGGATTCCCCTAGGTGTCTCGTTTAACAAAATGCACAGGTTTGCTCGGTTTCCCCAGGTGCCGGCTGAGCTAGAAGCCAAAATCCACAGCTAGGCACTTTGTAGAAAACAACTCTGTTTTCTTTCTGAAAATGTGATGTGTCCACGTTGTCTTTTGGGGCATTTCCTTTCACGGGAGCTAGGCCTACCCACACAAGTGAGGTACCGTTTTTATCAGGAGACTCGGGGGGACGTTGGGTAGAAGGACATTTGTGGCTCTTCTCAGGTTCCAGAATTTTCTGTCACCGAAATGAGAGGAAAAAGTGTTTTATGGCCACATTTTGAGGTTTGCAAAGGATTCTGGGTAACAGAACCTGGTCAGAGCCCCACAAGTCACCCCATCTTGGATTCCCCAAGGTGTCTAGTTTTCTAAAATGTCCTGGTTTGCTATGTTTCTCCATGTGCTGGCTGAGCTAGAGACCAAAATCCACAGCTAAGCACTTTGTAAAAAACATCTCTGTGTTCTTTGTGAAAATGTGATTTGTCCACGTTGTGTTTTGGGGCATTTCCTTTCACGGGCGCTAGGCCTACCCATACAAGTGAGAAACAATTTTTATCGAGAGAGTTGGGGGAACGCTGGATGGAAAGAAATTTGTGGCTCCTCTCATATTCCAGAACTTTCTGTCACCTAAATGTTAGGAAATAGTGTTTTTTTGGGAAAGATTTTGAGGTTTGCAAAGGATTCTGAGTAACAGAACCTGGTCAGAACCCCACAACTCACGCCATCTTGGATTCCACTAGGTGTCTAGTTTTCAAAAATGCGCTGGTTTGCTCGGTTTCCCTAGGTGCCAGCTGAGCTAGAGGCCAAAATCCACAGCTAGGCATTTTGTAGAAAACAGCTCTGTTTTCTTTCTGAAAATATGATGTGTCCACGTTGTCTTTTGGGGCATTTCCTTTTGCGGGCGCTCGGCCTACCCACACAAGTGAGGTACAATTTTTATCGGAAGACTTGGGGGAACGCTGGTTGGAAGGAAATTTGTGGCTCCTCTCAGATTCCACAACTTTCTGTCACCGAAATGAGAGGAAAAAGTGTTTCTTGGCCAAATTGGGAGGTTTGCATAGGATTCTGGGTAACAGAATCTCATCAGAGCCCCACAAGGAACCCTATCTTGGATTCCCCTAGGTGTCTAGTTTTCAAAAATGCGCGGGTTTGCTAGGTTTTCCTAGGTGCCGGCTGAGCTCGAGGCTGAAATCCACAGCTAGGCACTTTGTAGAAAACAGCTCAGTTTTCTTTCTGAAAATGTGATGTGTCCACGTTGTCTTTTGGGGCATTTCCTTTCGCGGGCGCTAGGCCTACCCACACAAGTGAGGTACCGTTTTTATCAGGAGACTCGGGGGGACATTGGGCAGAAGGACATTTGTGGCTCTTCTCAGATTCCAGAATTTTCTGTCACCGAAATGAGAGGAAAAAGTGTTTTTTTGGCCAAATTGTGAGGTTTCCAAAGGATTCTGGGTAACAGAACCTGGTCACAGCCCCACAAGTCACGCCATCTTGGATTCCCCTAGGTGTCTCGTTTAACAAATGCACAGGTTTGCTAGGTTTACCCTGTGGCGGCAGAGCTAGAGGCCAAAATCCACAGCTAGGCACTTTGTAAAAAACAGTTCTGTTTTCTTTGTGAAAAAGTGATGTGTCCTCCTTGTCTTTTTGGGCATTTTCTTTCTCTGGCGCTAGGCCTACCCACACAAGTGAGGTACAATTTTTATCTGGAGACATGGGGGGACGCTGGGTGGAAGGAAATTAGTGGCTCCTCCCAGATTCCAGAACTTTCTGTCACCGAAATGAGAGGCAAAAGTGTTTTGTGGCCACATTTTGAGGTTTGCAAAGGATTCTGGGTAACAGAACCTGGTCAGAGCCCCAGAAGTCACCCCATCTTGGATTCCCCTAGGTGTCTAGTTTTCAAAAATGTGCTGGTTTGCTAGGTTTCTCCATGTGCCTGCTGAACAAGAGACCAAAATCCACAGCTAGGCACTTTGTAAAAAACAGCTCTGTTTTCTTTTGAAAATGTGATTTGTCCACGTTGTGTTTTGGGGCATTTCCTTTCACGGGCGCTAGGCCTACCCATACAAGTGAGAAACAGTTTTTATCAAGAGAGTTGGGGGAGCGCTGGATGGAAAAAAAATTGTGGCTTCTCTCATATTCCAGAACTTTCTGTCACCTAAATGTTAGGAAAGGGTGTTTTTTTGGGAATAATTTTGAGGTTTGCAAAGGATTCTGGTTAACAGAACCTGGTCAGAACCCCACAAGTCACGCCATCTTGGATTCCCCTAGGTGTCTAGTTTTCAAAAATGCGCTGGTTTGCTAGGTTTCCCTAGCTGCCGGCTGAGCTAGAGGCCAAAATCCATAGCTAGGCACTTTGTAGAAAACAGCTCTGTTTTCTTTGTGAAAATGTGATGTATCCACTTTGTCTTTTGGGGGCATTTCCTTTCGCGGACCCTAGGCCTACTCACACAAGTGAGGTACCATTTTTATCAGAAGACTTAGGGAACGCTTGGTGGAAGGAAATTTGTGGCTCCTCTCAGATTCCAGAACTTTCAGTCACTGACAGGAGAGGAAAAAGTGTTTCTTGGCCAAATTGGGAGGTTTGCAAAGGATTCTGGGTAACAGAATCTCATCAGAGTCCCACAAGTAATCCTATCTTGGATTCCCCTAGGTGTCTAGTTTTCAAAAATGCGCTGGTTTGCTAGGTTTCCCTAGGTGCCGGCTGAGCTAGAAGCCAAAATCCACAGCTAGGCACTTTGTAGAAAACAGCTCTGTTTTCTTTCTGAAAATGTGATGTGTCCACGTTGTCTTTTGTGGGCATTTCTTTTCGCGGGCGCTAGGCCTACCCACACAAGTGAGGTACCGTTTTTATCAGGAGACTCAGGGGGACGTTGGGTAGAAGGACATTCTTGGCTCTTCTCAGATTCCAGAATTTTCTGTCACCGAAATGAGAGGAAAAAGTGTTTTATGGCCACATTTTGAGGTTTGCAAAGGATTCTGGGTAGCAGAACCTGGTCAGAGCCCCACAAGTCACCCCATCTTGGATTCCCCAAGGTGTCTCGTTTTCAAAAATGGGCTGGTTTGCTAGGTTTCTCCATGTGCCGTCTGAGCAAGAGACCAAAATCCACAGCTTGGCACTTTGTAAAAAACATCTCTGTGTTCTTTGTGAAAATGTGATTTGTCCACGTTGTGTTTTGGGGCATTTCCTTTCCCGGGCGCTAGGCCTACCCATACAAATGAGAAACAATTTTTATCGAGAGAGTTGGGGGAACGCTGGATGGAAAGAAATTTGTGGCTCCTCTCATATTCCAGAACTTTCTGTCACCTAAATGTTAGGAAAGAGTGTTTTTTTGGGAAAGATTTTGAGGTTTGCAAAGGATTCTGAGTAACAGAACCTGGTCAGAACCCCACAACTCATGCCATCTTGGATTCCCCTAGGTGTCTAGTTTTCAAAAAATGCGCTGGTTTGCTCGGTTTCCCTAGGTGTCGGCTGAGCTAGAGGCCAAAATCCACAGCTAGACATTTTGTAGAAAACAGCTCTGTTTTTTTTCTGAAAATTTGATGTGTCCACGTTGTCTTTTGGGGCATTTCCTTTTGCGGGCGCTAGGCCTACCCACACAAGTGAGGTACAATTTTTATCGGAAGACTTGGGGGAACGCTGGTTGGAAGGAAATTTGTGGCTCCTCTCAGATTCCACAACTTTCTGTCACCGAAATGAGAGGAAAAAGTGTTTCTTGACCAAATTGGGAGGTTTGCAAAGAATTCTGGGTAACAGAATCTCATCAGAGCCCCACAAGTAACCCTATCTTGGATTCCCCTAGGTGTCTAGTTTTAAAAAATGGGCGGGTTTGCTAGGTTTCCCTAGGTGCCGGCTGAGCTAGAGGCCAAAATCCACAGCTAGGCACTTTGTAGAAAACAGCTCAGTTTTCTTTCTGAAAATGTGATGTGTCCACATTGTCTTTTTGGGCATTTCCTTTCTCGGGCGCTATGCCTACCCACACAAGTGAGGTACAATTTTTATCGGGAGACATGTGGGGATGCTGGGTGGAAGGAAATTAGTGGCTCCTCTCAGATTCCGGAACTTTCTGTCAAGAAAATGAGAGGAAAAAGGTTTTCTTGGCCAAATTTTGAGGTTTCCAAAGGATTCTGGGTAACACAACCTGGTCACAGCCCCACAAGTCTCGTCATCTTGGATTCCCCTAGGTGTCTCGTTTAACAAAATGCACAGGTTTGCTAGGTTTCCCCAGGTGCCGGCTGAGCTAGAAGCCAAAATCCACAGCTAGGCACTTTGTAGAAAACAACTCTGTTTTCTTTCTGAAAATGTGATGTGTCCATGTTGTCTTTTGGGGCATTTCCTTTCACGGGAGCTAGGCCTACCCACACAAGTGAGGTACCGTTTTTATCAGGAGACTCGGGGGGACATTGGGTAGAAGGACATTTGTGGCTCTTCTCAGGTTCCAGAATTTTCTGTCACCGAAATGAGAGGAAAAAGTGTTTTATGGCCACATTTTGAGGTTTGCAAAGGATTCTGGGTAACAGAACCTGGTCAGAGCCCCACAAGTCACCCCATCTTGGATTCCCCAAGGTGTCTAGTTTTCTAAAATGTCCTGGTTTGCTAGGTTTCTCCATGTGCTGGCTGAGCTAGAGACCAAAATCCACAGCTAAGCACTTTGTAAAAAACATCTCTGTGTTCTTTGTGAAAATGTGATTTGTCCACGTTGTGTTTTGGGGCATTTCCTTTCACGGGCGCTAGGCCTACCCATACAAGTGAGAAACAATTTTTATCGAGAGAGTTGGGGGAACGCTGGATGGAAAGAAATTTGTGGCTCCTCTCATATTCCAGAACTTTCTGTCACCTAAATGTTAGGAAATAGTGTTTTTTTGGGAAAGATTTTGAGGTTTGCAAAGGATTCTGAGTAACAGAACCTGGTCAGAACCCCACAACTCACGCCATCTTGGATTCCACTAGGTGTCTAGTTTTCAAAAATGCGCTGGTTTGCTCGGTTTCCCTAGGTGCCAGCTGAGCTAGAGGCCAAAATCCACAGCTAGGCATTTTGTAGAAAACAGCTCTGTTTTCTTTCTGAAAATATGATGTGTCCACGTTGTCTTTTGGGGCATTTCCTTTTGCGGGCGCTCGGCCTACCCACACAAGTGAGGTACAATTTTTATCGGAAGACTTGGGGGAACGCTGGTTGGAAGGAAATTTGTGGCTCCTCTCAGATTCCACAACTTTCTGTCACCGAAATGAGAGGAAAAAGTGTTTCTTGGCCAAATTGGGAGGTTTGCATAGGATTCTGGGTAACAGAATCTCATCAGAGCCCCACAAGGAACCCTATCTTGGATTCCCCTAGGTGTCTAGTTTTCAAAAATGCGCGGGTTTGCTAGGTTTTCCTAGGTGCCGGCTGAGCTCGAGGCTGAAATCCACAGCTAGGCACTTTGTAGAAAACAGCTCAGTTTTCTTTCTGAAAATGTGATGTGTCCACGTTGTCTTTTGGGGCATTTCCTTTCGCGGGCGCTAGGCCTACCCACACAAGTGAGGTACCGTTTTTATCAGGAGACTCGGGGGGACATTGGGCAGAAGGACATTTGTGGCTCTTCTCAGATTCCAGAATTTTCTGTCACCGAAATGAGAGGAAAAAGTGTTTTTTTGGCCAAATTGTGAGGTTTCCAAAGGATTCTGGGTAACAGAACCTGGTCACAGCCCCACAAGTCACGCCATCTTGGATTCCCCTAGGTGTCTCGTTTAACAAATGCACAGGTTTGCTAGGTTTACCCTGTGGCGGCAGAGCTAGAGGCCAAAATCCACAGCTAGGCACTTTGTAAAAAACAGTTCTGTTTTCTTTGTGAAAAAGTGATGTGTCCTCCTTGTCTTTTTGGGCATTTTCTTTCTCTGGCGCTAGGCCTACCCACACAAGTGAGGTACAATTTTTATCTGGAGACATGGGGGGACGCTGGGTGGAAGGAAATTAGTGGCTCCTCCCAGATTCCAGAACTTTCTGTCACCGAAATGAGAGGCAAAAGTGTTTTTTGGCCACATTTTGAGGTTTGCAAAGGATTCTGGGTAACAGAACCTGGTCAGAGCCCCAGAAGTCACCCCATCTTGGATTCCCCTAGGTGTCTAGTTTTCAAAAATGTGCTGGTTTGCTAGGTTTCTCCATGTGCCTGCTGAACAAGAGACCAAAATCCACAGCTAGGCACTTTGTAAAAAACAGCTCTGTTTTCTTTTGAAAATGTGATTTGTCCACGTTGTGTTTTGGGGCATTTCCTTTCACGGGCGCTAGGCCTACCCATACAAGTGAGAAACAGTTTTTATCAAGAGAGTTGGGGGAGCGCTGGATGGAAAAAAAATTGTGGCTCCTCTCATATTCCAGAACTTTCTGTCACCTAAATGTTAGGAAAGGGTGTTTTTTTGGGAATAATTTTGAGGTTTGCAAAGGATTCTGGTTAACAGAACCTGGTCAGAACCCCACAAGTCACGCCATCTTGGATTCCCCTAGGTGTCTAGTTTTCAAAAATGCGCTGGTTTGCTAGGTTTCCCTAGCTGCCGGCTGAGCTAGAGGCCAAAATCCATAGCTAGGCACTTTGTAGAAAACAGCTCTGTTTTCTTTGTGAAAATGTGATGTATCCACTTTGTCTTTTGGGGGCATTTCCTTTCGCGGACCCTAGGCCTACTCACACAAGTGAGGTACCATTTTTATCAGAAGACTTAGGGAACGCTTGGTGGAAGGAAATTTGTGGCTCCTCTCAGATTCCAGAACTTTCAGTCACTGACAGGAGAGGAAAAAGTGTTTCTTGGCCAAATTGGGAGGTTTGCAAAGGATTCTGGGTAACAGAATCTCATCAGAGTCCCACAAGTAATCCTATCTTGGATTCCCCTAGGTGTCTAGTTTTCAAAAATGCGCTGGTTTGCTAGGTTTCCCTAGGTGCCGGCTGAGCTAGAAGCCAAAATCCACAGCTAGGCACTTTGTAGAAAACAGCTCTGTTTTCTTTCTGAAAATGTGATGTGTCCACGTTGTCTTTTGGGGCATTTCCTTTCGCGGGCGCTAGGCCTACCCACACAAGTGAGGTACCGTTTTTATCAGGAGACTCAGGGGGACGTTGGGTAGAAGGACATTCTTGGCTCTTCTCAGATTCCAGATTTTTCTGTCACCGAAATGAGAGGAAAAAGTGTTTTGTGGCCACATTTTGAGGTTTGCAAAGGATTCTGGGTAACAGAACCTTGTCAGAGCCCCAGAAGTCACCCCATCTTGGATTCCCCTAGGTGTCTAGTTTTCAAAAATGTGCTGGTTTGCTAGGTTTCTCCATGTGCCTGCTGAACAAGAGACCAAAATCCACAGCTAGGCACTTTGTAAAAAACAGCTCTGTTGTCTTTTGAAAATGTGATTTGTCCACGTTGTGTTTTGGGGCATTTCCTTTCACGGGCGCTAGGCCTACCCATACAAGTGAGAAACAGTTTTTATCAAGAGAGTTGGGGGAGCGCTGGATGGAAAAAAAATTGTGGCTCCTCTCATATTCCAGAACTTTCTGTCACCTAAATGTTAGGAAAGGGTGTTTTTTTGGGAATAATTTTGAGGTTTGCAAAGGATTCTGGTTAAGAGAACCTGGTCAGAACCCCACAAGTCACGCCATCTTGGATTCCCCTAGGTGTCTAGTTTTCAAAAATGCGCTGGTTTGCTAGGTTTCCCTAGCTGCCGGCTGAGCTAGAGGCCAAAATCCATAGCTAGGCACTTTGTAGAAAACAGCTCTGTTTTCTTTGTGAAAATGTGATGTATCCACTTTGTCTTTTGGGGGCATTTCCTTTCGCGGACCATAGGCCTACTCACACAAGTGAGGTACCATTTTTATCGGAAGACTTAGGGAACGCTTGGTGGAAGGAAATTTGTGGGTCCTCTCAGATTCCAGAACTTTCAGTCACTGACAGGAGAGGAAAAAGTGCTTCTTGGCCAAATTGGGAGGTTTGCAAAGGATTCTGGGTAACAGAATCTCATCAGAGTCCCACAAGTAATCCTATCTTGGATTCCCCTAGGTGTCTAGTTTTCAAAAATGCGCTGGTTTGCTAGGTTTCCCTAGGTGCCGGCTGAGCTAGAAGCCAAAATCCACAGCTAGGCACTTTGTAGAAAACAGCTCTGTTTTCTTTCTGAAAATGTGATGTGTCCACGTTGTCTTTTGTGGGCATTTCTTTTCGCGGGCGCTAGGCCTACCCACACAAGTGAGGTACCGTTTTTATCAGGAGACTCAGGGGGACGTTGGGTAGAAGGACATTCTTGGCTCTTCTCAGATTCCAGAATTTTCTGTCACCGAAATGAGAGGAAAAAGTGTTTTATGGCCACATTTTGAGGTTTGCAAAGGATTCTGGGTAGCAGAACCTGGTCAGAGCCCCACAAGTCACCCCATCTTGGATTCCCCAAGGTGTCTCGTTTTCAAAAATGGGCTGGTTTGCTAGGTTTCTCCATGTGCCGTCTGAGCAAGAGACCAAAATCCACAGCTTGGCACTTTGTAAAAAACATCTCTGTGTTCTTTGTGAAAATGTGATTTGTCCACGTTGTGTTTTGGGGCATTTCCTTTCACGGGCGCTAGGCCTACCCATACAAATGAGAAACAATTTTTATCGAGAGAGTTGGGGGAACGCTGGATGGAAAGAAATTTGTGGCTCCTCTCATATTCCAGAACTTTCTGTCACCTAAATGTTTGGAAAGAGTGTTTTTTTGGGAAAGATTTTGAGGTTTGCAAAGGATTCTGAGTAACAGAACCTGGTCAGAACCCCACAACTCATGCCATCTTGGATTCCCCTAGGTGTCTAGTTTTCAAAAAATGCGCTGGTTTGCTCGGTTTCCCTAGGTGTCGGCTGAGCTAGAGGCCAAAATCCACAGCTAGACATTTTGTAGAAAACAGCTCTGTTTTCCTTCTGAAAATTTGATGTGTCCACGTTGTCTTTTGGGGCATTTCCTTTTGCGGGCGCTAGGCCTACCCACACAAGTGAGGTACAATTTTTATCGGAAGACTTGGGGGAACGCTGGTTGGAAGGAAATTTGTGGCTCCTCTCAGATTCCACAACTTTCTGTCACCGAAATGAGAGGAAAAAGTGTTTCTTGGTCAAATTGGGAGGTTTGCAAAGAATTCTGGGTAACAGAATCTCATCAGAGCCCCACAAGTAACCCTATCTTGGATTCTCCTAGGTGTCTAGTTTTCAAAAATGCGCGGGTTTGCTAGGTTTCCCTAGGTGCCGGCTGAGCTAGAGGCCAAAATCCACAGCTAGGCACTTTGTAGAAAACAGCTCAGTTTTCTTTCTGAAAATGAGATGTGTCCACATTGTCTTTTTGGGCATTTCCTTTCTCGGGCGCTATGCCTACCCACACAAGTGAGGTACAATTTTTATCGGGAGACATGGGGGGACGCTGGGTGGAAGGAAATTAGTGGCTTCTCTCAGATTCCGGAACTTTCTGTCAACAAAATGAGAGTAAAAAGTTTTTCTTGGCCAACTTTTGAGGTTTCCAAAGGATTCTGGGTAACACAACCTGGTCACAGCCCCACAAGTCTCGTCATCTTGGATTCCCCTAGGTGTCTCGTTTTAAAAAATGCACAGGTTTGCTAGGTTTCCCCAGGTGCCGGCTGAGCTAGAAGCCAAAATCCACAGCTAGGCACTTTGTAGAAATCAGCTCTGTTTTCTTTCTGAAAATGTGATGTGTCCACATTGTCTTTTGGGGCATTTCCTTTCGCGGGCGCTAGGCCTACCCACACAAGTGAGGTACCGTTTTTATCAGGAGACTCGGGGGGACGTTGGGTAGAAGGACATTTGTGGCTCTTCTCAGATTCCAGAATTTTCTGTCACCGAAATGAGAGGAAAAAGTGTTTTATGGCCACATTTTGAGGTTTGCAAAGGATTCTGGGTAACAGAACCTGGTCAGAGCCCCACAAGTCACCCCATCTTGGATTCCCCAAGGTGTCTAGTTTTCAAAAATGTGCTGGTTTGCTAGGTTTCTCCATGTGCTGGCTGAGCTAGAGACCAAAATCCACAGCTAAGCACTTTGTAAAAAACATCTCTGTGTTCTTTGTGAAAATGTGATTTGTCCACGTTGTGTTTTGGGGCATTTCCTTTCACGGGCGCTAGGCCTACCCATACAAGTGAGAAACAATTTTTATCGAGAGAGTTGGGGGAACGCTGGATGGAAAGAAATTTGTGGCTCCTCTCATATTCCAGAACTTTCTGTCACCTAAATGTTAGGAAATAGTGTTTTTTTGGGAAAGATTTTGAGGTTTGCAAAGGATTCTGAGTAACAGAACCTGGTCAGAACCCCACAGCTCACGCCATCTTGGATTCCACTAGGTGTCTAGTTTTAAAAAATGCGCTGGTTTGCTCGGTTTCCCTAGGTGCCGGCTGAGCTAGAGGCCAAAATCCACAGCTAGGCATTTTGTAGAAAACAGCTCTGTTTTCTTTCTCAAAATATGATGTGTCCACGTTGTCTTTTGGGGCATTTCCTTTTGCGGGCGCTCGGCCTACCCACACAAGTGAGGTACAATTTTTATTGGAAGACTTGGGGGAACGCTGGTTGGAAGGAAATTTGTGGCTCCTCTCAGATTCCACAACTTTCTGTCACCGAAATGAGAGGAAAAAGTGTTTCTTGGCCAAATTGGGAGGTTTGCATAGGATTCTGGGTAACAGAATCTCATCAGAGCCCCACAAGGAATCCTATCTTGCATTCCCCTAGGTGTCTAGTTTTCAAAAATGCGCGGGTTTGCTAGGTTTCCCTAGGTGCCGGCTGAGCTCAAGGCCGAAATCCACAGCTAGGCACTTTGTAGAAAACAGCTCAGTTTTCTTTCTGAAAATGTGATGTGTCCACGTTGTCTTTTGGGGCATTTCCTTTCGCGGGCGCTAGGCCTACCCACACAAGTGAGGTACCGTTTTTATCAGGAGACTCGGGGGGACGTTGGGTAGAAGGACATTTGTGGCTCTTCTCAGATTCCAGAATTTTCTGTCACCGAAATGAGAGGAAAAAGTGTTTTTTTGGCCAAATTGTGAGGTTTCCAAAGGATTCTGGGTAACAGAACCTGGTCACAGCCCCATAAGTCACGCCATCTTGGATTCCCCTAGGTGTCTCGTTTAACAAATGCACAGGTTTGCTAGATTTACCCCGTGGCGGCAGAGCTAGAGGCCAAAATCCACAGCTAGGCACTTTGTAAAAACCAGTTCTGTTTTCTTTGTGAAAACGTGATGTGTCCACATTGTCTTTTTGGGCATTTTCTTTCTCTGGCGCTAGGCCTACCCACACAAGTGAAGTACCATTTTTATCTGGAGACATGGGGCGACGCTGGGTGGAAGGAAATTTGTGGCTCCTCTCAGATTCCAGAACTTTCTGTCACCTAAATGTTAGGAAAGGGTGTTTTTTTTGGAATAATTTTGTGGTTTGCAAAGGATTCTGGTTAACAGAACCTGGTCAGAACCCCACAAGTCATGCCATCTTGGATTCCCCTAGGTGTCTAGTTTTCAAAAATGCGCTGGTTTGCTAGGTTTCCCTAGGTGCCGGCTGAGCTAGAGGCCAAAATCCACAGCTAGGCACTTTGTAGAAAACAGCTCTGTTTTCTTTGTGAAAATGTGATGTATCCACTTTGTCTTTTGGGTGCATTTCCTTTTGCGGACCCAAGGCCTACCCACAGAAGTGAGGTACCATTTTTATCGGAAGACTTGGGGAACGCTTGGTGGAAGGAAATTTGTGGCTCCTCTCAGATTCCAGAACTTTCAGTCACCGAAATGAGAGGAAAAAGTGTTTTTTGGCCAAATTGTGAGGTTTGCAAAGGATTCTGGGTAACAGAATCTCATCAGAGTCCCACAAGTAATCCAATCTTGGATTCCCCTAGGTGTCTAGTTTTCAAAAATGCGCTGGTTTGCTAGGTTTCCCTAGGTGCCGGCTGAGCTAGAAGCCAAAATCCACAGCTAGGCACTTTGTAGAAAACAGCTCAGTTTTCTTTCTGAAAATGTGATGTGTCCACGTTGTCTTTTGGGGCATTTCCTTTCGCGGGCGCTAGGCCTACGCACACAAGTGAGGTACCGTTTATATCAGGAGACTCGGGGGGACGTTGGGTAGAAGGACATTTGTGGCTCTACTCAGATTCCAGAATTTTCTGTCACCGAAATGAGAGGAAAAAGTGTTTTATGGCCACATTTTGAGGTTTGCAAAGGATTCTGGGTAACAGAACCTGGTCAGAGCCCCACAAGTCACCCCATCTTGGATTCCCCAAGGTGTCTAGTTTTCAAAAATGTGCTGGTTTGCTAGGTTTCTCCATGTGCTGGCTGAGCTAGAGACCAAAATCCACAGCTAAGCACTTTGTAAAAAACATCTCTGGGTTCTTTGTGAAAATGTGATTTGTCCACGTTGTGTTTTGGGGCATTTCTTTTCACGGGCGCTAGGCCTACCCATACAAGTGAGAAACAATTTTTATCGAGAGAGTTGGGGGAACGCTGGATGGAAAGAAATTTGTGGCTCCTCTCATATTCCAGAACTTTCTGTCACCTAAATGTTAGGAAATAGTGTTTTTTTGGGAAAGATTTTGAGGTTTGCAAAGGATTCTGAGTAACAGAACCTGGTCAGAACCCCACAACTCACGCCATCTTGGATTCCACTAGGTGTCTAGTTTTAAAAAATGCGCTGGTTTGCTCGGTTTCCCTAGGTGCCGGCTGAGCTAGAGGCCAAAATCCACAGCTAGGCATTTTGTAGAAAACAACTCTGTTTTCTTTCTGAAAATATGATGTGTCCACGTTGTCTTTTGGGGCATTTCCTTTTGCGGGCGCTCGGCCTACCCACACAAGTGAGGTACAATTTTTATCGGAAGACTTGGGGGAACGCTGGTTGGAAGGAAATTTGTGGCTCCTCTCAGATTCCACAACTTTCTGTCACCGAAATGAGAGGAAAAAGTGTTTTTTTGGCCAAATTGTGAGGTTTCCAAAGGATTCTGGGTAACAGAACCTAGTCACAGCCCCACAAGTCACGCCATCTTGGATTCCCCTAGGTGTCTCGTTTAACAAATGCACAGGTTTGCTAGGTTTACCCCGTGGCGGCAGAGCTAGAGGCCAAAATCCACAGCTAGGCACTTTGTAAAAAACAGTTGTTTTCTTTGTGAAAAAGTGATGTGTCCTCCTTGTCTTTTTGGGCATTTTCTTTCTCTGGCGCTAGGCCTACCTACACAAGTGAGGTACAATTTTTATCTGGAGACATGGGGGGACGCTGGGTGGAAGGACATTAGTGGCTCCTCCCAGATTCCAGAACTTTCTGTCACCGAAATGAGAGGAAAAAGTGTTTTGTGGCCACATTTTGAGGTTTGCAAAGGATTCTGGGTAACAGAACCTGGTCAGAGCCCCACAAGTCACCCCATCTTGGATTCCCCTAGGTGTCTAGTTTTCAAAAATGTGCTGGTTTGCTAGGTTTCTCCATGTACCGGCTGAACAAGAGACCAAAATCCACAGCTAGGCACTTTGTAAAAAACAGCTCTGTTTTCTTTGTGAAAATGGGATTTGTCCACGTTGTGTTTTGGGGCATTTCCTTTCACGGGCGCTAGGCCTACCCATACAAGTGAGAAACAGTTTTTATCAAGAGAGTTGGGGGAACGCTGGATGGAAAAAAAATTGTGGCTCCTCTCATATTCCAGAACTTTCTGTCACCTAAATGTTAGGAAAGGGTGTTTTTTTGGGAATAATTTTGAGGTTTGCAAAGGATTCTGGTTAACAAAACCTGGTCAGAACCCCACAAGTCACACCATCTTGGATTCCCCTAGGTGTCTAGTTTTCAAAAATGCGCTGGTTTGCTTGGTTTCCCTAGGTGCCGGCTGAGCTAAAGGCCAAAATCCATAGCTAGTCACTTTGTAGAAAATAGCTCTGTTTTCTTTCTGAAAATGTGATCTGTCCACGTTGTTTTTTGGGGCATTTCCTTTTGCGGGCCCTAGGCCTACCCACACAAGTGAGGTACCATTTTTATCGGAAGACTTGGGGGAACGCTTGGTGGAAGGAAATTTGTGGCTCCTCTCAGATTCCAGAACTTTCTGTCACTGAAATGAGAGGAAAAAGTGTTTTTTGGCCAAATTGTGAGGTTTGCAAGGATTCTGGGTAACAGAATCTCATCAGAGCCCCACAAGTAACCCTATCTTGGATTCCCCTAGGTGTCTAGTTTTCAAAAATGTGCTGGTTTGCTTGCTTTCCCTAGGTGTCGGCTGAGCTAGAGGCCAAAAACCACAGCTAGGCACTTTGTAGAAAACAGCTCTGTTTTCTTTCTGAAAATGTGATGTGTCCACGTTGTCTTTTGGGGCATTTCCTTTTGCGGGCGCTAGGCCTGCCCACACAAGTCAGGTACCGTTTTTATCAGGAGACTCGCGGGGACGTTGGGTAGAAGGACATTTCTGGCTCTTCTCAGATTCCAGAATTTTCTGTCACCGATATGAGAGGAAAAAGTGTTTTTGTGGCCAAATTGTAAGGTTTCTAAAGGATTCTGGGTAACAGAACCTGGTCACAGGCCGACAAATCACGCCATCTTGGATTCCCCTAGGTATCTCGTTTTAAAAAAATGCACAGGTTTGCTAGGTTTCCCCATGTGCCGGCTGAGCTAGAGGCCAAAATCCACAGCTAGGCACTTTGTAAAAAACAGCTCTGTTTTCCTGGTGAAAATGTGATTTGTCCACGTTGTGTTTTGGAGCATTTCCTTTCGCGGGCGCTAGGCCTACCCATACAAGTGAGAAACAATTTTAATCGGGAGAATTGGGGTAGAGCTGGATGGAAAGAAATTTGTGGCTCCTCTCAGATTCCAGAACTTTCAGTCACCGAAATAGGAGGAAAAAGTGTTTTTTTGGCCAAATTGTGAGGTTTGCAAAGGATTCTGGGTAACAGAACTTAGTCAGATCCCCACAAGTCACCCAATCTTGAATTCCCCTGGGTGTCTAGTTTTCAAAGATGCACTGGTTTGCTAGGTTTCCTCTGGTGCCGGATGAGCTAGAGGCCAAAATCCACAGCTAGACACTTTTAAAAAAATTCTCTGTTTTCTTTGTGAAAATGTGATGTGTCCACACTGTGTTTTGGGGCATTTCCTTTCGCAGGCTCTAGGCCTACCCACACAAGTGAGGTCCAGTTTTTATTGGTAGATTTGAGTGAACACTGGGTGGAAGGAAATTTGTGGCTCCTCTCAGATTCCCGGACTTTCTGTCACATAAATGAGAGGAAAAAGTGTTTTTTGACCAAAGTTTGAGGTTTGCAAAGGATTCTGGGTAACAGAACCTGTCAGAGCCCCACAAGTCACCCCATCTTGTATTCCCCTAGGTGTCTAGTTTTAAAAAATGCGCAGGTTTGCTACGTTTCCCCAGGTACCGGCTGAGCTAGAGGCCAAAATCCACAGCTAGGCACTTTGTAAAAAACAGCTCTTTTTTCTTTCTGAAAATGTGATGTGTCCACATTGTGTTTTGGGGCATTTCCTTTCGCGGGCGCTAGGCCTACCCACACAAACAAGGTACCATTTTTATCGGAAGACTTGGGGGAACGCTTGGTGGAAGGAAATTTGTGGCTCTTCTCAGATTCCAGAATGTTCTGTCACCTAAATGTTAGGAAAGAGTGTTTTTTTGGAAAAATGTTGAGGTTTGCAAAGGATTCTGGATAACAGAAACTGGTCAGAACCCCAGAAGTCACACCATCTTGAATTCCCCTAGGTGTCTAGTTTTCAAAAATGCACTGGTTTGCTTGGTTTCCCTAGGTGCCGGCTGAGCTAAAGGCCAAAATCCATAGCTAGTCACTTTGTAGAAAACAGCTCTGTTTTCTTTCTGAAAATGTGATGTGTCCACGTTGTCTTTTGGGGCATTTCCTTTTGCGGGCCCTAGGCCTACCCACACAAGTGAGGTACCATTTTTATCGGAAGACTTGGGGGAAGGCTTGGTGGAAAGAAATTTGTGGCTCCTCTCAGATTCCAGAACTTTCTGTCACCGAAATGAGAGGAAAAAGTGTTTTTGGGCCACATTTTGAGGTTTGCAAAGGTTTCTGGGTAACAGAACCTGGTCAGAGTCCCACAAGTAACCCCATCTCGGATTCCCCTAGGTGTCTAGTTTTCAAAAATGCGCTGGTTTGCTAGGTTTCCCCCGGTGCCAGCTGAACTAGAGGCCAAAATCCACAGCTAGGCACTTTGTAAAAATCAGTTCTGTTTTCTTTGTGAAAATGTGATGTGTCCACATTGTGTTTTTGGGCATTTTCTTTCTCGGACGCGATGCCTACCCACACAAGTGAGGTACACTTTTTATCGGGAGACATAAGGGGACGCTGGGTGGAAGGAAATTAGTGGCTCCTCTTAGATTCCGGAACTTTCTGTCACCTAAATGAGAGGAAAAAGTGTTTTTTTGCCACATTTTGAGATTTGCAAAGGATTCTGGATAACAGAACCTGGTCAGAGCCCCACAAGTAACCCCATCTTGGATTCTCCTAGGTGTCTAGTTTTTTAAAATGTGCTGGTTTGCTAGGTTTCCCTATGAGCCGGCTGAGCTAGAGACCAAAATCCACAGCTAGGCACTTTGTAAAAAACAGCTGTTTTCTTTGTGAAATTGTGATGTGTCCAAGTTGTGTTTTGGGGCATTTCCTTTCGTGGGCACTAGGCCTACCCAAACAAGTGAGGTACCATTTCTATCAGGAGACTTGGGGGAACGCTGGGTGGAAGGAAATTTGTGGCTCCTCTCAGATTCCAGAACTTTCTGTCACCGAAATGAGAGGAAAAAGTGTTTTTTAGCCAAATTTTGAGGTTTGCAAAGGATTCTGGGTAACAGAACCTCGTCAGAACCCCACAAGTCACCTCATCTTGGATTCCCCAAGGTGTTTAGTTTTCGAAAATGCGCTGGTTTGCTAGGTTTTTCCCTAGGTGCCGGCTGAGCTAGAGGCCAAAATCCACAGCTAGGCACTTTGTAGAAAACTGCTCTGTTTTCTTTCTGAAAATGTGATGTGTCCACGTTGTCTTTTGGGGCATCTCCTTTCGCGGGCGCTAGGCCTACCCACACAAGTGAGGTACTTTTTTTATCGGAAGACTTGGGGGAACGCTGGGTGGAAGGAAATTTGTGGCTCCTCTCAGATTCCAGAACTTTCTGTCACCGAAATGAGATGAAAAAGTGTCTTTTGGCCAAATTCTGAGGTTTGCAAAGGATTCTGGGTAACAGAACCTGGTCAGAGCCCCACAAGTCATGCCATCTTGGATTCCCCTAGGTGTTTCATTTTAAAAAATGCACAGGTTTGCTAGGTTTCCCCTGTGGCGGCAGAGCTAGAGGCCAAAATCCACAGCTAGGCACTTTGTAAAAAACAGTTCTGTTTTCTTTGTGAAAATGTGATCTGTCCACATTGTCTTTTTGGGCATTTTCTTTCTCAGACGCTATGCCTACCCACACAAGTGAGGTACACTTTTTATCGGGAGACATAAGGGGACGCTGGGTGGAAGGAAATTAGTGGCTCCTCTTAGATTCCGGAACTTTCTGTCACCTAAATGAGAGGAAAAAGTGTTTTTTGGCCACATTTTGAGATTTGCAAAAGATTCTGGATAACAGAACCTGGTCAGAGCCCCACAAGTAACCCCATCTTGGATTCTCCTAGGTGTCTAGTTTTTGAAAATGTGCTGGTTTGCTAGGTTTCCCTATGAGCCGGCTGAGCTAGAGACCAAAATCCACAGCTAGGCACTTTGTAAAAAACATCTGTTTTCTTTGTGAAATTTTGATGTGTCCAAGTTGTGTTTTGGGGCATTTCCTTTCGTGGGCACTAGGCCTACCCAAACAAGTGAGGTACCATTTCTATCAGGAGACTTGGGGGAACGCTGGGTGGAAGGAAATTTGTGGCTCCTCTCAGATTCCAGAACTTTCTGTCACCGAAATGAGAGGAAAAAGTGTTTTTTAGCCAAATTTTGAGGTTTGCAAAGGATTCTGGGTAACAGAACCTCGTCAGAACCCCACAAGTCACCTCATCTTGGATTCCCCAAGGTGTTTAGTTTTCGAAAATGCGCTGGTTTGCTAGGTTTTTCCCTAGGTGCCGGCTGAGCTAGAGGCCAAAATCCACAGCTAGGCACTTTGGAGAAAACTGCTCTGTTTTCTTTCTGAAAATGTGATGTGTCCACGTTGTCTTTTGGGGCATCTCCTTTCGCGGGCGCTAGGCCTACCCACACAAGTGAGGTACCGTTTTTATCAGGAGACTCGGGGGGACGCTGGGTAGAAGGAAATTTGTGGCTCTTCTCAGATTCCAGAATTTTCTGTCACCTAAATGTTAGGAAAGAGTGTTTTTTTTGGAAAAATGTTGAGGTTTGCAAAGGATTCTGGATAACAGAACCTGGTCAGTACCTCACAAGTCACACCATCTTGGATTCCCCTAGGTGTCTAGTTTTCAAAAATGCGCTGGTTTGCTTGGTTTCTCTAGGTGCCAGCTGAGCTAAAGGCCAAAATCCATAGCTAGTCACTTTGTAGAAAACAGCTCTGTTTTCTTTCTGAAAATGTGATGTGTCAACGTTTTCTTTTGGGGCATTTCCTTTTGCGGGCCCTAAGCCTACCCACACAAGTGAGGTTCCATTTTTATCGGAAGACTTGGGGGAACGCTTGGTGGGTGGAAATTTGTGGCTCCTCTCAGATTCCAGAACTTTCTGTCACTGAAATGAGAGGAAAAAGTGTTTTTTGGCCAAATTGTGAGGTTTGCAAGGATTCTGGGTAACAGAATCTCATCAGAACCCCACAAGTCACCTCATCTTGGATTCCCCAAGGTGTTTAGTTTTCGAAAATGCGCTGGTTTGCTAGGTTTTTCCCTAGGTGCCGGCTGAGCTAGAGGCCAAAATCCACAGCTAGGCACTTTGTAGAAAACTGCTCTGTTTTCTTTCTGAAAATGTGATGTGTCCACGTTGTCTTTTGGGGCATCTCCTTTCGCGGGCGCTAGGCCTACCCACACAAGTGAGGTACTTTTTTTATCGGAAGACTTGGGGGAACGCTGGGTGGAAGGAAATTTGTGGCTCCTCTCAGATTCCAGAACTTTCTGTCACCGAAATGAGATGAAAAAGTGTCTTTTGGCCAAATTCTGAGGTTTGCAAAGGATTCTGGGTAACAGAACCTGGTCAGAGCCCCACAAGTCATGCCATCTTGGATTCCCCTAGGTGTTTCATTTTAAAAAATGCACAGGTTTGCTAGGTTTCCCCTGTGGCGGCAGAGCTAGAGGCCAAAATCCACAGCTAGGCACTTTGTAAAAAACAGCTCTGTTTTCTTTGTGAAAAGGTGATGTGTCCACGTTGTGTTTTGAGACATTTCCTTTCGCGGGCGCTAGGCCTACCCATACACGTGAGGTACCATTTTTATCAGAAGACTTGGGGGAACGCAGGGTGGAAGGGAATTTGTGTCTCCTCTCAGATTCCAGAACTTTCTGTCACCGAAATGAGAGCAAAAAGTGTTTTTTGGCCAAATTGTGAGGTTTGCAAAGGATTCTGGGTAACAGAATCTCATCAGAGCCCTACAACTAACCCTATCTTGGATTCCCCTAGCGGGTTTGCTAGGTTTCCCTAGGTGCGGGCTGAGCTAGAGGCCAAAATCCACAGCTAGGCACGTTGTAGAAAACCGCTCTGTTTTCTTTCTGAAAATGTGATGTGTCCACGTTGTCTTTTGGGGCATTTCCTTTCGCGGGTGCTAGGCATACCCACACAAGTGAGGTACCGTTTTTATCAGGAGACTCGGGGGGACGCTGGGTAGAAGGAAATTTGTGGCTCTTCTCAGATTCCAGAATGTTCCGTCACCTAAATGTTAGGAAAGAGTGTTTTTTAGGAAAAATGTTGAGGTTTGCAAAGGATTCTGGATAACAGAACCTGGTCAGAACCCCACAAGTCACACCATCTTGGATTCCCCTAGGTGTCTAGTTTTCAAAAATGCGCTGGTTTGCTTGGTTTCCCTAGGTGCCGGCTGAGCTAAAGGCCAAAATCCATAGCTAGTCACTTTGTAGAAAACAGCTCTGTTTTCTTTCTGAAAATGTGATGTGTCCACGTTGTCTTTTGGGGCATTTCCTTTTGCGGGCCCTAGGCCTACCCACACAAGTGAGGTACCATTTTTATCGGAAGACTTGGGGGAACGCCTGGTGGAAGGAAATTTGTGGCTCCTCTCAGATTCCAGAACTTTCTGTCACTGAAATGAGAGGAAAAAGTGTTTTTTGGCCAAATTGTGAGGTTTGCAAGGATTCTGGGTAACAGAATCTCATCAGAGCCCCACAAGTAACCCTATCTTGGATTCCCCTAGGTGTCTAGTTTTCAAAAATGCGCTGGTTTGCTTGCTTTCCCTAGGTGTCGGCTGAGCTAGAGGCCAAAAACCACAGCTAGGCACTTTGTAGAAAACAGCTCTGTTTTCTTTCTGAAAATGTGATGTGTCCACGTTGTCTTTTGGGGCATTTCCTTTCGCGGGCGCTAGGCCTGCCCACACAAGTCAGGTACCGTTTTTATCAGGAGACTCGCGGGGACGTTGGGTAGAAGGAAATTTCTGGCTCTTCTCAGATTCCAGAATTTTCTGTCACCGATATTAGAGGAAAAAGTGTTTTTGTGGCCAAATTGTAAGGTTTCCAAAGGATTCTGGGTAACAGAACCTGGTCACAGCCCGACAAATCACGCCATCTTGGATTCCCCTAGGTATCTCGTTTTAAAAAAATGCACAGGCTTGCTAGGTTTCCCCATGTGCCGGCTGAGCTAGAGGCCAAAATCCACAGCTAGGCACTTTGTAAAAAACAGCTCTTTTTTCTTTCTGAAAATGTGATGTGTCCACATTGTGTTTTGGGGCATTTCCTTTCGCGGGCGCTAGGCGTACCCACACAAACGAGGTACCATTTTTATCGGAAGACTTGGGGGAACGCAGGGTGGAAGGAAATTTGTGGCTCCTCTCAGATTCCAGAACTTTCTGTCACCGAAATGAGAGGAAAAAGTGTTTTTGGGCCACATTTTGAGGTTTGCAAAGGTTTCTGGGTAACAAAACCTGGTCAGAGCCCCACAAGTAACCCCATCTCGGATTCCCCTAGGTGTCTAGTTTTCAAAAATGCGCTGGTTTGCTAGGTTTCCCCCGGTGCCAGCTGAACTAGAGGCCAAAATCCACAGCTAGGCACTTTGTGAAAAACAGTTCTGTTTTCTTTGTGAAAATGTGATGTGTCCACATTGTCTTTTTGGGCATTTTCTTTCTCGGATGCTATGCCTACCCACACAAGTGAGGTACACTTTTTATCGGGAGACATAAGGGGAAGCTGGGTGGAGCGAAATTAGTGGCTCCTCTCAGATTCCGAAACTTTCTGTCACCTAAATGAGAGGAAAAAGTGTTTTTTGGCCACATTTTGAGATTTGCAAAGGATTCTGGATAACAGAACCTGGTCAGAGCCCCACAAGTAACCCCATCTTGGATTCTCCTAGGTGTCTAGTTTTTTAAAATGTGCTGGTTTGCTAGGTTTCCCTATGAGCCGGCTGAGCTAGAGACCAAAATCTACAGCTATGCACTTTGTAAAAAACAGCTGTTTTCTTTGTGAAAATGTGATGTGTCCAAGTTGTGTTTTGGGGCATTTCCTTTTGTGGGCACTAGGCCTACCCAAACAAGTGAGGTACCATTTCTATCAGGAGACTTGGGGGAACGCTGGGTGGAAGGAAATTTGTGGCTCCTCTCAGATTCCAGAACTTTCTTTCACAGAAATGAGAGGAAAAAGTGTTTTTTAGCCAAATTTTGAGGTTTGCAAAGGATTCTGGGTAACAGAACCTCGTCAGAACCCCACAAGTCACCTCATCTTGGATTCCCCAAGGTGTCTAGTTTTCGAAAATGCGCTGGTTTGCTAGGTTTTTCCCTAGGTGCCGGCTGAGCTAGAGGCCAAAATCCACAGCTAGGCACTTTGTAGAAAACTGCTCTGTTTTCTTTCTGAAAATGTGATGTGTCCACGTTGTCTTTTGGGGCATCTCCTTTCGCGGGCGCTAGGCCTACCCACACAAGTGAGGTACTTTTTTTATCGGAAGACTTGGGGGAACGCTGGGTGGAAGGAAATTTGTGGCTCCTCTCAGATTCCAGAACTTTCTGTCACCGAAATGAGATGAAAAAGTGTCTTTTGGCCAAATTCTGAGGTTTGCAAAGGATTCTGGGTAACAGAACCTGGTCAGAGCCCCACAAGTCATGCCATCTTGGATTCACCTAGGTGTTTCATTTTAAAAAATGCACAGGTTTGCTAGGTTTCCCCTGTGGCGGCAGAGCTAGAGGCCAAAATCCACAGCTAGGCACTTTGTAAAAAACAGCTCTGTTTTCTTTGTGAAAAGGCGATGTGTCCACGTTGTGTTTTGAGACATTTCCTTACGCGGGCGCTAGGCCTACCCACACAAGTGAGGTACCATTTTTATCGGAAGACTTGGGGGAACGAAGGGTGGAAGGGAATTTGTGTCTCCTCTCAGATTCCAGAACTTTCTGTCACCGAAATGAGAGCAAAAAGTGTTTTTTGGCCAAATTGTGAGGTTTGCAAAGGATTCTGGGTAACAGAATCTCATCAGAGCCCTACAAGTAACCCTATCTTGGATTCCCCTATCGGGTTTGCTAGGTTTCCCTAGGTGCGGGCTGAGCTAGAGGCCAAAATCCACAGCTAGGCACTTTGTAGAAAACAGCTCTGTTTTCTTTCTGAAAATGTGATGTGTCCACGTTGTCTTTTGGGGCATTTCCTTTCGCGGGTGCTAGGCATACCCACACAAGTGAGGTTCCATTTTTATCAGGAGACTCGGGGGGACGCTGGGTAGAAGGAAATTTGTGGCTCTTCTCAGATTCCAGAATTTTCTGTCACCTAAATGTTAGGAAAGAGTGTTTTTTTTCGAAAAATGTTGAGGTTTGCAAAGGATTCTGGATAACAAAACCTGGTCAGAACCCCACAAGTCACACCATCTTGGAATCCCCTAGGTGTCTAGTTTTCAAAAATGCGCTGGTTTGCTTGGTTTCCCTAGGTGCCGGCTGAGCTAAAGGCCAAAATCCATAGCTAGTCACTTTGTAGAAAACAGCTCTGTTTTCTTTCTGAAAATGTGATGTGTCCACGTTGTTTTTTGGGGCATTTCCTTTTGCGGGCCCTAGGCCTACCCACACAAGTGAGGTACCATTTTTATCGGAAGACTTGGGGGAACGCTTGGTGGAAGGAAATTTGTGGCTCCTCTCAGATTCCAGAACTTTCTGTCACTGAAGTGAGAGGAAAAAGTGTTTTTTGGCCAAATTGTGAGGTTTGCAAGGATTCTGGGTAACAGAATCTCATCAGAGCCCCACAAGTAACCCTATCTTGGATTCCCCTAGGTGTCTAGTTTTCAAAAATGCGCTGGTTTGCTTGCTTTCCCTAGGTGTCGGCTGAGCTAGAGGCCAAAAACCACAGCTAGGCACTTTGTAGAAAACAGCTCTGTTTTCTTTCTGAAAGTGTGATGTGTCCACGTTGTCTTTTGGGGCATTTCCTTTCGCGGGCGCTAGGCCTGCCCACACAAGTCAGGTACCGTTTTTATCAGGAGACTCACGGGGACGTTGGGTAGAAGGAAATTTCTGGCTCTTCTCAGATTCCAGAATGTTCTGTCACCGATATGAGAGGAAAAAGTGTTTTTGTGGCCAAATTGTAAGGTTTCTAAAGGATTCTGGGTAACAGAACCTGGTCACAGCCCGACAAATCACGCCATCTTGGATTCCCCTAGGTATCTCGTTTTAAAAAAATGCACAGGTTTGCTAGGTTTCCCCATGTGCCGGCTGAGCTAGAGGCCAAAATCCACAGCTAGGCACTTTGTAAACAACAGCTCTGTTTTCTTGGTGAAAATGTGATTTGTCCACGTTGTGTTTTGGAGCATTTCCTTTCGCGGGCGCTAGGCCTACCCATACAAGTGAGAAACAATTTTAATCGGGAGAATTGGGGTAGCGCTGGATGGAAAGAAATTTGTGGCTCCTCTCAGATTCCAGAACTTTCTGTCACCGAAATAGGAGGAAAAAGTGTTTTTTTGGCCAAATTGTGAGGTTTGCAAAGGATTCTGGGTAACAGAACTTAGTCAGATCCCCACAAGTCACCCAATCTTGAATTCCCCTGGGTGTCTAGTTTTCAAAGATGCACTGGTTTGCTAGGTTTCCTCTGGTGCCGGATGAGCTAGAGGCCAAAATCCACAGCTAGGCACTTTTTAAAAAATTCTCTGTTTTCTTTGTGAAAATGTGATGTGTCCACACTGTGTTTTGGGGCATTTCCTTTCGCAGGCTCTAGGCCTACCCACACAAGTGAGGTCCAGTTTTTATCGGTAGATTTGGGTGAACACTGGGTGGAAGGAAATTTGTGGCTCCTCTCAGATTCCCGGACTTTCTGTCACATAAATGAGAGGAAAAAGTGTTTTTTGACCAAAGTTTGAGGTTTGCAAAGGATTCTGGGTAACAGAACCTGTCAGAGCCCCACAGGTCACCCCATCTTGGATTCCCCTAGGTGTCTAGTTTTAAAAAATGCGCAGGTTTGCTATGTTTCCCCAGGTACCGGCTGAGCTAGAGGCCAAAATCCACAGCTAGGCACTTTGTAAAAAACAGCTCTTTTTTCTTTCTGAAAATGTGATGTGTCCACATTGTGTTTTGGGGCATTTCCTTTCGCGGGCGCTAGGCCTACCCACACAAACGAGGTACCATTTTTATCGGAAAACTTGGGGGAACGCAGGGTGGAAGGAAATTTGTGGCTCCTCTCAGATTCCAGAACTTTCTGTCACCGAAATGAGAGGAAAAAGTGTTTTTGGGCCACATTTTGAGGTTTGCAAAGGTTTCTGCGTAACAGAACCTGGTCAGAGCCCCACAGGTCACCCCATCTTGGATTCCCCTAGGTGTCTAGTTTTAAAAAATGCGCAGGTTTGCTACGTTTCCCCAGGTACCGGCTGAGCTAGAGGCCAAAATCCACAGCTAGGCACTTTGTAAAAAACAGCTCTTTTTTCTTTCTGAAAATGTGATGTGTCTACATTGTCTTTTTGGGCATTTTCTTTCTCGGACGCTATGCCTACCCACACAAGTGAGGTACACTTTTTATCGGGAGACATAAGGGGACGCTGGGTGGAAGAAATTAGTGGCTCCTCTTAGATTCCGGAACTTTCTGTCACCTAAATGAGAGGAAAAAGTGTTTTTTGGCCACATTTTGAGATTTGCAAAAGATTCTGGATAACAGAACCTGGTCAGAGCCCCACAAGTAACCCCATCTTGGATTCTCCTAGGTGTCTAGTTTTTTAAAATGTGCTGGTTTGCTAGGTTTCCCTATGAGCCGGCTGAGCTAGAGACCAAAATCCACAGCTAGGCACTTTGTAAAAAACAGCTGTTTTCTTTCTGAAATTGTGATGTGTCCAAGTTGTGTTTTGGGGCATTTCCTTTCGTGGGCACTTGGCCTACCAAAACAAGTGAGGTACCATTTCTATCAGGAGACTTGGGGGAACGCTGGGTGGAAGGAAATTTGTTCCTCCTCTCAGATTCCAGAACTTTCTGTCACCGAAATGAGAGGAAAAAGTGTTTTTTAGCCAAATTTTGAGGTTTGCAAAGGATTCTGGGTAACAGAACCTCGTCAGAACCCCACAAGTCACCTCATCTTGGATTCCCCAAGGTGTTTAGTTTTCGAAAATGCGCTGGTTTGCTAGGTTTTTCCCTAGGTGCCGGCTGAGCTAGAGGCCAAAATCCACAGCTAGGCACTTTGTAGAAAACTGCTCTGTTTTCTTTCTGAAAATGTGATGTGTCCACGTTGTCTTTTGGGGCAACTCCTTTCGCGGGCGCTAGGCCTACCCACACAAGTGAGGTACTTTTTTTATCGGAAGACTTGGGGGAACGCTGGGTGGAAGGAAATTTGTGGCTCCTCTCAGATTCCAGAACTTTCTGTCACCGAAATGAGATGAAAAAGTGTCTTTCGGCCAAATTCTGAGGTTTGCAAAGGATTCTGGGTAACAGAACCTGTCAGAGCCCCACAGGTCACCCCATCTTGGATTCCCTTAGGTGTCTAGTTTTAAAAAATGCGCAGGTTTGCTACGTTTCCCCAGGTACCGGCTGAGCTAGAGGCCAAAATCCACAGCTAGGCACTTTGTAAAAAACAGCTCTTTTTTCTTTCTGAAAATGTGATGTGTCCACATTGTGTTTTGGGGCATTTCCTTTCGCGGGCGCTAGGCCTACCCACACAAACGAGGTACCATTTTTATCGGAAAACTTGGGGGAACGCAGGGTGGAAGGAAATTTGTGGCTCCTCTCAGATTCCAGAACTTTCTGTCACCGAAATGAGAGGAAAAAGTGTTTTTGGGCCACATTTTGAGGTTTGCAAAGGTTTCTGCGTAACAGAACCTGGTCAGAGCCCCACAGGTCACCCCATCTTGGATTCCCCTAGGTGTCTAGTTTTAAAAAATGCGCAGGTTTGCTACGTTTCCCCAGGTACCGTCTGAGCTAGAGGCCAAAATCCACAGCTAGGCACTTTGTAAAAAAACAGCTCTTTTTTCTTTCTGAAAATGTGATGTGTCCACATTGTCTTTTTGGGCATTTTCTTTCTCGGACGCTATGCCTACCCACACAAGTGAGGTACACTTTTTATCGGGAGACATAAGGGGACGCTCGGTGGAAGGAAATTAGTGGCTCCTCTTAGATTCCGGAACTTTCTGTCACCTAAATGAGAGGAAAAAGTGTTTTTTGGCCACATTTTGAGATTTGCAAAGGATTCTGGATAACAGAACCTGGTCAGAGCCCCACAAGTAACCCCATCTTGGATTCTCCTAGGTGTCTAGTTTTTTAAAATGTGCTGGTTTGCTAGGTTTCCCTATGAGCCGGCTGAGCTAGAGACCAAAATCCACAGCTAGGCACTTTGTAAAAAACAGCTGTTTTCTTTCTGAAATTGTGATGTGTCCAAGTTGTGTTTTGGGGCATTTCCTTTCGTGGGCACTAGGCCTACCCAAACAAGTGAGGTACCATTTCTATCAGGAGACTTGGGGGAACGCTGGGTGGAAGGAAATTTGTGGCTCCTCTCAGATTCCAGAACTTTCTGTCACCGAAATGAGAGGAAAAAGTGTTTTTTAGCCAAATTTTGAGGTTTGCAAAGGATTCTGGGTAACAGAACCTCGTCAGAACCCCACAAGTCACCTCATCTTGGATTCCCCAAGGTGTTTAGTTTTCGAAAATGCGCTGGTGTGCTAGGTTTTTCCCTAGGTGCCGGCTGAGCTAGAGGCCAAAATCCACAGCTAGGCACTTTGTAGAAAACTGCTCTGTTTTCTTTCTGAAAATGTGATGTGTCCACGTTGTCTTTTGGGGCATCTCCTTTCGCGGGCGCTAGGCCTACCCACACAAGTGAGGTACCGTTTTTATCAGGAGACTCGGGGGGACGCTGGGTAGAAGGAAATTTGTGGCTCTTCTCAGATTCCAGAATTTTCTGTCACCTAAATGTTAGGAAAGAGTGTTTTTTTTGGAAAAATGTTGAGGTTTGCAAAGGATTCTGGATAACAGAACCTGGTCAGTACCTCACAAGTCACACCATCTTGATTTCCCCTAGGTGTCTAGTTTTCAAAAATGCGCTGGTTTGCTTGGTTTCTCTAGGTGCCAGCTGAGCTAAAGGCCAAAATCCATAGCTAGTCACTTTGTAGAAAACAGCTCTGTTTTCTTTCTGAAAATGTGATGTGTCAACGTTTTCTTTTGGGGCATTTCCTTTTGCGGGCCCTAAGCCTACCCACACAAGTGAGGTTCCATTTTTATCGGAAGACTTGGGGGAACGCTTGGTGGAAGGAAATTTGTGGCTCCCCTCAGATTCCAGAACTTTCTGTCACTGAAATGAGAGGAAAAAGTGTTTTTTGGCCAAATTGTGAGGTTTGCAAGGATTCTGGGTAACAGAATCTCATCAGAACCCCACAAGTCACCTCATCTTGGATTCCCCAAGGTGTTTAGTTTTCGAAAATGTGCTGGTTTGCTAGGTTTTTCCCTAGGTGCCGGCTGAGCTAGAGGCCAAAATCCACAGCTAGGCACTTTGTAGAAAACTGCTCTGTTTTCTTTCTGAAAATGTGATGTGTCCACGTTGTCTTTTGGGGCATCTCCTTTCGCGGGCGCTAGGCCTACCCACACAAGTGAGGTACTTTTTTTATCGGAAGACTTGGGGGAACGCTGGGTGGAAGGAAATTTGTGGCTCCTCTCAGATTCCAGAATTTTCTGTCACCTAAATGTTAGGAAAGAGTGTTTTTTTTGGAAAAATGTTGAGGTTTGCAAAGGATTCTGGATAACAGAACCTGGTCAGTACCTCACAAGTCACACCATCTTGATTTCCCCTAGGTGTCTAGTTTTCAAAAATGCGCTGGTTTGCTTGGTTTCTCTAGGTGCCAGCTGAGCTAAAGGCCAAAATCCATAGCTAGTCACTTTGTAGAAAACAGCTCTGTTTTCTTTCTGAAAATGTGATGTGTCAACGTTTTCTTTTGGGGCATTTCCTTTTGCGGGCCCTAAGCCTACCCACACAAGTGAGGTTCCATTTTTATCGGAAGACTTGGGGGAACGCTTGGTGGAAGGAAATTTGTGGCTCCCCTCAGATTCCAGAACTTTCTGTCACTGAAATGAGAGGAAAAAGTGTTTTTTGGCCAAATTGTGAGGTTTGCAAGGATTCTGGGTAACAGAATCTCATCAGAACCCCACAAGTCACCTCATCTTGGATTCCCCAAGGTGTTTAGTTTTCGAAAATGTGCTGGTTTGCTAGGTTTTTCCCTAGGTGCCGGCTGAGCTAGAGGCCAAAATCCACAGCTAGGCACTTTGTAGAAAACTGCTCTGTTTTCTTTCTGAAAATGTGATGTGTCCACGTTGTCTTTTGGGGCATCTCCTTTCGCGGGCGCTAGGCCTACCCACACAAGTGAGGTACTTTTTTTATCGGAAGACTTGGAGGAACGCTGGGTGGAAGGAAATTTGTGGCTCCTCTCAGATTCCAGAACTTTCTGTCACCGAAATGAGATGAAAAAGTGTCTTTTGGCCAAATTCTGAGGTTTGCAAAGGATTCTGGGTAACAGAACCTGGTCAGAGCCCCACAAGTCATGCCATCTTGGATTCCCCTAGGTGTTTCATTTTAAAAAATGCACAGGTTTGCTAGGTTTCCCCTGTGGCGGCAGAGCTAGAGGCCAAAATCCACAGCTAGGCACTTTGTAAAAAACAGCTCTGTTTTCTTTGTGAAAAGGTGATGTGTCCACGTTGGGTTTTGAGACATTTCCTTTCGCGGGCGCTAGGCCTACCCACACACGTGAGGTACCATTTTTATCGGAAGACTTGGGGGAACGCAGGGTGGAAGGGAATTTGTGTCTCCTCTCAGATTCCAGAACTTTCTGTCACCGAAATGAGAGCAAAAAGTGTTTTTTGGCCAAATTGTGAGGTTTGCAAAGGATTCTGGGTAACAGAATCTCATCAGAGCCCTACAACTAACCCTATCTTGGATTCCCCTAGCGGGTTTGCTAGGTTTCCCTAGGTGCGGGCTGAGCTAGAGGCCAAAATCCACAGCTAGGCACTTTGTAGAAAACAGCTCTGTTTTCTTTCTGAAAATGTGATGTGTCCACGTTGTCTTTTGGGGCATTTCCTTTCGCGGGTGCTAGGCATACCCACACAAGTGAGGTACCGTTTTTATCAGGAGACTCGGGGGGACACTGGGTAGAAGGAAATTTGTGGCTCTTCTCAGATTCCAGAATGTTCCGTCACCTAAATGTTAGGAAAGAGTGTTTTTTTGGAAAAATGTTGAGGTTTGCAAAGGATTCTGGATAACAGAACCTGGTCAGAACCCCACAAGTCACACCATCTTGGATTCCCCTAGGTGTCTAGTTTTCAAAAATGCGCTGGTTTGCTTGGTTTCCCTAGGTGCCGGCTGAGCTAAAGGCCAAAATCCATAGCTAGTCACTTTGTAGAAAACAGCTCTGTTTTCTTTCTGAAAATGTGATGTGTCCACGTTGTCTTTTGGGGCATTTCCTTTTGCGGGCCCTAGGCCTACCCACACAAGTGAGGTACCATTTTTATCGGAAGACTTGGGGGAACGCTTGGTGGAAGGAAATTTGTGGCTCCTCTCAGATTCCAGAACTTTCTGTCACTGAAATGAGAGGAAAAAGTGTTTTTTGGCCAAATTGTGAGGTTTGCAAGGATTCTGGGTAACAGAATCTCATCAGAGCCCCACAAGTAACCCTATCTTGGATTCCCCTAGGTGTCTAGTTTTCAAAAATGCGCTGGTTTGCTTGCTTTCCCTAGGTGTCGGCTGAGCTAGAGGCCAAAAATCACAGCTAGTCACTTTGTAGAAAACAGCTCTTTTTTCTTTCTGAAAATGTGATGTGTCCACGTTGTCTTTTGGGGCATTTCCTTTCGCGGGCGCTAGGCCTGCCCACACAAGTCAGGTACCGTTTTTATCAGGAGACTCGCGGGGACGTTGGGTAGAAGGAAATTTCGGGCTCTTCTCAGATTCCAGAATTTTCTGTCACCGATATTAGAGGAAAAAGTGTTTTTGTGGCCAAATTGTAAGGTTTCCAAAGGATTCTGGGTAACAGAACCTGGTCACAGCCCGACAAAATCACGCCATCTTGGATTCCCCTAGGTATCTCGTTTTAAAAAAATACACAGGTTTGCTAGGTTTCCCCATGTGCCGGCTGAGCTAGAGGCCAAAATCCACAGCTAGGCACTTTGTAAAAAACAGCTCTTTTTTCTTTCTGAAAATGTGATGTGTCCACATTGTGTTTTGGGGCATTTCCTTTCGCGGGCGCTAGGCCTACCCACACAAACGAGGTACCATTTTTATCGGAAGACTTGGGGGAACGCAGGGTGGAAGGACATTTGTGGCTCCTCTCAGATTCCAGAACTTTCTGTCACCGAAATGAGAGGAAAAAGTGTTTTTGGGCCACATTTTGAGGTTTGCAAAGGTTTCTGGGTAACAAAACCTGGTCAGAGCCCCACAAGTAACCCCATCTTGGATTCCCCTAGGTGTCTAGTTTTCAAAAATGCGCTGGTTTGCTAGGTTTCCCCCGGTGCCAGCTGAACTAGAGGCCAAAATCAACAGCTAGGCACTTTGTGAAAAACAGTTCTGTTTTCTTTGTGAAAATGTGATGTGTCCACATTGTCTTTTTGGGCATTTTCTTTCTCGGACGCTATGCCTACCCACACAAGTGAGGTACACTTTTTGTCGGGAGACATAAGGGGAAGCTGGGTGGAGCGAAATTAGTGGCTCCTCTCAGATTCCGAAACTTTCTGTCACCTAAATGAGAGGAAAAAGTGTTTTTTGGCCACATTTTGAGATTTGCAAAGGATTCTGGATAACAGAACCTGGTCAGAGCCCCACAAGTAACCCCATCTTGGATTCTCCTAGGTGTCTAGTTTTTTAAAATGTGCTGGTTTGCTAGGTTTCCCTATGAGCCGGCTGAGCTAGAGACCAAAATCCACAGCTATGCACTTTGTAAAAAACAGCTGTTTTCTTTGTGAAAATGTGATGTGTCCAAGTTGTGTTTTGGGGCATTTCCTTTCGTGGGCACTAGGCCTACCCAAACAAGTGAGGTACCATTTCTATCAGGAGACTTGGGGGAACGCTGGGTGGAAGGAAATTTGTGGCTCCTCTCAGATTCCAGAACTTTCTTTCACAGAAATGAGAGGAAAAAGTGTTTTTTAGCCAAATTTTGAGGTTTGCAAAGGATTCTGGGTAACAGAACCTCGTCAGAACCCCACAAGTCACCTCATCTTGGATTCCCCAAGGTGTCTAGTTTTCGAAAATGCGCTGGCTTGCTAGGTTTTTCCCTAGGTGCCGGCTGAGCTAGAGGCCAAAATCCACAGCTAGGCACTTTGTAGAAAACTGCTCTGTTTTCTTTCTGAAAATGTGATGTGTCCACGTTGTCTTTTGGGGCATCTCCTTTCGCGGGCGCTAGGCCTACCCACACAAGTGAGGTACTTTTTTTATCGGAAGACTTGGGGGAACGCTGGGTGGAAGGAAATTTGTGGCTCCTCTCAGATTCCAGAACTTTCTGTCACCGAAATGAGATGAAAAAGTGTCTTTTGGCCAAATTCTGAGGTTTGCAAAGGATTCTGGGTAACAGAACCTGGTCAGAGCCCCACAAGTCATGCCATCTTGGATTCACCTAGGTGTTTCATTTTAAAAAATGCACAGGTTTGCTAGGTTTCCCCTGTGGCGGCAGAGCTAGAGGCCAAAATCCACAGCTAGGCACTTTGTAAAAAACAGCTCTGTTTTCTTTGTGAAAAGGCGATGTGTCCACGTTGTGTTTTGAGACATTTCCTTACGCGGGCGCTAGGCCTACCCACACAAGTGAGGTACCATTTTTATCGGAAGACTTGGGGGAACGAAGGGTGGAAGGGAATTTGTGTCTCCTCTCAGATTCCAGAACTTTCTGTCACCGAAATGAGTGCAAAAAGTGTTTTTTGGCCAAATTGTGAGGTTTGCAAAGGATTCTGGGTAACAGAATCTCATCAGAGCCCTACAAGTAACCCTATCTTGGATTCCCCTAGCGGGTTTGCTAGGTTTCCCTAGGTGCGGGCTGAGCTAGAGGCCAAAATCCACAGCTAGGCACTTTGTAGAAAACAGCTCTGTTTTCTTTCTGAAAATGTGATGTGTCCACGTTGTCTTTTGGGGCATTTCCTTTCGCGGGTGCTAGGCATACCCACACAAGTGAGGTTCCGTTTTTATCAGGAGACTCGGGGGACGCTGGGTAGAAGGAAATTTATGGCTCTTCTCAGATTCCAGAATTTTCTGTCACCTAAATGTTAGGAAAGAGTGTTTTTTTTCGAAAAATGTTGAGGTTTTCAAAGGATTCTGGATAACAAAACCTGGTCAGAACCCCACAAGTCACACCATCTTGGATTCCCCTAGGTGTCTAGTTTTCAAAAATGTGCTGGTTTGCTTGGTTTCCCTAGGTGCCGGCTGAGCTAAAGGCCAAAATCCATAGCTAGTCACTTTGTAGAAAACAGCTCTGTTTTCTTTCTGAAAATGTGATGTGTCCACGTTGTTTTTTGGGCATTTCCTTTTGCGGGCCCTAGGCCTACCCACACAAGTGAGGTACCATTTTTATCGGAAGACTTGGGGGAACGCTTGGTGGAAGGAAATTTGTGGCTCCTCTCAGATTCCAGAACTTTCTGTCACTGAAGTGAGAGGAAAAAGTGTTTTTTGGCCAAATTGTGAGGTTTGCAAGGATTCTGGGTAACAGAATCTCATCAGAGCCCCACAAGTAACCCTATCTTGGATTCCCCTAGGTGTCTAGTTTTCAAAAATGCGCTGGTTTGCTTGCTTTCCCTAGGTGTCGGCTGAGCTAGAGGCCAAAAACCACAGCTAGGCACTTTGTAGAAAACAGCTCTGTTTTCTTTCTGAAAATGTGATGTGTCCACGTTGTCTTTTGGGGCATTTCCTTTCGCGGGCGCTAGGCCTGCCCACACAAGTCAGGTACCGTTTTTATCAGGAGACTCACGGGGACGTTGGGTAGAAGGAAATTTCTGGCTCTTCTCAGATTCCAGAATGTTCTGTCACCGATATGAGAGGAAAAAGTGTTTTTGTGGCCAAATTGTAAGGTTTCTAAAGGATTCTGGGTAACAGAACCTGGTCACAGCCCGACAAATCACGCCATCTTGGATTCCCCTAGGTATCTCGTTTTAAAAAAATGCACAGGTTTGCTAGGTTTCCCCATGTGCCGGCTGAGCTAGAGGCCAAAATCCACAGCTAGGCACTTTGTAAACAACAGCTCTGTTTTCTTGGTGAAAATGTGATTTGTCCACGTTGTGTTTTGGAGCATTTCCTTTCGCGGGCGCTAGGCCTACCCATACAAGTGAGAAACAATTTTAATCGGGAGAATTGGGGTAGCGCTGGATGGAAAGAAATTTGTGGCTCCTCTCAGATTCCAGAACTTTCAGTCACCGAAATAGGAGGAAAAAGTGTTTTTTTGGCCAAATTGTGAGGTTTGCAAAGGATTCTGGGTAACAGAACTTAGTCAGATCCCCACAAGTCACCCAATCTTGAATTCCCCTGGGTGTCTAGTTTTCAAAGATGCACTGGTTTGCTAGGTTTCCTCTGGTGCCGGATGAGCTAGAGGCCAAAATCCACAGCTAGGCACTTTTTAAAAAATTCTCTGTTTTCTTTGTGAAAATGTGATGTGTCCACACTGTGTTTTGGGGCATTTCCTTTCGCAGGCTCTAGGCCTACCCACACAAGTGAGGTCCAGTTTTTATCGGTAGATTTGGGTGAACACTGGGTGGAAGGAAATTTGTGGCTCCTCTCAGATTCCCGGACTTTCTGTCACATAAATGAGAGGAAAAAGTGTTTTTTGACCAAAGTTTGAGGTTTGCAAAGGATTCTGGGTAACAGAACCTGTCAGAGCCCCACAGGTCACCCCATCTTGGATTCCCCTAGGTGTCTAGTTTTAAAAAATGCGCAGGTTTGCTATGTTTCCCCAGGTACCGGCTGAGCTAGAGGCCAAAATCCACAGCTAGGCACTTTGTAAAAAACAGCTCTTTTTTCTTTCTGAAAATGTGATGTGTCCACATTGTGTTTTGGGGCATTTCCTTTCGCGGGCGCTAGGCCTACCCACACAAACGAGGTACCATTTTTATCGGAAAACTTGGGGGAACGCAGGGTGGAAGGAAATTTGTGGCTCCTCTCAGATTCCAGAACTTTCTGTCACTGAAGTGAGAGGAAAAAGTGTTTTTTGGCCAAATTGTGAGGTTTGCAAGGATTCTGGGTAACAGAATCTCATCAGAGCCCCACAAGTAACCCTATCTTGGATTCCCCTAGGTGTCTAGTTTTCAAAAATGCGCTGGTTTGCTTGCTTTCCCTAGGTGTCGGCTGAGCTAGAGGCCAAAAACCACAGCTAGGCACTTTGTAGAAAACAGCTCTGTTTTCTTTCTGAAAATGTGATGTGTCCACGTTGTCTTTTGGGGCATTTCCTTTCGCGGGCGCTAGGCCTGCCCACATAAGTCAGGTACCGTTTTTATCAGGAGACTCACGGGGACGTTGGGTAGAAGGAAATTTCTGGCTCTTCTCAGATTCCAGAATGTTCTGTCACCGATATGAGAGGAAAAAGTGTTTTTGTGGCCAAATTGTAAGGTTTCTAAAGGATTCTGGGTAACAGAACCTGGTCACAGCCCGACAAATCACGCCATCTTGGATTCCCCTAGGTATCTCGTTTTAAAAAAATGCACAGGTTTGCTAGGTTTCCCCATGTGCTGGCTGAGCTAGAGGCCAAAATCCACAGCTAGGCACTTTGTAAACAACAGCTCTGTTTTCTTGGTGAAAATGTGATTTGTCCACGTTGTGTTTTGGAGCATTTCCTTTCGCGGGCGCTAGGCCTACCCATACAAGTGAGAAACAATTTTAATCGGGAGAATTGGGGGTAGCGCTGGATGGAAAGAAATTTGTGGCTCCTCTCAGATTCCAGAACTTTCTGTCACCGAAATAGGAGGAAAAAGTGTTTTTTTGGCCAAATTGTGAGGTTTGCAAAGGATTCTGGGTAACAGAACTTAGTCAGATCCCCACAAGTCACCCAATCTTGAATTCCCCTGGGTGTCTAGTTTTCAAAGATGCACTGGTTTGCTAGGTTTCCTCTGGTGCCGGATGAGCTAGAGGCCAAAATCCACAGCTAGGCACTTTTTAAAAAATTCTCTGTTTTCTTTGTGAAAATGTGATGTGTCCACACTGTGTTTTGGGGCATTTCCTTTCGCAGGCTCTAGGCCTACCCACACAAGTGAGGTCCAGTTTTTATCGGTAGATTTGGGTGAACACTGGGTGGAAGGAAATTTGTGGCTCCTCTCAGATTCCCGGACTTTCTGTCACATAAATGAGAGGAAAAAGTGTTTTTTGACCAAAGTTTGAGGTTTGCAAAGGATTCTGGGTAACAGAACCTGTCAGAGCCCCACAGGTCACCCCATCTTGGATTCCCCTAGGTGTCTAGTTTTAAAAAATGCGCAGGTTTGCTATGTTTCCCCAGGTACCGGCTGAGCTAGAGGCCAAAATCCACAGCTAGGCACTTTGTAAAAAACAGCTCTTTTTTCTTTCTGAAAATGTGATGTGTCCACATTGTGTTTTGGGGCATTTCCTTTCGCGGGCGCTAGGCCTACCCACACAAACGAGGTACCATTTTTATCGGAAAACTTGGGGGAACGCAGGGTGGAAGGAAATTTGTGGCTCCTCTCAGATTCCAGAACTTTCTGTCACCGAAATGAGAGGAAAATGTGTTTTTGGGCCACATTTTGAGGTTTGCAAAGGTTTCTGCGTAACAGAACCTGGTCAGAGCCCCACAGGTCACCCCATCTTGGATTCCCCTAGGTGTCTAGTTTTAAAAAATGCGCAGGTTTGCTACGTTTCCCCAGGTACCGGCTGAGCTAGAGGCCAAAATCCACAGCTAGGCACTTTGTAAAAAACATCTCTTTTTTCTTTCTGAAAATGTGATGTGTCCACATTGTCTTTTTGGGCATTTTCTTTCTCGGACGCTATGCCTACCCACACAAGTGAGGTACACTTTTTATCGGGAGACATAAGGGGACGCTGGGTGGAAGAAATTAGTGGCTCCTCTTAGATTCCGGAACTTTCTGTCACCTAAATGAGAGGAAAAAGTGTTTTTTGGCCACATTTTGAGATTTGCAAAAGATTCTGGATAACAGAACCTGGTCAGAGCCCCACAAGTAACCCCATCTTGGATTCTCCTAGGTGTCTAGTTTTTTAAAATGTGCTGGTTTGCTAGGTTTCCCTATGAGCCGGCTGAGCTAGAGACCAAAATCCACAGCTAGGCACTTTGTAAAAAACAGCTGTTTTCTTTCTGAAATTGTGATGTGTCCAAGTTGTGTTTTGGGGCATTTCCTTTCATGGGCACTAGGCCTACCAAAACAAGTGAGGTACCATTTCTATCAGGAGACTTGGGGGAACGCTGGGTGGAAGGAAATTTGTTCCTCCTCTCAGATTCCAGAACTTTCTGTCACCGAAATGAGAGGAAAAAGTGTTTTTTAGCCAAATTTTGAGGTTTGCAAAGGATTCTGGGTAACAGAACCTCGTCAGAACCCCACAAGTCACCTCATCTTGGATTCCCCAAGGTGTTTAGTTTTCGAAAATGCGCTGGTTTGCTAGGTTTTTCCCTAGGTGCCGGCTGAGCTAGAGACCAAAATCCACAGCTAGGCACTTTGTAGAAAACTGCTCTGTTTTCTTTCTGAAAATGTGATGTGTCCACGTTGTCTTTTGGGGCAACTCCTTTCGCGGGCGCTAGGCCTACCCACACAAGTGAGGTACTTTTTTTATCGGAAGACTTGGGGGAACGCTGGGTGGAAGGAATGTGGCTCCTCTCAGATTCCAGAACTTTCTGTCACCGAAATGAGATGAAAAAGTGTCTTTTGGCCAAATTCTGAGGTTTGCAAAGGATTCTGGGTAACAGAACCTGTCAGAGCCCCACAGGTCACCCCATCTTGGATTCCCCTAGGTGTCTAGTTTTAAAAAATGCGCAGGTTTGCTACGTTTCCCCAGGTACCGGCTGAGCTAGAGGCCAAAATCCACAGCTAGGCACTTTGTAAAAAACAGCTCTTTTTTCTTTCTGAAAATGTGATGTGTCCACATTGTGTTTTGGGGCATTTCCTTTCGCGGGCGCTAGGCCTACCCACACAAACGAGGTACCATTTTTATCGGAAAACTTGGGGGAACGCAGGGTGGAAGGAAATTTGTGGCTCCTCTCAGATTCCAGAACTTTCTGTCACCGAAATGAGAGGAAAAAGTGTTTTTGGGCCACATTTTGAGGTTTGCAAAGGTTTCTGCGTAACAGAACCTGGTCAGAGCCCCACAGGTCACCCCATCTTGGATTCCCCTAGGTGTCTAGTTTTAAAAAATGCGCAGGTTTGCTACGTTTCCCCAGGTACCGTCTGAGCTAGAGGCCAAAATCCACAGCTAGGCACTTTGTAAAAAACAGCTCTTTTTTCTTTCTGAAAATGTGATGTGTCCACATTGTCTTTTTGGGCATTTTCTTTCTCGGACGCTATGCCTACCCACACAAATGAGGTACACTTTTTATCGGGAGACATAAGGGGACGCTGGGTGGAAGGAAATTAGTGGCTCCTCTTAGATTCCGGAACTTTCTGTCACCTAAATGAGAGGAAAAAGTGTTTTTTGGCCACATTTTGAGATTTGCAAAGGATTCTGGATAACAGAACCTGGTCAGAGCCCCACAAGTAACCCCATCTTGGATTCTCCTAGGTGTCTAGTTTTTTAAAATGTGCTGGTTTGCTAGGTTTCCCTATGAGCCGGCTGAGCTAGAGACCAAAATCCACAGCTAGGCACTTTGTAAAAAACAGCTGTTTTCTTTCTGAAATTGTGATGTGTCCAAGTTGTGTTTTGGGGCATTTCCTTTCATGGGCACTAGGCCTACCAAAACAAGTGAGGTACCATTTCTATCAGGAGACTTGGGGGAACGCTGGGTGGAAGGAAATTTGTTCCTCCTCTCAGATTCCAGAACTTTCTGTCACCGAAATGAGAGGAAAAAGTGTTTTTTAGCCAAATTTTGAGGTTTGCAAAGGATTCTGGGTAACAGAACCTGTCAGAGCCCCACAGGTCACCCCATCTTGGATTCCCCTAGGTGTCTAGTTTTAAAAAATGCGCAGGTTTGCTACGTTTCCCCAGGTACCGGCTGAGCTAGAGGCCAAAATCCACAGCTAGGCACTTTGTAAAAAACAGCTCTTTTTTCTTTCTGAAAATGTGATGTGTCCACATTGTGTTTTGGGGCATTTCCTTTCGCGGGCGCTAGGCCTACCCACACAAACGAGGTACCATTTTTATCGGAAAACTTGGGGGAACGCAGGGTGGAAGGAAATTTGTGGCTCCTCTCAGATTCCAGAACTTTCTGTCACCGAAATGAGAGGAAAAAGTGTTTTTGGGCCACATTTTGAGGTTTGCAAAGGTTTCTGCGTAACAGAACCTGGTCAGAGCCCCACAGGTCACCCCATCTTGGATTCCCCTAGGTGTCTAGTTTTAAAAAATGCGCAGGTTTGCTACGTTTCCCCAGGTACCGTCTGAGCTAGAGGCCAAAATCCACAGCTAGGCACTTTGTAAAAAACAGCTCTTTTTTCTTTCTGAAAATGTGATGTGTCCACATTGTCTTTTTGGGCATTTTCTTTCTCGGACGCTATGCCTACCCACACAAATGAGGTACACTTTTTATCGGGAGACATAAGGGGACGCTGGGTGGAAGGAAATTAGTGGCTCCTCTTAGATTCCGGAACTTTCTGTCACCTAAATGAGAGGAAAAAGTGTTTTTTGGCCACATTTTGAGATTTGCAAAGGATTCTGGATAACAGAACCTGGTCAGAGCCCCACAAGTAACCCCATCTTGGATTCTCCTAGGTGTCTAGTTTTTTAAAATGTGCTGGTTTGCTAGGTTTCCCTATGAGCCGGCTGAGCTAGAGACCAAAATCCACAGCTAGGCACTTTGTAAAAAACAGCTGTTTTCTTTCTGAAATTGTGATGTGTCCAAGTTGTGTTTTGGGGCATTTCCTTTCGTGGGCACTAGTCCTACCCAAACAAGTGAGGTACCATTTCTATCAGGAGACTTGGGGGAACGCTGGGTGGAAGGAAATTTGTGGCTCCTCTCAGATTCCAGAACTTTCTGTCACCGAAATGAGAGGAAAAAGTGTTTTTTAGCCAAATTTTGAGGTTTGCAAAGGATTCTGGGTAACAGAACCTAGTCAGAACCCCACAAGTCACCTCATCTTGGATTCCCCAAGGTGTTTAGTTTTCGAAAATGCGCTGGTTTGCTAGGTTTTTCCCTAGGTGCCGGCTGAGCTAGAGGCCAAAATCCACAGCTAGGCACTTTGTAGAAAACTGCTCTGTTTTCTTTCTGAAAATGTGATGTGTCCACGTTGTCTTTTGGGGCATCTCCTTTCGCGGGCGCTAGGCCTACCCACACAAGTGAGGTACCGTTTTTATCAGGAGACTCGGGGGGACGCTGGGTAGAAGGAAATTTGTGGCTCTTCTCAGATTCCAGAATTTTCTGTCACCTAAATGTTAGGAAAGAGTGTTTTTTTGGGAAAAATGTTGAGGTTTGCAAAGGATTCTGGATAACGGAACCTGGTCAGTACCTCACAAGTCACACCATCTTGATTTCCCCTAGGTGTCTAGTTTTCAAAAATGCGCTGGTTTGCTTGGTTTCTCTAGGTGCCAGCTGAGCTAAAGGCCAAAATCCATAGCTAGTCACTTTGTAGAAAACAGCTCTGTTTTCTTTCTGAAAATGTGATGTGTCAACGTTTTCTTTTGGGGCATTTCCTTTTGCGGGCCCTAAGCCTACCCACACAAGTGAGGTTCCATTTTTATCGGAAGACTTGGGGGAACGCTTGGTGGAAGGAAATTTGTGGCTCCTCTCAGATTCCAGAACTTTCTGTCACTGAAATGAGAGGAAAAAGTGTTTTTTGGCCAAATTGTGAGGTTTGCAAGGATTCTGGGTAACAGAATCTCATCAGAACCCCACAAGTCACCTCATCTTGGATTCCCCAAGGTGTTTAGTTTTCGAAAATGTGCTGGTTTGCTAGGTTTTTCCCTAGGTGCCGGCTGAGCTAGAGGCCAAAATCCACAGCTAGGCACTTTGTAGAAAACTGCTCTGTTTTCTTTCTGAAAATGTGATGTGTCCACGTTGTCTTTTGGGGCATCTCCTTTCGCGGGCGCTAGGCCTACCCACACAAGTGAGGTACTTTTTTTATCGGAAGACTTGGAGGAACGCTGGGTGGAAGGAAATTTGTGGCTCCTCTCAGATTCCAGAACTTTCTGTCACCGAAATGAGATGAAAAAGTGTCTTTTGGCCAAATTCTGAGGTTTGCAAAGGATTCTGGGTAACAGAACCTGGTCAGAGCCCCACAAGTCATGCCATCTTGGATTCCCCTAGGTGTTTCATTTTAAAAAATGCACAGGTTTGCTAGGTTTCCCCTGTGGCGGCAGAGCTAGAGGCCAAAATCCACAGCTAGGCACTTTGTAAAAAACAGCTCTGTTTTCTTTGTGAAAAGGTGATGTGTCCACGTTGTGTTTTGAGACATTTCCTTTCGCGGGCGCTAGGCCTACCCACACACGTGAGGTACCATTTTTATCGGAAGACTTGGCGGAACGCAGGGTGGAAGGGAATTTGTGTCTCCTCTCAGATTCCAGAACTTTCTGTCACCGAAATGAGAGCAAAAAGTGTTTTTTGGCCAAATTGTGAGGTTTGCAAAGGATTCTGGGTAACAGAATCTCATCAGAGCCCTACAACTAACCCTATCTTGGATTCCCCTAGCGGGTTTGCTAGGTTTCCCTAGGTGCGGGCTGAGCTAGAGGCCAAAATCCACAGCTAGGCACTTTGTAGAAAACAGCTCTGTTTTCTTTCTGAAAATGTGATGTGTCCACGTTGTCTTTTGGGGCATTTCCTTTCGCGGGTGCTAGGCATACCCACACAAGTGAGGTACCGTTTTTATCAGGAGACTCGGGGGGACGCTGGGTAGAAGGAAATTTGTGGCTCTTCTCAGATTCCAGAATGTTCTGTCACCTAAATGTTAGGAAAGAGTGTTTTTTTGGAAAAATGTTGAGGTTTGCAAAGGATTCTGGATAACAGAACCTGGTCAGAACCCCACAAGTCACACCATCTTGGATTCCCCTAGGTGTCTAGTTTTCAAAAATGCGCTGGTTTGCTTGGTTTCCCTAGGTGCCGGCTGAGCTAAAGGCCAAAATCCATAGCTAGTCACTTTGTAGAAAACAGCTCTGTTTTCTTTCTGAAAATGTGATGTGTCCACGTTGTCTTTTGGGGCATTTCCTTTTGCGGGCCCTAGGCCTACCCACACAAGTGAGGTACCATTTTTATCGGAAGACTTGGGGGAACGCTTGGTGGAAGGAAATTTGTGGCTCCTCTCAGATTCCAGAACTTTCTGTCATTGAAATGAGAGGAAAAAGTGTTTTTGGGCCAAATTGTGAGGTTTGCAAGGATTCTGGGTAACAGAATCTCATCAGAGCCCCACAAGTAACCCTATCTTGGATTCCCCTAGGTGTCTAGTTTTCAAAAATGCGCTGGTTTGCTTGCTTTCCCTAGGTGTCGGCTGAGCTAGAGGCCAAAAACCACAGCTAGGCACTTTGTAGAAAACAGCTCTGTTTTCTTTCTGAAAATGTGATGTGTCCACGTTGTCTTTTGGGGCATTTCCTTTTGCGGGCGCTAGGCCTGCCCACACAAGTCAGGTACAGTTTTTATCAGGAGACTCGCGGGGACGTTGGGTAGAAGGAAATTTCTGGCTCTTCTCAGATTCCAGAATTTTCTGTCACCGATATGAGAGGAAAAAGTGTTTTTGTGGCCAAATTGTAAGGTTTCCAAAGGATTCTGGGTAACAGAACCTGGTCACAGCCCGACAAATCACGCCATCTTGGATTCCCCTAGGTATCTCGTTTTAAAAAAATGCACAGGTTTGCTAGGTTTCCCCATGTGCCGGCTGAGCTAGAGGCCAAAATCCACAGCTAGGCACTTTGTAAAAAACAGCTCTGTTTTCTTGGTGAAAATGTGATTTGTCCACGTTGTGTTTTGGAGCATTTCCTTTCACGGGCGCTAGGCCTACCCATACAAGTGAGAAACAATTTTAATCGGGAGAATTGGGGTAGTGCTGGATGGAAAGAAATTTGTGGCTCCTCTCAGATTCCAGAACTTTTAGTCACCGAAATAGGAGGAAAAAGTGTTTTTTGGGCCAAATTGTGAGGTTTGCAAAGGATTCTGGGTAACAGAACTTAGTCAGATCCCCACAAGTCACCCGATCTTGAATTCCCCTGGGTGTCTAGTTTTCAAAAATGCACTGGTTTGCTAGGTTTCCTCTGGTGCCGGATGAGCTAGAGGCCAAAATCCACAGCTAGGCACTTTTAAAAAAATTCTCTGTTTTCTTTGTGAAAATGTGATGTGTCCACATTGTGTTTTGGGGCATTTCCTTTCGCAGGCTCTAGGCCTACCCACACAAGTGAGGTCCAGTTTTTATCGGTAGATTTGGGTGGTCGCTGGGTGAAAGGAAATTACTGGCTCCTCTCAGATTCCAGAACTTTCTCTCACCGATATGAGAGGAAAAAGTGTTTTTTGGGAAAATTTGAGGTTTGCAAAGGATTCTGGGTGACACAACCTGGTCAGATCCCCATAAGTCACCCCATCTTGGTTTCCCCTTGGTGTCTAATTTTTAAAAATGTGCAGGTTTGTTAGGTTTCCCAGGTGCCGGCTGAGCTAGAGGCCAAAATCCACAGCTCGGCACTTTGTAAAAAAACAGCTCAGTTTTCTTTCTGAAAATGTGATGTGTCCACTTTGTATTTTGGGGCATTTCCTTTCGCAGACACTAGGCCTACCCACACAAGTGAGGTACCATTTTTATCGGGACACTTGGGGGGACGCTGGGTGGAAGGAAATTTGTGGCTCCTCTCAGATTCCAGAACTTTCTGTCACCGAAATGAGAGGAAAAAGTGATTTTTTGGCCAAATATGGGCGGTTTGCAAAGGATTCTGGGTAACAGAACCTAGTCATGGCCCCACAAGTCACCCTATCTTGGATTCACCTAGGTGTCTAGTTTTAAAAAATGCACTGGTTTGCTAGATTTCCCCCGATGCCGGATGAGCCAGAGGCCAAAATCCACAGCTAGGCACTTTGTAAAAAACAGCTCAGTTTTCTTTCTGAAAATGTGATGTGTCCACTTTGTTTTTTGGGGCATTTCCTTTCGCAGACACTAGGCCTACCCACAAAAGTGAGGTACCATTTTTATCGGGACACTTGGGGGGACGCTGGGTGGAAGGAAATTACTGGCTTCTCTCAGATTCCAGAACTTTCTGTTACCGAAATGAGAGGAAAAAGTGTTTTTTGGCCAAATTAGGAGGTTTGCAAAGGGTTTTTGGTAACAGAACCTATCAGAGCCCCACAAGTCACCCCATCCTGGATTCCCCTAGGGGTCTAGTTTTCAGAAATGTGCTGGTTTGCTAGTTTTCCCCATGTGCCAGATGAGCTAGAGGTCAAAATCCAAAGCTAGGCACTTTGTAAAAAACAGCTCTGTTTTCTTTCTAGAAATGTGATGTGTCCACATTGTCTCTTGGGGCATTTCCTTTCGTGGGCGCTAGGCCTACCCACACAAGTGAGGTCCAAGTTTTATTGGGAGACTTGGGGGAACGCTGGGTGGAAGGTAATTTGTGGCTCCTCTAAGATTCCAGAACTTTCTGTCACCGAAATGAGATGAAAAGGTGATTTTTTGGCCAAATTATGAGGTTTGCAAAGGATTCTGGGTAACAGAACCTCATCAGAGCCCCACAAGTCACCCTATCTTGGATTCCCCTTGGTGTGTAGTTTTCAAAAATGCACTGGTTTGCTATGTTTCCTCAGGTCCCGGCTGAGCTAGAGGTTAAAATCCACAGCCTGGCACTTTGTAAAAAACAGCTCTGTTTTCTTTGTGAAAATGTGATTTGTCCACATTGTGTTTTGGGGCATTTTCTTTCGCAGCCGCTAGGCCTACCCATACAAGTGAGAAACAATTTTTATTGGGAGACCTAGGGGAAAGCTGGATGGAAAGAAATTTGTGGCTCCTCTCAGATTCCAGAACTTTCTGTCACCGATATGAGAGGAAAAAGTGTTTTTTGGCAAAATTTGAGGTTTGCAAAGGATTCTGGGTAACAGAACCTGGTCAGAGCCCCACAAGTCACCCCATCTTGGATTCCCCTAGGTGTCTAGTTTTCAAAAATGTGCTGGTTTGCTACGTTTCCCCAGGTTCCAGCTGTGCTAGAGGCCAAAATCCACAGCTAGGCACTTTGTGAAAAACAGCTCTGTTTTCTTTGTGACAATGTGATGTGTCCACGTTGTGGTTTGGGGCATTTCATTTCGCGGGCTCTAGGCCTACCCACACAAGAGAGGTGCAGTTTTTATCGGGAGACCTGAGGGGACGCTGGGTGGAAGGAAAGTTGTGGCTCCTCTCAGATTCTGGAACTTTCTGTCACAAAAATGAGAGGAAAAAGTGTTTTTTGGCCACATTATGAGGTTTGCAAAGGAATCTGGGTAACAGAACCTATCAGAGCCCCACAAGTCACCCCATCCTGGATTCCCCTAGGTGTCTAGTTTTCAAAAATGTGCTGGTTTGCTAGTTTTCCCCATGTGCCGGATGAGCTAGAGGCCAAAATCCACAGCTAAGCACTTTGTAAAAAACAGCTCAGTTTTCTTTCTGAAAATGTGATGTGTCCACTTTGTATTTTGGGGCATTTCCTTTCGCAGACACTAGGCCTACCCACACAAGTGAGGTACCATTTTTATCGGGACACTTGGGGGGACGCTGGGTGGAAGGAAATTACTGGCTCCTCTCAGATTCCAGAACTTTCTCTCACTGATATGAGAGGAAAAAGTGTTTTTTGGCAAAATTTGAGGTTTGCAAAGGATTCTGGGTAACACAACCTGGTCAGATCCCCATAAGTCACCCCATCTTGGATTCCCCTTGGTGTCTAGTTTTTAAAAATGTGCAGGTTTGTTAGGTTTCCCAGTTGCCGGCTGAGCTAGAGGCCAAAATTCACAGCTCGGCACTTTGTAAAAAAACAGCTCTCTTTTCTTTGTGACAATGTGATGTGTCCACGTTGTGTTTTGGGGCATTTCCTTTTTGCGGGCTCTAGGCCTACCCACACAAGAGAGGTAAAGTTTTTATCGGGAGACATGAGGGGACGCTGGGCGGAAGGAAAGTTGTGGCTACTGTTAGATTCCAGAACTTTCTGTCACCGAAATGAGAGGAAAAGGTGATTTTTTGGCCAAATTGTGAGGTTTGCAAAGGATTCTGGGTAACAGAACCTCATCAGAGGCCCACAAGTCACCCTATCTTGGATTCCCCTTGGTGTCTAGTTTTCAAAAATGCACTGGTTTGCTACGTTTCCCCAGGTCCCGGCTGAGCTAGAGGTTAAAATCCACAGCTAGGCACTTTGTAGAAAACTGCTCTGTATTCTTTCTGAAAATGTGATGTGTCCACGTTGTCTTTTGGGGCATCTCCTTTCGCGGGCGCTAGGCCTACCCACACAAGTGAGGTACTTTTTTTATCGGAAGACTTGGGGGAACGCTGGGTGGAAGGAAATTTGTGGCTCCTCTCAGATTCCAGAACTTTCTGTCACCAAAATGAGATGAAAAAGTGTCTTTTGGCCAAATTCTGAGGTTTGCAAAGGATTCTGGGTAGCAGAACCTGGTCAGAGCCCCACAAGTCATGCCATCTTGGATTCCTCTAGGTGTTTCATTTTAAAAAATGCACAGGTTTGCTAGGTTTCCCCTGTGGCGGCAGAGCTAGAGGCCAAAATCCACAGCTAGGCACTTTGTAAAAAACAGCTCTGTTTTCTTTGTGAAAAGGTGATGTGTCCACATTGTGTTTTGAGACATTTCCTTTCGCGGGCGCTAGGCCTACCCACACACGTGAGGTACCATTTGTATCGGAAGACTTGGGGGAACGCAGGGTGGAAGGGAATTTGTGTCTCCTCTCAGATTCCAGAACTTTCTGTCACCGAAATGAGAGCAAAAAGTGTTTTTTGGCCAAATTGTGAGGTTTGCAAAGGATTCTGGGTAACAGATTCTCATCAGAGCCCTACAAGTAACCCTATCTTGGATTCCCCTAGCGGGTTTGCTAGGTTTCACTAGGTGCGTGCTGAGCTAGAGGCCAAAATCCACAGCTAGGCACTTTGTAGAAAACAGCTCTGTTTTCTTTCTGAAAATGTGATGTGTCCACGTTGTCTTTTGGGGCATTTCCTTTCGCGGGTGCTAGGCATACCCACACAAGTGAGGTACCGTTTTTATCAGGAGACTCGGGGGGACGCTGGGTAGAAGGAAATTTGTGGCTCTTCTCAGATTCCAGAATTTTCTGTCACCTAAATGTTAGGAAAGAGTGTTTTTTTTGGAAAAATGTTGAGGTTTGCAAAGGATTCTGGATAACAGAACCTGGTCAGAACCCCACAAGTCACACCATCTTGGATTCCCCTAGGTGTCTAGTTTTCAAAAATGCGCTGGTTTGCTTGGTTTCCCTAGGTGCCGGCTGAGCTAAAGGCCAAAATCCAAAGCTAGTCACTTTGTAGAAAACAGCTCTGTTTTCTTTCTGAAAATGTGATGTGTCCACGTTGTCTTTTGGGGCATTTCCTTTTGCGGGCCCTAGGCCTACCCACACAAGTGAGGTACCATTTTTATCAGAAGACTTGGGGGAACGCTTGGTGGAAGGAAATTTGTGGCTCCTCTCAGATTCCAGAACTTTCTGTCACTGAAATGAGAGGAAAAAGTGTTTTTGGGCCAAATTGTGAGGTTTGCAAGGATTCTGGGTAACAGAATCTCATCAGAGCCCCACAAGTAACCCTATCTTGGATTCCCCTAGGTGTCTAGTTTTCAAAAATGTGCTGGTTTGCTTGCTTTCCCTAGGTGTCGGCTGAGCTAGAGGCCAAAAACCACAGCTAGGCACTTTGTAGAAAACAGCTCTGTTTTCTTTCTGAAAGTGTGATGTGTCCACGTTGTCTTTTGGGGCATATCCTTTCGCGGGCGCTAGGCCTGCCCACACAAGTCAGGTACCGTTTTTATCAGGAGTCTCGCGGGGACGTTGGGTAGAAGGAAATTTCTGGCTCTTCTCAGATTCCAGAATTTTCTGTCACCGATATGAGAGGAAAAAGTGTTTTTGTGGCCAAATTGTAGGGTTTCCAAAGGATTCTGGGTAACAGAACCTGGTCACAGCCCGACAAATCACGCCATCTTGGATTCCCCTAGGTATCTCGTTTTAAAAAAATGCCCAGGTTTGCTAGGTTTCCCCATGTGCCGGCTGAGCTAGAGGCCAAAATCCACAGCTAGGCACTTTGCAAAAAACAGCTCTGTTTTCTTGGTGAAAATGTGATTTGTCCACGTTGTGTTTTGGAGCATTTCCTTTCGCGGGCGCTAGGCTTACCCATACAAGTGAGAAACAATTTTAATCGGGAGAATTGGGGTAGCGCTGGATGGAAAGAAATTTGTGGCTCCTCTCAGATTCCAGAACTTTCTGTCACCGAAATAGGAGGAAAAAGTGTTTTTTTGGCCAAATTGTGAGGTTTGCAAAGGATTCTGGGTAACAGAACTTAGTCAGATCCCCACAAGTCACCCGATCTTGAATTCTCCTCGGTGTCTAGTTTTCAAAAATGTGCAGGTTTGTTAGGTTTCCCAGGTGCCGACTGAGCTAGAGGCCAAAATCCACAGCTCGGCACTTTGTAAAAAAAACAGCTCAGTTTTCTTTCTGAAAATGTGATGTGTCCACTTTGTATTTTGGGGCATTTCCTTTCGCAGACACTAGGCCTACCCACACAAGTGAGGTACCATTTTTATCGGGACACTTGGGGAGACGCTGGGTGGAAGGAAATTTATGGCTCCTCTCAGATTCCAGAACTCTCTGTCACCGAAATGAGAGGAAAAAGTGATTTTTTGGCCAAATATGGGAGGTTTGCAAAGGATTCTGGGTAACAGAACCTAGTCATGGCCCCACAAGTCACCCTATCTTGGATTCACCTAGGTGTCTAGTTTTCAAAAATGCACTGGTTTGCTAGGTTTCCCCCGATGCCGGATGAGCCAGAGGCCAAAATCCACAGCTAGGCACTTTGTAAAAAACAGCTCAGTTTTCTTTCTGAAAATGTGATGTGTCCACTTTGTATTTTGGGGCATTTCCTTTCGCAGACACTAGGCCTACCCACACAAGTGAGGTACCATTTTTATCGGGACACTTGGGGGGACGCTGGGTGGAAGGAAATTACTGGCTCCTCTCAGATTCCAGAACTTTCTCTCACTGATATGAGAGGAAAAAGTGTTTTTTGGCAAAATTTGAGGTTTGCAAAGGATTCTGGGTAACACAACCTGGTCAGATCCCCATAAGTCACCCCATCTTGGATTCCCCTTGGTGTCTAGTTTTTAAAAATGTGCAGGTTTGTTAGGTTTCCCAGGTGCCGGCTGAGCTAGAGGCCAAAATTCACAGCTCGGCACTTTGTAAAAAAACAGCTCTCTTTTCTTTGTGACAATGTGATGTGTCCACGTTGTGTTTTGGGGCATTTCCTTTTTGCGGGCTCTAGGCCTACCCACACAAGAGAGGTAAAGGGCCGTATTTATACTCCGTTTGCGCCGAATTTGCGTCGTTTTTTTCGACGCAAATTCGACGCTAAACTAACGCCAACTAACGCCATATTTATACTATGGCGTTAGAGGCGTATAGCGCCAAAGTTCCCGGAATGTGCGTCATTTTTTAGCGTGAACCCCTTCCTTGCGTTAATGATATGCAAGGGAGGCGTTCCCGTCTAAAAAATGACTCCCAGGCCTTTACGTGGTATTTATACTCCCGGGCAAAAGAGACGCCCGGGAGTGGGCGTGGCTAAAAACGGCGCATTTGCGCCGCTTTTTAACGCCTGGGTCAGGCATGGCGTTAAGGGACAAGTGGGCTCAAAATGAGCCCAGAGTGCCCTCCCCTGCCCCCAGGGACCCCCCCTGCCACCCTTGCCCACCCCAGGAGGACACCCAAGGCTGGAGGGACCCACCCCAGGGACATTCAGGTAAGTATTTTATTTTTATTTTTTTATAATTTTTTTTGGCATAGGGGGGCCTGATTTGTGCCCCCCTACATGCCACTATGCCCAATGACCATGCCCAGGGGACAGAAGTCCCCTGGGCATGGCCATTGGGCAAGGGGGCATGACTCCTATCTTTACAATGATAGGAGTCATGTTGATGGGGGATGGGCGTCGAAAATAAATGGCGCAAGTCGGGTTACGACGATTTTTTCGACGTAACCTGACTTGCCCCATTTTAAGACGCCCATGCGCCATTTTCCCCCTACGCCGGCGCTGCCTGGTGTACGTGGTTTTTCTCGCGCACACCAGGCAGCGCCGGTCTGCTTGCGCCGGCTAACGCCATTCAATAAATACGGCGCCCGCATGGCGCTTCAGAATGGCGTTAGCCGGCGCAAAACTTTTTGACGCTAAACTGCGTTAGCGCAGTTTAGCGTCAAAAAGTATAAATATGGGCCAAAGTTTTTATCGGGAGACATGAGGGGACGCTGGGCGGAAGGAAAGTTGTGGCTCCTGTTAGATTCCAGAACTTTCTGTCACCGAAATGAGAGGAAAAAGTATTTTTTGGCCAAATTATGAGGTTTGCAAAGGATTTTGGGTAACAGAACCTATCAGAGCCCCACAAGTCACCCCATCCTGGATTCCCCTAGGTGTCTAGTTTTCAGAAATGTGCTGGTTTGCTAGTTTTCCCCATGTGCCAGATGAGCTAGAGGCCAAAATCCACAGCTAGGCACTTTGTAAAAAACAGCTCTGTTTTCTTTGTAGAAATGTGATGTGTCCACATTGTCTCTTGGGGCATTTCCTTTCGTGGGCGCTAGGCCTATCCACACAAGTGAGGTACAAGTTTTATTGGGAGACTTGGGGGAATGCTGGGTGGAAGGAAATTTGTGGCTCCTCTAAGATTCCAAATCTTTCTGTCACCGAAATGAGAGGAAAAGGTGATTTGTTGGCCAAATTGTGAGGTTTGCAAAGGATTCTGGGTAACAGAACCTCATCAGAGCCCCACAAGTCACCCTATCTTGGATTCCCCTTGGTGTCTAGTTTTCAAAAATGCACTGGTTTGCTAGAGGTTAAAATCCACAGCTAGGCACTTTGTAAAAAACAGCTCTGTTTTCTTTGTGAAAATGTGATTTGCCCACATTGTGTTTTGGGGCACTTCCTTTCGCGGCCGCTAGGCCTACCCATACAAATGTGAAACAATTTTTATTGGGAGACTTGGGGGAAAGCTGGATGGAAAGAAATTTGTGTCTCCTCTCAGATTCCAGAACTTTCTGTCACCAATATGAGAGGAAAAATTGTTTTTTGGCAAAATTTGAGGTTTGCAAAGGATTCTGGGTAACAGAACCTTGTGAGAGCCCCACAAGCCACCCCATCTTGGATTCCCCTAGGTGTCTAGTTTTTAAAAATGTGCTGGTTTGCTAGGTTTCCCAAGGTACCAGGGGAGCTAGAGGCCAAAATCCACAGCTAGGCACTTTGTAAAAAACAGCTCTGTTTTCTTTGTGACAATGTGATGTGTCCACGTTGTGTTTTGGGGCATTTCTTTTCGCGGGCTCTAGGCCTAGCCTCACAAGAGAGGTACAGTTTTTATCGGGAGACCTTAGGGGACGCTGGTTCGAAGGAAATTAGTGGCTCCTCTCAGATTCCAGAACTTTCTGGCACCGAAATGAGAGGAAAAAGTGTTTTGGGGCCAAATTTTGAGGTTTGCAAAGGATTCTTGGTAACAGAACCTGATCAGAACCCCACAACTCATGCCATCTTGGAGTCCCCTAGGCGTCTAGTTTTCAAAAATGCGCTGGTTTTCTAGGTATCCCCATGTGCCGGCAGAGCTAGAGCCCAAAATCCACAGCTAGGCACTTTGCAAAAAACAGCTCTGTTTTCTTTGTGAAAATGTGATGTGTCCATGTTATCTTTGGGGCATTTCCTTTCGTGGACACAAGGCCTACCCATACAAGTGAGGTACAATTTTTATTGGGAGACTTGGGGGAACGCTGGGTGGAAGGAAATTTGTGGCTCCTCTCCGATTCCAGAAACTTCTGTCACCAATTGAGAGGAAAAAGTGTTTTTTGGCCAAATTATGAGGTTTGCAAAGGATTCTGGGTAGCAGAACCTGGTCAGATCCCCACAAGTCACCCCATCCTGGATTCCCCTAGGTGTCTAGTTTTCAGAAATGTGCTGGTTTGCTAGTTTTCCCCATGTGCCGGCTGAGCTAGAGGCCAAAATCCACAGCTAGGCACTTTGTAAAAAAACAGCTCTGTTTTCTTTCTAGAAATGTGATGTGTCCACATTGTCTCTTGGGGCATTTCCTTTCGTGGGCGCTAGGCCTACCCACACAAGTGAGATACAAGTTTTATTGGGAGACTTGGGGGAAAGCTGGATGGAAATAATTTGTGGCTCCTCTCAGATTCCAGAACTTTCTGTCACCAATATGAGAGGAAAAATAGTTTTTGGGCAAAATTTGAGGTTTGCAAAGGATTCTGGGTAACAGAACCTTGTGAGAGCCCCACAAGTCATCCCATATTGGATTCCCCTAGGTGTCTAGTTTTTTTAAATGTGCTGGTTTGCTAGGTTTCCCCAGGTTCCAGCTGTGCTAGAGGCCAAAATCCACAGCTAGGCACTTTGTAAAAAACAGCTCTGTTTTCTTTGTGACAATGTGATGTGTCCACGTTGTGTTTTGGGGCATTTCTTTTTGCGGGCTCCAGGCCTAGCCACACAGGAAAGGTACAGTTTTATCGGGAGACCTGAGGGGACGCTGGTTTGAAGGAAATTAGTGGCTCCTCTCAGATTCCAGAACTTTCTGGCACCGAAATGAGAGGAAAAGGTGATTTTTTGGCCAAATTGTGAGGTTTGCAAAGGATTCTGGGTAACAGAACCTCATCAGAGTCCCACAAGTCACCCTATCTTGGTGTCTAGTTTTCAAAAATGCACTGGTTTGCTATGTTTCCCCAGGTCCCGGCTGAGCTAGAGGTTAAAATCCACAGCTAGGCGCTTTGTAAAAAACAGCTCTGTTTTCTTTGTGAAAATGTGATTTGTCCACATTGTGTTTTGGGGCACTTTCTTTCGCGGCCGCTAGGCCTACCCAAACAAGTGAGAAACAATTTTTATCAGGAGACTTGGGGGAAAGCTGGATGGAAAGAAATTTGTGGCTCCTCTCAGATTCCAGAACTTTCTGTCACCTATATGAGAGGAAAAAGTGTTTTTTGGCAAAATTTGAGGTTTGCAAAGGATTCTGGGTATCAGAACCTGGTCAGAGCCCCACAAGTCACCCCATCTTGGATTCCCCTAGGTGTCTAGTTTTCAAAAATGTGCTGGTTTGCTCGGTTTCCCCAGGTTCCAGCTGTGCTAGAAGCCAAAATCCACAGCTAGGAACTTTGTAAAAAACAGCTCTGTTTTCTAATGACAATCTGATGTGTCCACGTTGTGTTTTGGGGCATTTCTTTTCACGGGCTCCAGGCCTAGCCACACAAGAGAGGTACAGTTTTATCGGGAGACCTGAGGGGACGCTGGTTAGAAGGAAATTAGTGGCTCCTCTCAGGTTCCAGAACTTTCTGGCACCGAAATGAGAGGAAAAGGTGATTTTTTGGCCAAATTGTGAGGTTTGCAAAGGATTCTGGGTAACAGAACCTCATCAGAGTCCCACAAGTCACCCTATCTTGGATTCCCCTTGGTGTCTAGTTTCAAAAATGCACTGGTTTGCTATGTTTCCCCAGGTCCCGGCTGAGCTAGAGGTTAAAATCCACAGCTAGGCGCTTTGTAAAAAACAGCTCTGTTTTCTTCGTGAAAATTTGATTTGTCCACATTGTGTTTTGGGGCACTTTCTTTCGCGGCCTCTAGGCCTACCCATACAAGTGAGAAACAATTTTTATCAGGAGACTTGGGGGAAAGCTGGATGGAAAGAAATTTGTGGCTCCTCTCAGATTCCAGAACTTTCTGTCACCTATATGAGAGGAAAAAGTGTTTTTTGGCAAAATTTGAGGTTTGCAAAGGATTCTGGGTATCAGAACCTGGTCAGAGCCCCACAAGTCACCCCATCTTGGATTCCCCTAGGTGTCTAGTTTTCAAAAGTGTGCTGCTTTGCTAGGTTTCCCCAGGTTCCAGCTGTGCTAGAAGCCAAAATCCACAGCTAGGAACTTTGTAAAAAACAGCTCTGTTTTCTTTGTGACAATGTATTGTGTCCACGTTGTGTTTTGGGGCATTTCCTTTCGTGGGCTCTAGGCCTAGCCAAACAAGAGAGGTACAGTTTTTATCGGGAGACCTGAGGGGACCCTGGGTGGAAGGAAATTAGTAGCTCCTCTCAGATTCCAGAACTTTCTGGCACCGAAATGAGAGGAAAAAGTGTTTTTGGCCAAATTTTGAGGTTTGCAAAGGATTCTGGGTAACAGAACCTCGTCAGAGCCCCACAAATAACCCCATCTTGGAATCCCCTAGGTGTCTAGTTTTCCAAAATCCGCTGGTTTTCTAGGTTTCCCCATGTGCCGGCTGAGCTAGAGGCCAAAATCCACAGCTAGGCACTTTGTAAAAAACAGCTCTTTTTTCTTTGTGAATATGTGATGTGTCCATGTTATCTTTGGGGCATTTCCTTTCGTGGGCGCAAGGCCTACCCATACAAGTGAGGTACAATTTTTATCGGGAGACTTGGGGGAACGGTGGGTGGAAGGAAATTTGTGGCTCCTCTCAGATTCCAGAACTTTCTGTCACCCAAATGAAAGGAAACAGTCTTCTTTTAGCCAAATTGTGAGGTTTCCAAAGAATTCTGGGTAACAGAACCTCGTCAGAGCCCCACAAGTAACCCCATCTTGGAATCCTCCAGGTGTCTAGTTTTAAAAAATGCGCTGGTTTTCTAGGTTTCCCCATGTGCCGGCTGAGCTAGAGGCCAAAATCCACAGCTAGGCACTTTGTAAAAAACAGCTCTTTTTTCTTTGTGAATATGTGATGTGTCCATGTTATCTTTGGGGCATTTCCTTTCGTGGGCGCAAGGCCTATCCCATACAAGTGAGGTACAATTTTTATCGGGAGAGTTGGGGGAACACTGGGTGGTAGGAAATTTGTGGCTCCTCTCAGATTCCAGAACTTTCTGTCACCCAAATGAAAGGAAACAGTCTTCTTTTAGCCAAATTGTGAGGTTTCCAAAGGATTCTGGGTAACAGAACCTAGTCAGAGCCCCACAAGTCACCCCATCTTGTATTCCCCTAGGATTCTAGTTTTCAAAAAAGCACTGGTTTGCTAGGTTTCCCCCTGTGCCGGCTGAGCTAGAGGCCAAAAATCACAGCTAGACACTTTATAAAAAACATCTGTTTACTTTCTGAAAATGTGATGTGTCGACGTTGTGTTTTGGGGCATTTCATTTCGCGGGCGCTAGGCCTACCCACACAAGTGAGGTACCATTTTTATTGGTAAACATGGGGGAACGCTAGGTGGAAGGAAATTTGTGGCTCCTCTCAGATTCCAGAACTTTCTGTCACCAAAATTAGAGGAAAAAGTGTTTTGGGGCCAAATTTTGAGGTTTGCAAAGGAATCTGGGTAACAGTACCTGGTCAGAGCCCCACAAGTCACCCCCTCTTGGATTCCCCTAGGCGTCTAGTTTTAAAAAATGCATAGGTTTGGTAGGTGTCCCTTGTGCCGGCTGTGCTAAGGGCCAAAATCCACCGCTAGGCACTTTGTAAAAAAACTGCTCAGTTTTTCTTTGTGAAAATGTGATGTGTCCAAGTTGTGTTTTGGGGCATTTCCTTTTGCGGGCGCTAGGCATACCCACACAATGAGGTACATTTCTATCGGAAGACTTGGGGGAATGCTGGGTGGAAGGAAATTTGTGGCTCCTATCAGATTCCAGAACTTTCTGTCAACGAAATGAGAGGAAAAAGTGGTTTTTAGACAAATATTGAGGTTTGGAAAGGATTCTGGGTAACAGAACCTCGTCAGAGCCCCACAAGTAACCCCATCTTGGAATCCCCTAGGTGTCTAGTTTCAAAAATGCGCTGGTTTTCTAGGTTTCCCCATGTGCCGGCTGAGCTAGAGGCCAAAATCCACAGCTAGGCACTTTGTAAAAAACAGCTCTGTTTTCTTTGTGAATATGTGATGTGTCCTTGTTATCTTTGGGGCATTTCCTTTTGTGAGCACAAGGCCTACCCATGCAAGTGAGGTACAATTTTTATCGGGAGACTTGGGGGAACGCTGGGTGGAAGGAAATTTGTGGCTCCTCTCAGATTCCAGAACTTTCTGTCACCCAAATGAAAGGAAACAGTCTTCTTTTAGCCAAATTGTGAGGTTTCCAAAGGATTGTGGGTAACAGAACCTAGTCAGAGCCCCACAAGTCACACCATCTTGTATTCCCCTAGGTTTCTAGTTTTCAAAAAAGCACTGGTTTGCTAGGTTTCCCCCGGTGCCGGCGGAACTAGAGGCCAAAATCCACAGCTAGGCACTTTATAAAAAACATCTGTTTTCTTTCTGAAAATGTGATGTGTCCACGTTGTGTTTTGGGGCATTTCCTTTCGCGGGCGCTAGGCCTACCCACACAAGTGAGGTACCATTTTTATCAGGAAACATGGGGGAACGATAGGTGGAAGGAAATTTGTGGCTCCTCTCAGATTCCAGAACTTTCTGTCACCGATATTAGATGAAAAAGTGTTTTGGGCCAAATTTTGAGGTTTGGAAAGGAATCTGGGTAACAGTACCTGGTCAGAGCCCCACAAGTCACCCCCTCTTGGATTCCCCCAGGCGTCTAGTTTTAAAAAATGCATAGGTTCGGTAGGTGTCCCTTGTGCCGGCTGAGCTAAGGGCCAAAATCCACAGCTAGGCACTTTGTAAAAAAACAGCTCAGTTTTCTTTGTGAAAATGTGATGTGTCCAAGTTGTGTTTTGGGGCATTTCCTTTTGCGGGCGCTAGGCATACCCACACAAGTGAGGTATATTTCTATCGGAAGACTTGGGGGAATGCTGGGTGGAAGGAAATTTGTGGCTCCTATCAGATTCCAGAACTTTCTGTCAACGAAATGAGAGGAAAAAGTGGTTTTTAGACAAATATTGAGGTTTGCAAAGGACTCTGGTTAACAGAACCTCGACAGAGCCCCAAAAGTCACCTCATCTTGCATTCCCCTAGGTGTCTAGTTTTCGAAAATGTGCTGGTTTGCTAGGTTTCCCCTGGTGCCAGCTGAGCTAGAAGCCAAAATCCACTGCTAGGCACTTTGTAAAAAAACAGCTCAGTTTTCTTTGTGAAAATGTGATGTGTCCAAGTTGTGTTTTGGGGCATTTCCTTTTGTGGGGGCTAGGCCTACCCACACAAGTGAGGTACCGTTTTTATCAGGAGACTTTGGGGGAAGCTGGGTGGAAGGAAAGTTGTGGCTCCTCTCAGATTCCAGAACTTTCTGTCACCGAAATTAGAGGAAAAAGTGTTTTTTTGGCCAAATGTTGAGGTTTACAAAGGATTCTGGGTAACAGAACCTGTCAGAGCCCGACAAGTCACCCCATCTTGGATTCCCCTAGGTGTCTAGTTTTCAAAAATGTGCAGGTTTGCTAGGTTTCCCCATGTGGTGGCTGATCTAGAGGCCAAAATCCACAGCTAGGCACTTTGTGAAAAACAGCTCTGTTTTCTTTCTGGAAATGTGATGCGTCCAGGTTGTCTTTTGGGGCATTTCCTTTCGTGGGCGCTAGGCCTACCCACACAAGTGAGGTACAATTTTTATTGGGAGACATGGGGGAAGGCTGGGTGGAAGGAAATTTGTGTCTCCTCTCAGATTCCAGAACTTTCTGTCACCGAAATGAGAGGGAAAGGTGTTTTTTTGGCCAAATTGTGAGGTTTGCAAAGGATTCTGGGTAACAGAACCTCATCAGAGCCCCACAAGTCACCCTATCTTGGATTCCCCTTGGTGTCTAGTTTTCAAAAATGCACTGGTTTGCTAGGTTTCCCCCGATGCCGGCTGAGCCAGAGGCCAAAATCTGCAGCTAGGCACATTGTAAAAAACAGCTCTGTTTTCTTTGTGAAAATGTGATGTATCCAGATTGTCTTTTGGGGCATTTCCTTTCGCAGGCTCTAGGCCTACCCACACAAATGAGGTGCAGTTTTTATCAGGAGACTTGGGCTGAACGCTGGGTGGAACGAAATTTGTGGCTCCTCTCAGATTCCACAACTTTCTGTCACCGAAATGAGAGGAAAAAGTGTTTTTTGGCCAAATTTTGAAGTTTGGAAAGGATTGTCGGGAACAGAACCTGGTCAGAGCCCCACAAGTCACCCCATCTTGGATTCCCCTAGGTGTCTAGTTTTAAAAAATGTGCTGGTTTGCTAGGTTTCCCCAAGTGCCGCCTGAGCTAGAGGCCAAAATCCACAGCTAGGCACTTGGTAAAAAACAGCTCTGTATTCTTTGTGAAAATGTGATGTGTCCACATTGTCTTTTGGGGCATTTCCTTTTGCGGGGGCTAGGCCTACCCACACAAGTGAGGTACAATTTTTATTGGGAGACTTGGGGGAACGCTGGGTGTAAGGAAAGTTGTGGCTCCTCTCAGATTCCAGAACTTTCTGTCTCCGAAATGAGAGGAAAAAGTGTTTTTTGGCCAAATATTGAGGTTTACAAAGGATTCTGGGTAACAGAACCTGTCAGAGCCCCACAAGTCACCCCATCTTGGATTCCCGTAGGTGTCTAGTTTTAAAAAATGTGGTGGTTTGCTAGGTTTCCCCCATGTGCCGGCTGAGCTAGAGGCCAAAATCCACTGCTAGGCACTTGGTAAAAAACAGCTCTGTTTTCTTTCTGAAAATGTGATATGTCCACGTTGTGTTTTGGGGCATTTCCTTTCACGGGCTCTAGGCCTACCCACACAAGAGAGGTACAGTTTTTATCGGTAGACTTGGGGGGACGCTGGGTGGAAGGAAAGTAGTGGCTCCTCTCAGATTCCAGAACTTTCTGTCACCGAAATGAGAGGAAAAAGTGTTTTTGGGCCAAATTTTGAGGTTTGCAAAGGAGTTTGGGTAACAGAACCTGGTCAGAGCCCACAAGTCACGCCATCTTGGATTCCCCTAGGCGTCTAGTTTAAAAAAATGTGCTGGTTGTCTAGGTTTCCCCAAGTGCCGGCTGAGCTAGAGGCCAAAATCCACAGCTAGGCACTTTGTAAAAAACAGTTCTGTTTTCTTTGTGAAAATGTGATGTGTCCATGTTATATTTTGGGGCATTTCCTTTCGCGTGCGCTAGGTCTACTCATACAAGTGAGGTACAATTTTTATCTGGAGACTTGGGGGGACACTGGGTGGAAGGAAAGTTGTGGCTCCTCTCAGATTCCAGAACTTTCTGTCACGAAATGAGAGGATAAAGTGTTTTTTGTCCAAATTGTGAGGTTTGCAAAGGATTCTGGGTAACAGAACCTGTCAGAGCCCCACAAGGCACCCCATCCTGGATTCATCTAAGTGTCTAGTTTTCAAAAATGTGCTGGTTTGCTAGGTTTCCCCATGTGCCGGCTGAGCTAGAGACCAAAATCCACAGCTAGGCACTTGGTAAAAAAACAGCTCTGTTTTCTTTCTGAAAATGTGATGTGTCCACGTTCTGTTTTGGGGCATTTGTTTTTGCGGGCTCTAGGCCTAACCACACAAGAGAGGTACAGTTTTATCGGTAGACCTCGGGGGACGCTGGGTGGAAGGAAATTAGTGGCTTCTCTCAGTTTCCAGAACTTTCTGTCACCGAAATGAGAGGAAAAAGTGTTTTGGGGCCAAATTTTGAGGTTTGCAAAGGATTCTGGGTAACAGAACCTGGTCAGAACCCACAAGTCATGTCATCTTGGATTCCCCCAGGTGTCCACTTTTCAATAAGGCACTGGTTTTCTAGGTTTCCCCAGGTGCCGGCTGAGCTAGAGGCCAAAATCCACAGCTAGGCACTTTGTAAAAAACAGCTCTGTTTTCTTTCTGAAAATGTGATGTGTCCACGTTGTGTTTTGGGGCATTTCCTTTCGCAGGTGCTAGGCTTACCCACACAAGTGAGGGACCATTTTTATCGGGAGACTTGGGGGAACGCTGTGTTGAAGGAAATTTGTGGCTCCTCTCAGATTCCATAACTTTCTGTCAACTAAATGAGAGGAAAACGTGTTTTTGGGCCAAATTTTGAGGTTTGCAAACGATTCTGGGTAACAGAACCTGGTCAGAGCCCCACAAGTAACCCCATCTTGAAATCCCCTAGGTGTCTAGTTTTAAAAAATGTGCTGGTTTTCTAGGTTTCCCCAGGTGCCGGCTGAGCTAGAGGCCAAAATCCACAGCTAGCCACTTTGTAAAAAACATCTTTGATTTATTCGTCAAAATGTGATGTGTCCATGTTGTCTTTTGGGGCATTTACTTTTGCGGGCGCTAGGCCTACCCATACAAGTGAAGTACAGTTTTTATCGGGAGACTTGGGGGAACGCTGGGTGGAAGGAAATTTGTGGCTCCTCTCAGATTCCAGAACTTACTGTCACCTAAATGGAAGGAAACAGTGTTCTTTTAACCAAATTGTGAGGTTTGCAAAGGATTCTGGGTAACAGAACCTAGTCAGAGCCCCACAAGTCACCCCATCTTGGATTCCGCTAGGTGTGTAGTTTTCAAAAATGCACTGGTTTGCTAGGTTTCCCCCGGTGCTGGCTGAGCTAGAGGCCAAAATCCACAGCTAGGCACTTGGTAAAAAACAGCTCTGTTTTCTTTCTGAAAATGTGATGTGTCCACATTGTGTTTTGGGGCATTTCCTTTTGCGGGTGCTAGGCCTACCCACACAAGTGAGGTACCATGTTTTTCAGGAGACTTGGGGGAACGCTGGGTGGAAGGAAATTTGTGGCTCCTCTCAGATTCCAGAACTTTCTGTCACCGAAAGTAGAGGAAAAAGTGAATTTGGGCCAAATTTTGAGGTTTCCAAAGGATTCTGGGTAACAGAACCTGGTCAGAGCCCGACAAGTAACCCCATCTTGGAATCCCCTATCCGTCTAGTTTTCGAAATTGTGCTCGTTTTCTAGGTTTCCCCAAGTGCCGGCTGAGCTAGAGGCCAATATCAACAGCAAGGCACTTTGTAAAAAACAGCACTGTTTTCTTTGTGAAAATGTGATGTGTCCATGTTATCTTTTTGGGGCATTTCCTTTCGCGGGCGCTAGGCCTACCCATACAAGTGAGGGACAATTTTTATCGGGATACTTGTGGGAACGCTGATTGGAAGGAAATTTGTGGCTCATCTCAGATTCCAGAACTTTCTGTCACCTAAGTGAAAGGAAACAGTCTTCTTTTAACTAATTTGTGAGGATTCCAAAGGATTCGGGGTAACAGAACCTAGTCAGAGCCCCACAAGTCACCCCATCTTGGATTCCCCTTGATGTCTAATTTTCAAAAATGCACTGGTTTGCTAGGTTTCCCCCGGTGCCGGCTGAGCTAGAGGCCAAAATCCACAGCTAGGCACTTTATAAAAAACATCTGTTTTCTTTCTGAAAATGTGATGTGTCCACGTTGTGTTTTGGGGCACTTCCTTTCACGGGCGCTAGGCCTACCCACACAAGTGAGGTACCATTTTTATCGGGAGACTTGGGGGAATGCTGGTTGGAAGGAAATTTGTGGCTCCTCTCAGATTCCAGAACTTTCTGTCACCGAAATGAGAGGAAAAAGTGTTTTGGGCCACATTTTGAGGTTTGCAAAGGAATCTGGGTAACAGTACCTGGTCACAGCCCCACAAGTCACCCACTCTTGAATTCCCCTAGGCGCCTAGGTTTAAAAAATGCACAGGTTTGGTAGGTGTCCCTTGTGCCTGCTGAGCTAGAGACCAAAATCCACAGCTAGGCGCTTTGTAAAAAAACAGCTCAGTTTTCTTTGTGAAAATGTGATGTGTCCAAGTTGTGTTTTGGGGCATATTCTTTCGCGGGCGCTAGCCCTACCCACAGAAGTGAGGTACCATTTCTATCAGGAAACTTGGGGGAACGCTGGGTGGATGGAAATTTGTGGCTCCTCTCAGATTCCATTACTTTCTCTCACCGAAATGAGAGGAAAAGGTGTTTTTTAGCCATATATTGAGGTTTGCAAAGGATTCTGGTTACCAGAACCTGGTCAGAGCCCCACAAGTCACCCATCTTGGATTCCCCTAAGTGTTTAGTTTTCAAAAATGCTCAGGTTTGCTAGGTTTCCCCAAGTTCCGGCTGAGCTAGAGACCAAAATCCACAGCTAGGCACTTTGTAAAAAACAGCTCTGTTTTCTTTGTGAAAATGTGATGTGTCCACATTGTCTTTTGGGTCATTTCCTTTCTCAGGCGCTATGCCTACCCAGACAAGTGAGGTACCGATTTTATCGGGAGACTTAGGGGAACGCTCAGTGGAAGGAAATTTGTGGCTCCTCTCAGGTTCCAGACCTTTCTGTCACCGAAATGAGAGGAAAAAGTGTTTTTGGGCCAAATTGTGAGGTTTGCAAAGGATTCTGGGTAACAGAACCTCGTCAGAGCCCCACAAGTCAACCCATCTTAGATTCCCCTAGGTGTCTAGTTTTCAAAAATGTTCTGGTTTGCTAGGTTTCCCCAGCTGCCGGCTGAGCTAGAGGCCAAAATCCACAGCTAGGCACTTTATAAAAAACAACTGTTTTCTTTCTGAAAATGTGATGAGTCCACGTTTTGTTTTGGGCATTTCCTTTCGCGGGCTCGAGGCCTACCCACACAAGAGAGGTGCAGTTTTTATCAGTAGACTTCGGGGGACGCTGGGTGGAAGGAAATTAGTGGCTCCTCTCAGTTTCCAGACCTTTCTCTCACCGAAATGAGAGGAAAAAGTGTTTTTGAGCCACATTTTGAGGTTTGCAAAGGATTCTGGGTAACAGAACCTGGTCAGAACCCACAAGTCATGCCATCTTGGATTCCCCTAGGTGTCCAGTTTTCAAAAATGCACAGGTTTGCTAGGTTTCCCCAGGTGCCGGCTGAGCTAGAGGCCAAAATCCACATCTAGGCACTTTGTAAAAAACATTTCAGTTTTCTTTTTGAAAATGTGATGTGTCCAAGTTGTGTTTTGGGGCATTTCCTTTCACGTTCGCTAGGCCTACCCACACAAGTGAGGTACCACTTCAGTCTGGAGACTTGGGGGAACGCTGGGTGGAAGGAAATTTGTGGCTCCTCTCAGATTCCAGAACTTTCTGTCACCGAAATGAGAGAGAAAGGTTTTTTTGGGCCAAGTTTTGAGGTTTACAAAGGATTCTGGGATACAGAACCTGGTCAGAGCCCCACAAGTAACCCCATCATGAAATCCTCTACGCGTCTAAATTTAAAAAATGCGCTGGTTTTCTAGGTTTCCCCAAGTGCCGGTTGAGCTAGAGGCCAAAATCCACAGCTAGGCACTTTGTAAAAAACATCTCTGTTTTCTTTGTGAAAATGTGATGTGTCCATGTTGTCTTTTGGGGCATTTCCTTTCGGGGGCGCTAGGCCTACCCATACAAGTGAGGTACAATTTTTATGGGAGACTTGGGAGAACGCTGGGTGGAAGGAAATATGTGGCTCTTCTCAGATTCCAGAACTTTATGTCACCGAAATGAGAAGAAAAAGTGTTTTGGGGCCAAATTTTGAGGTTTGCAAAGGATTCTGGGTCACAGAACCTGGTCAGAGCCCTCAAGTCATGCCATCTTGGTTTCCCCTAGGTGTCCAGTTATCAAAAATGCGCTGGTTTTCTCGGTTTCCTAAAGTGCCGGCTGAGCTAGAGGCCAAAATCCACAGCTAGGCACTTTGTAAAAAACAACTCTGTTTTCTTTCTGAAAATGTGATGTGTCCACGTTGTGTTTTGGGGCATTTCCTTTCGCAGGTGCTAGGCCTACCCACACAAGTGAGGGACCATTTTTATTGGGAGACTTGGGGGAACGCTGTGTGGAAGGAAATTTGTGGCTCCTCTCAGATTCCAGAACTTTCTGTCAACGAAATGAGAAGAAAAAGTGTTTTTGGGCCAAATATTTAGGTTTGCAAAGGATTCTGGGTAACAGAACCTGGTCAGAGCCCCACAAGTAACCCAATCTTGGAATCCCCTAGGCGTCTAGTTTTAAAAAATACGCTGGTTTTCTAGGTTTCCCCAGGTGCCGGCTGAGCTAGAGTCCAAAAACTACAGCTAGGCACTTTGTAAAAAACAGCTCTGTTTTCTTTGTGAAAATGTGATGTGTCCATGTTATCTTTTGGGGCATTTCCTTTCGCGGACGCTAGGCCTACCTATACAAGTGAGGTACATTTTTTATCGGGACACTTGGGGAAACGCTGGGTGGAAGGAAATTTGTGGCTCCTTTCAGATTCCAGAACTTTCTGTCACCTAAATGAAAGGAAACAGTCTTCTTTTAGCCAAATAGCGAGGTTTCTAAAGGATTCTGGGTAACAGAACCTAGTCAGAGCCCCACAAGTCACCACATCTTGGATTCCCCTAGCTGTCTAGTTTTAAAAAATGCACTGGTTTGCTAGGTTTCTCCCAGTGCTGGCTGAGCTAGAGGCCAAAATCCACAGCTAGGCACTTGGTAAAAAACAGCTCTGTTTTCTTTCTGAAAATGTAATGTGACCACGTTGTGTTTTGGGGCATTTCCTTTCGCGGGTGCTAGGCCAAACCACACAAGTGAGGTACCATTTTTTTCAGGAGACTTGGGGGAACGCTGGGTGGAAGGAAATTTGTGGCTCCTCTCAGATTCCAGATCTTTCTGTCACCGAAATGAGAGGAAAAAGTTTTTTTTTTGCCAAATTGTGAGGTTTCCAAAGGATTCTGGGTAACAGAACCTAGTCAGAGCCCCACAAGTCACCCCATCTTGGATTTTCCATGCTGTCTAGTTTTCAAAAATGCACTGGTTTGCTAGGTTTCCCCCGGTGCCGGCTGAGCTAGAGGCCAAAATCCACAGCTAGGCACTTTATAAAAAACATCTGTTTTCTTTCTGAAAATGTGATGTGTCCACGGTGTGTTTTGGGGCCCTTCCTTTCGCGGGCGCTAGGCCTACCCACACAAGTGAGGTACCATTTTTATCGGGAAACATGGGGGAACGCTAGGTGGAAGGAAATTTGTGGCTCCTCTCAGATTCCAGAACTTTCTGTCACGGAAATTAGAGGAAAAAGTGTTTTGGGCCAAATTTTGAGGTTTGCAAAGGAATCTGGGTAACAGTACCTGGTCAGAGCCCCACAAGTCACCCCCTCTTGGATTCCCCTAGGCGTCTAGTTTTAAAAAATGCATAGGTTCGGTAGGTGTCCCTTGTGCCGGCTGAGCTAAGGGCCAAAATCCACAGCTAGGCACTTTGTAAAAAAACAGCTCAGTTTTGTTTGTGAAAATGTGATGTGTCCAAGTTGTGTTTTGGGGCATTTCCTTTTGCGGGCGCTAGGCATACCCACAGAAGTGAGGTACATTTCTATAGGAAGACTTGGGGGAATGCTGGGTGGAAGGAAATTTGTGGCTCCTATCAGATTCCAGAACTTTCTGTCAACGAAATGAGAGGAAAAAGTGGTTTTTAGACAAATATTGAGGTTTGCAAAGGACTCTGGTTAACAGAACCTCGACAGAGCCCCAAAAGTCACCACATCTTGCATTCCCCTAGGTGTCTAGTTTTCGAAAATGTGCTGATTTGCTAGGTTTCCCCTGGTGCCAGCTGAACTACAGGACAAAATCCACAGCTAGGCACTTTGTAAAAAACAGCTCTTTTTTCTTTGTGAAAATGTGATGTGTCCACATTGTCTTTTGGGGCATTTCCTTTTGCGGGGGCTAGGCCTACCCACACAAGTGAGGTACCGTTTTTATCAGGAGACTTTGGGGAAAGCTGGGTGGAAGGAAAGTTGTGGCTCCTCTCAGATTCCAGAACTTTCTGTCACAGAAATTAGAGGAAAAAGTGTTTTTTTTGGCCAAATGTTGAGGTTTACAAAGGATTCTGGGTAACAGAACCTGTCAGAGCCCGACAAGTCACCCCATCTTGAATTACCCTAGGTGTCTAGTTTTCAAAAATGTGCGGGTTTGCTAGGTTTCCCCATGTGGTGGCTGATCTAGAGGCCAAAATCCACAGCTAGGCACTTGGTAAAAAACAGCTCTGTTTTCTTTCTGAAAATGTGATGTGTCCACGTTGTGTTTGGGGGCATTTCCTTTCACGGGCTCTAGGCCTACGCACACAAAAGAGGTACAGTTTTTATCGGTAGACTTGGGGGGACGCTGGATGGAAGGAAAGTAGTGGCTCCTCTCAGATTCCAGAACTTTCTGTCACCGAAATGAGAGGAAAAAGTGTTTTTGGGCCAAATTTTGAGGTTTGCAAAGGAGTTTGGGTAACAGAACCTGGTCAGAGCCCACAAGTCACGCCATCTTGGATTCCCCTAGGCGTCTAGTTTAAAAAAATGTGCTGGTTGTCTAGGTTTCCCCAAGTGCCGGCTGAGCTAGAGGCCAAAATCCACAGCTAGGCACTTTGTAAAAAACAGTTCTGTTTTCTTTGTGAAAATGTGATGTGTCCATGTTATATTTTGGGGCATTTCCTTTCGCGTGCGCTAGGTCTACTCATACAAGTGAGGTACAATTTTTATCTGGAGACTTGGGGGGACACTGGGTGGAAGGAAAGTTGTGGCTCCTCTCAGATTCCAGAACTTTCTGTCACGAAATGAGAGGATAAAGTGTTTTTTGTCCAAATTGTGAGGTTTGCAAAGGATTCTGGGTAACAGAACCTGTCAGAGCCCCACAAGGCACCCCATCCTGGATTCCTCTAAGTGTCTAGTTTTCAAAAATGTGCTGGTTTGCTAGGTTTCCCCATGTGCCGGCTGAGCTAGAGACCAAAATCCACAGCTAGGCACTTGGTAAAAAAACAGCTCTGTTTTCTTTCTGAAAATGTGATGTGTCCACGTTCTGTTTTGGGGCATTTGTTTTTGCGGGCTCTAGGCCTAACCACACAAGAGAGGTACAGTTTTATCGGTAGACCTCGGGGGACGCTGGGTGGAAGGAAATTAGTGGCTTCTCTCAGTTTCCAGAACTTTCTGTCACCGAAATGAGAGGAAAAAGTGTTTTGGGGCCAAATTTTGAGGTTTGCAAAGGATTCTGGGTAACAGAACCTGGTCAGAACCCACAAGTCATGTCATCTTGGATTCCCCCAGGTGTCCACTTTTCAATAAGGCACTGGTTTTCTAGGTTTCCCCAGGTGCCGGCTGAGCTAGAGGCCAAAATCCACAGCTAGGCACTTTGTAAAAAACAGCTCTGTTTTCTTTCTAAAAATGTGATGTGTCCACGTTGTGTTTTGGGGCATTTCCTTTCGCAGGTGCTAGGCTTACCCACACAAGTGAGGGACCATTTTTATCGGGAGACTTGGGGGAACGCTCTGTGGAAGGAAATTTGTGGCTCCTCTCAGATTCCATAACTTTCTGTCAACTAAATGAGAGGAAAACGTGTTTTTGGGCCAAATTTTGAGGTTTGCAAACGATTCTGGGTAACAGAACCTGGTCAGAGCCCCACAAGTAACCCCATCTTGAAATCCCCTAGGTGTCTAGTTTTAAAAAATGCGCTGGTTTTCTAGGTTTCCCCAGGTGCCGGCTGAGCTAGAGGCCAAAATCCACAGCTAGCCACTTTGTAAAAAACATCTTTGATTTATTCGTCAAAATGTGATGTGTCCATGTTGTCTTTTGGGGCATTTACTTTTGCGGGCGCTAGGCCTACCCATACAAGTGAAGTACAGTTTTTATCGGGAGACTTGGGGGAACGCTGGGTGGAAGGAAATTTGTGGCTCCTCTCAGATTCCAGAACTTACTGTCACCTAAATGGAAGGAAACAGTGTTCTTTTAACCAAATTGTGAGGTTTGCAAAGGATTCTGGGTAACAGAACCTAGTCAGAGCCCCACAAGTCACCCCATCTTGGATTCCGCTAGGTGTGTAGTTTTAAAAAATGCACTGGTTTGCTAGGTTTCCCCCGGTGCTGGCTGAGCTAGAGGCCAAAATCCACAGCTAGGCACTTGGTAAAAAACAGCTCTGTTTTCTTTCTGAAAATGTGATGTGTCCACGTTGTGTTTTGGGGCATTTCCTTTTGCGGGTGCTAGGCCTACCCACACAAGTGAGGTACCATGTTTTTCAGGAGACTTGGGGGAACGCTGGGTGGAAGGAAATTTGTGGCTCCTCTCAGATTCCAGATCTTTCTGTCACCAAAATGAGAGGAAATAGAGAATTTGGGCCAAATTTTGAGGTTTCCAAAGGATTCTGGGTAACAGAACCTGGTCAGAGCCCGACAAGTAACCCCATCTTGGAATCCCCTATCCGTCTAGTTTTCGAAATTGTGCTCGTTTTCTAGGTTTCCCCAAGTGCCGGCTGAGCTAGAGGCCAATACCCACAGCAAGGCACTTTGTAAAAAACAGCACTGTTTTCTTTGTGAAAATGTGATGTGTCCACGTTGTGTTTTGGGGCATTTCCTTTCGCGGGCGCTAGGCCTACCCATACAAGTGAGGTACAATTTTTATCGGGATACTTGGGGAAACGCTGATTGGAAGGAAATTTGTGGCTCATCTCAGATTCCAGCACTTTCTGTCACCTAAATGAAAGGAAACAGTCTTCTTTTAGCTAAATTGTGAGGTTTCCAAAGGATTCTGGGTAACAGAACCTAGTCAGAGCCCCACAAGTCACCCCATCTTGGATTCCCCTTGATGTCTAGTTTTCAAAAATGCACTGGTTTGCTAGGTTTCCCCCGGTGCCGGCTGAGCTAGAGGCCAAAATCCACAGCTAGGCACTTTATAAAAAACATCTGTTTTCTTTCTGAAAATGTGATGTGTCCACGTTGTGTTTTGGGGCACTTCCTTTCGCGGGCGCTAGGCCTACCCACACAAGTGAGGTACCATTTTTATCGGGAGACTTGGGGGAATGCCGGTTGGAAGGAAATTTGTGGCTCCTCTCAGATTCCAGAACTTTCTGTCACCGAAATGAGAGGAAAAAGTGTTTTGGGCCACATTTTGAGGTTTGCAAAGGAATCTGGGTAACAGTACCTGGTCACAGCCCCACAAGTCACCCACTCTTGAATTCCCCTAGGCGCCTAGGTTTAAAAAATGCACAGGTTTGGTAGGTGTCCCTTGTGCCTGCTGAGCTAGAGACCAAAATCCACAGCTAGGCGCTTTGTAAAAAAACAGCTCAGTTTTCTTTGTGAAAATGTGATGTGTCCAAGTTGTGTTTTGGGGCATATTCTTTTGCGGGCGCTAGCCCTACCCACAGAAGTGAGGTACCATTTCTATCAGGAAACTTGGGGGAACGCTGGGTGGATGGAAATTTGTGGCTCCTCTCAGATTCCATTACTTTCTCTCACCGAAATGAGAGGAAAAGGTGTTTTTAGCCATATATTGAGGTTTGCAAAGGATTCTGGTTACCAGAACCTGGTCAGAGCCCCACAAGTCACCCATCTTGGATTCCCCTAAGTGTTTAGTTTTCAAAAATGCGCAGGTTTGCTAGGTTTCCCCAAGTTCCGGCTGAGCTAGAGACCAAAATCCACAGCTAGGCACTTTGTAAAAAACAGCTCTGTTTTCTTTGTGAAAATGTGATGTGTCCACGTTGTCTTTTGGGTCATTTCCTTTCTCAGGCGCTATGCCTACCCAGACAAGTGAGGTACCGATTTTATCGGGAGACTTAGGGGAACGCTCAGTGGAAGGAAATTTGTGGCTCCTCTCAGGTTCCAGACCTTTCTGTCACCGAAATGAGAGGAAAAAGTGTTTTTGGGCCAAATTGTGAGGTTTGCAAAGGATTCTGGGAAACAGAACCTCGTCAGAGCCCCACAAGTCAACCCATCTTAGATTCCCCTAGGTGTCTAGTTTTCAAAAATGTTCTGGTTTGCTAGGTTTCCCCAGCTGCCGGCTGAGCTAGAGGCCAAAATCCACAGCTAGGCACTTTATAAAAAACAACTGTTTTCTTTCTGAAAATGTGATGAGTCCACGTTTTGTTTTGGGCATTTCCTTTCGCGGGCTCGAGGCCTACCCACACAAGAGAGGTGCAGTTTTTATCAGTAGACTTCGGGGGACGCTGGGTGGAAGGAAATTAGTGGCTCCTCTCAGTTTCCATTACTTTCTCTCACCGAAATGAGAGGAAAAGGTGTTTTTTAGCCATATATTGAGGTTTGCAAAGGATTCTGGTTACCAGAACCTGGTCAGAGCCCCACAAGTCACCCATCTTGGATTCCCCTAAGTGTTTAGTTTTCAAAAATGCGCAGGTTTGCTAGGTTTCCCCAAGTTCCGGCTGAGCTAGAGACCAAAATCCACAGCTAGGCACTTTGTAAAAAACAGCTCTGTTTTCTTTGTGAAAATGTGATGTGTCCACGTTGTCTTTTGGGTCATTTCCTTTCTCAGGCGCTATGCCTACCCAGACAAGTGAGGTACCGATTTTATCGGGAGACTTAGGGGAACGCTCAGTGGAAGGAAATTTGTGGCTCCTCTCAGGTTCCAGACCTTTCTGTCACCGAAATGAGAGGAAAAAGTGTTTTTGGGCCAAATTGTGAGGTTTGCAAAGGATTCTGGGTAACAGAACCTCGTCAGAGCCCCACAAGTCAACCCATCTTAGATTCCCCTAGGTGTCTAGTTTTCAAAAATGTTCTGGTTTGCTAGGTTTCCCCAGCTGCCGGCTGAGCTAGAGGCCAAAATCCACAGCTAGGCACTTTATAAAAAAACAACTGTTTTCTTTCTGAAAATGTGATGAGTCCACGTTTTGTTTTGGGCATTTCCTTTCGCGGGCTCGAGGCCTACCCACACAAGAGAGGTGCAGTTTTTATCAGTAGACTTCGGGGGACGCTGGGTGGAAGGAAATTAGTGGCTCCTCTCAGTTTCCAGACCTTTCTCTCACCGAAATGAGAGGAAAAAGTGTTTTTGAGCCACATTTTGAGGTTTGCAAAGGATTCTGGGTAACAGAACCTGGTCAGAACCCACAAGTCATGCCATCTTGGATTCCCCTAGGTGTCCAGTTTTCAAAAATGCACAGGTTTGCTAGGTTTCCCCAGGTGCCGGCTGAGCTAGAGGCCAAAATCCACATCTAGGCACTTTGTAAAAAACATTTCAGTTTTCTTTTTGAAAATGTGATGTGTCCAAGTTGTGTTTTGGGGCATTTCCTTTCACGTTCGCTAGGCCTACCCACACAAGTGAGGTACCACTTCAGTCTGGAGACTTGGGGGAACGCTGGGTGGAAGGAAATTTGTGGCTCCTCTCAGATTCCAGAACTTTCTGTCACCGAAATGAGAGAGAAAGGTTTTTTTGGGCCAAGTTTTGAGGTTTACAAAGGATTCTGGGATACAGAACCTGGTCAGAGCCCCACAAGTAACCCCATCATGAAATCCTCTACGCGTCTAAATTTAAAAAATGCGCTGGTTTTCTAGGTTTCCCCAAGTGCCGGTTGAGCTAGAGGCCAAAATCCACAGCTAGGCACTTTGTAAAAAACATCTCTGTTTTCTTTGTGAAAATGTGATGTGTCCATGTTGTCTTTTGGGGCATTTCCTTTCGGGGGCGCTAGGCCTACCCATACAAGTGAGGTACAATTTTTATGGGAGACTTGGGAGAACGCTGGGTGGAAGGAAATATGTGGCTCTTCTCAGATTCCAGAACTTTATGTCACCGAAATGAGAAGAAAAAGTGTTTTGGGGCCAAATTTTGAGGTTTGCAAAGGATTCTGGGTCACAGAACCTGGTCAGAGCCCTCAAGTCATGCCATCTTGGTTTCCCCTAGGTGTCCAGTTATCAAAAATGCGCTGGTTTTCTCGGTTTCCTAAAGTGCCGGCTGAGCTAGAGGCCAAAATCCACAGCTAGGCACTTTGTAAAAAACAACTCTGTTTTCTTTCTGAAAATGTGATGTGTCCACGTTGTGTTTTGGGGCATTTCCTTTCGCAGGTGCTAGGCCTACCCACACAAGTGAGGGACCATTTTTATTGGGAGACTTGGGGGAACGCTGTGTGGAAGGAAATTTGTGGCTCCTCTCAGATTCCAGAACTTTCTGTCAACGAAATGAGAAGAAAAAGTGTTTTTGGGCCAAATATTTAGGTTTGCAAAGGATTCTGGGTAACAGAACCTGGTCAGAGCCCCACAAGTAACCCAATCTTGGAATCCCCTAGGCGTCTAGTTTTAAAAAATACGCTGGTTTTCTAGGTTTCCCCAGGTGCCGGCTGAGCTAGAGTCCAAAAACTACAGCTAGGCACTTTGTAAAAAACAGCTCTGTTTTCTTTGTGAAAATGTGATGTGTCCATGTTATCTTTTGGGGCATTTCCTTTCGCGGACGCTAGGCCTACCTATACAAGTGAGGTACATTTTTTATCGGGACACTTGGGGAAACGCTGGGTGGAAGGAAATTTGTGGCTCCTTTCAGATTCCAGAACTTTCTGTCACCTAAATGAAAGGAAACAGTCTTCTTTTAGCCAAATAGCGAGGTTTCTAAAGGATTCTGGGTAACAGAACCTAGTCAGAGCCCCACAAGTCACCACATCTTGGATTCCCCTAGCTGTCTAGTTTTAAAAAATGCACTGGTTTGCTAGGTTTCTCCCAGTGCTGGCTGAGCTAGAGGCCAAAATCCACAGCTAGGCACTTGGTAAAAAACAGCTCTGTTTTCTTTCTGAAAATGTAATGTGACCACGTTGTGTTTTGGGGCATTTCCTTTCGCGGGTGCTAGGCCAAACCACACAAGTGAGGTACCATTTTTTTCAGGAGACTTGGGGGAACGCTGGGTGGAAGGAAATTTGTGGCTCCTCTCAGATTCCAGATCTTTCTGTCACCGAAATGAGAGGAAAAAGTTTTTTTTTTGCCAAATTGTGAGGTTTCCAAAGGATTCTGGGTAACAGAACCTAGTCAGAGCCCCACAAGTCACCCCATCTTGGATTTTCCATGCTGTCTAGTTTTCAAAAATGCACTGGTTTGCTAGGTTTCCCCCGGTGCCGGCTGAGCTAGAGGCCAAAATCCACAGCTAGGCACTTTATAAAAAACATCTGTTTTCTTTCTGAAAATGTGATGTGTCCACGGTGTGTTTTGGGGCCCTTCCTTTCGCGGGCGCTAGGCCTACCCACACAAGTGAGGTACCATTTTTATCGGGAAACATGGGGGAACGCTAGGTGGAAGGAAATTTGTGGCTCCTCTCAGATTCCAGAACTTTCTGTCACGGAAATTAGAGGAAAAAGTGTTTTGGGCCAAATTTTGAGGTTTGCAAAGGAATCTGGGTAACAGTACCTGGTCAGAGCCCCACAAGTCACCCCCTCTTGGATTCCCCTAGGCGTCTAGTTTTAAAAAATGCATAGGTTCGGTAGGTGTCCCTTGTGCCGGCTGAGCTAAGGGCCAAAATCCACAGCTAGGCACTTTGTAAAAAAACAGCTCAGTTTTGTTTGTGAAAATGTGATGTGTCCAAGTTGTGTTTTGGGGCATTTCCTTTTGCGGGCGCTAGGCATACCCACAGAAGTGAGGTACATTTCTATAGGAAGACTTGGGGGAATGCTGGGTGGAAGGAAATTTGTGGCTCCTATCAGATTCCAGAACTTTCTGTCAACGAAATGAGAGGAAAAAGTGGTTTTTAGACAAATATTGAGGTTTGCAAAGGACTCTGGTTAACAGAACCTCGACAGAGCCCCAAAAGTCACCACATCTTGCATTCCCCTAGGTGTCTAGTTTTCGAAAATGTGCTGATTTGCTAGGTTTCCCCTGGTGCCAGCTGAACTACAGGACAAAATCCACAGCTAGGCACTTTGTAAAAAACAGCTCTTTTTTCTTTGTGAAAATGTGATGTGTCCACATTGTCTTTTGGGGCATTTCCTTTTGCGGGGGCTAGGCCTACCCACACAAGTGAGGTACCGTTTTTATCAGGAGACTTTGGGGAAAGCTGGGTGGAAGGAAAGTTGTGGCTCCTCTCAGATTCCAGAACTTTCTGTCACAGAAATTAGAGGAAAAAGTGTTTTTTTGGCCAAATGTTGAGGTTTACAAAGGATTCTGGGTAACAGAACCTGTCAGAGCCCGACAAGTCACCCCATCTTGAATTACCCTAGGTGTCTAGTTTTCAAAAATGTGCGGGTTTGCTAGGTTTCCCCATGTGGTGGCTGATCTAGAGGCCAAAATCCACAGCTAGGCACTTGGTAAAAAACAGCTCTGTTTTCTTTCTGAAAATGTGATGTGTCCACGTTGTGTTTGGGGGCATTTCCTTTCACGGGCTCTAGGCCTACGCACACAAAAGAGGTACAGTTTTTATCGGTAGACTTGGGGGGACGCTGGATGGAAGGAAAGTAGTGGCTCCTCTCAGATTCCAGAACTTTCTGTCACCGAAATGAGAGGAAAAAGTGTTTTTGGGCCAAATTTTGAGGTTTGCAAAGGAGTTTGGGTAACAGAACCTGGTCAGAGCCCACAAGTCACGCCATCTTGGATTCCCCTAGGCGTCTAGTTTAAAAAAATGTGCTGGTTGTCTAGGTTTCCCCAAGTGCCGGCTGAGCTAGAGGCCAAAATCCACAGCTAGGCACTTTGTAAAAAACAGTTCTGTTTTCTTTGTGAAAATGTGATGTGTCCATGTTATATTTTGGGGCATTTCCTTTCGCGTGCGCTAGGTCTACTCATACAAGTGAGGTACAATTTTTATCTGGAGACTTGGGGGGACACTGGGTGGAAGGAAAGTTGTGGCTCCTCTCAGATTCCAGAACTTTCTGTCACGAAATGAGAGGATAAAGTGTTTTTTGTCCAAATTGTGAGGTTTGCAAAGGATTCTGGGTAACAGAACCTGTCAGAGCCCCACAAGGCACCCCATCCTGGATTCCTCTAAGTGTCTAGTTTTCAAAAATGTGCTGGTTTGCTAGGTTTCCCCATGTGCCGGCTGAGCTAGAGACCAAAATCCACAGCTAGGCACTTGGTAAAAAAACAGCTCTGTTTTCTTTCTGAAAATGTGATGTGTCCACGTTCTGTTTTGGGGCATTTGTTTTTGCGGGCTCTAGGCCTAACCACACAAGAGAGGTACAGTTTTATCGGTAGACCTCGGGGGACGCTGGGTGGAAGGAAATTAGTGGCTTCTCTCAGTTTCCAGAACTTTCTGTCACCGAAATGAGAGGAAAAAGTGTTTTGGGGCCAAATTTTGAGGTTTGCAAAGGATTCTGGGTAACAGAACCTGGTCAGAACCCACAAGTCATGTCATCTTGGATTCCCCCAGGTGTCCACTTTTCAATAAGGCACTGGTTTTCTAGGTTTCCCCAGGTGCCGGCTGAGCTAGAGGCCAAAATCCACAGCTAGGCACTTTGTAAAAAACAGCTCTGTTTTCTTTCTAAAAATGTGATGTGTCCACGTTGTGTTTTGGGGCATTTCCTTTCGCAGGTGCTAGGCTTACCCACACAAGTGAGGGACCATTTTTATCGGGAGACTTGGGGGAACGCTCTGTGGAAGGAAATTTGTGGCTCCTCTCAGATTCCATAACTTTCTGTCAACTAAATGAGAGGAAAACGTGTTTTTGGGCCAAATTTTGAGGTTTGCAAACGATTCTGGGTAACAGAACCTGGTCAGAGCCCCACAAGTAACCCCATCTTGAAATCCCCTAGGTGTCTAGTTTTAAAAAATGCGCTGGTTTTCTAGGTTTCCCCAGGTGCCGGCTGAGCTAGAGGCCAAAATCCACAGCTAGCCACTTTGTAAAAAACATCTTTGATTTATTCGTCAAAATGTGATGTGTCCATGTTGTCTTTTGGGGCATTTACTTTTGCGGGCGCTAGGCCTACCCATACAAGTGAAGTACAGTTTTTATCGGGAGACTTGGGGGAACGCTGGGTGGAAGGAAATTTGTGGCTCCTCTCAGATTCCAGAACTTACTGTCACCTAAATGGAAGGAAACAGTGTTCTTTTAACCAAATTGTGAGGTTTGCAAAGGATTCTGGGTAACAGAACCTAGTCAGAGCCCCACAAGTCACCCCATCTTGGATTCCGCTAGGTGTGTAGTTTTAAAAAATGCACTGGTTTGCTAGGTTTCCCCCGGTGCTGGCTGAGCTAGAGGCCAAAATCCACAGCTAGGCACTTGGTAAAAAACAGCTCTGTTTTCTTTCTGAAAATGTGATGTGTCCACGTTGTGTTTTGGGGCATTTCCTTTTGCGGGTGCTAGGCCTACCCACACAAGTGAGGTACCATGTTTTTCAGGAGACTTGGGGGAACGCTGGGTGGAAGGAAATTTGTGGCTCCTCTCAGATTCCAGATCTTTCTGTCACCAAAATGAGAGGAAATAGAGAATTTGGGCCAAATTTTGAGGTTTCCAAAGGATTCTGGGTAACAGAACCTGGTCAGAGCCCGACAAGTAACCCCATCTTGGAATCCCCTATCCGTCTAGTTTTCGAAATTGTGCTCGTTTTCTAGGTTTCCCCAAGTGCCGGCTGAGCTAGAGGCCAATACCCACAGCAAGGCACTTTGTAAAAAACAGCACTGTTTTCTTTGTGAAAAATGTGATGTGTCCACGTTGTGTGTTTTGGGGCATTTCCTTTCGCGGGCGCTAGGCCTACCCATACAAGTGAGGTACAATTTTATCGGGATACTTGGGGAAACGCTGATTGGAAGGAAATTTGTGGCTCATCTCAGATTCCAGCACTTTCTGTCACCTAAATGAAAGGAAACAGTCTTCTTTTAGCTAAATTGTGAGGTTTCCAAAGGATTCTGGGTAACAGAACCTAGTCAGAGCCCCACAAGTCACCCCATCTTGGATTCCCCTTGATGTCTAGTTTTCAAAAATGCACTGGTTTGCTAGGTTTCCCCCGGTGCCGGCTGAGCTAGAGGCCAAAATCCACAGCTAGGCACTTTATAAAAAACATCTGTTTTCTTTCTGAAAATGTGATGTGTCCACGTTGTGTTTTGGGGCACTTCCTTTCGCGGGCGCTAGGCCTACCCACACAAGTGAGGTACCATTTTTATCGGGAGACTTGGGGGAATGCCGGTTGGAAGGAAATTTGTGGCTCCTCTCAGATTCCAGAACTTTCTGTCACCGAAATGAGAGGAAAAAGTGTTTTGGGCCACATTTTGAGGTTTGCAAAGGAATCTGGGTAACAGTACCCTGGTCACAGCCCCACAAGTCACCCACTCTTGAATTCCCCTAGGCGCCTAGGTTTAAAAAATGCACAGGTTTGGTAGGTGTCCCTTGTGCCTGCTGAGCTAGAGACCAAAATCCACAGCTAGGCGCTTTGTAAAAAAACAGCTCAGTTTTCTTTGTGAAAATGTGATGTGTCCAAGTTGTGTTTTGGGGCATATTCTTTTGCGGGCGCTAGCCCTACCCACAGAAGTGAGGTACCATTTCTATCAGGAAACTTGGGGGAACGCTGGGTGGATGGAAATTTGTGGCTCCTCTCAGATTCCATTACTTTCTCTCACCGAAATGAGAGGAAAAGGTGTTTTTAGCCATATATTGAGGTTTGCAAAGGATTCTGGTTACCAGAACCTGGTCAGAGCCCCACAAGTCACCCATCTTGGATTCCCCTAAGTGTTTAGTTTTCAAAAATGCGCAGGTTTGCTAGGTTTCCCCAAGTTCCGGCTGAGCTAGAGACCAAAATCCACAGCTAGGCACTTTGTAAAAAACAGCTCTGTTTTCTTTGTGAAAATGTGATGTGTCCACGTTGTCTTTTGGGTCATTTCCTTTCTCAGGCGCTATGCCTACCCAGACAAGTGAGGTACCGATTTTATCGGGAGACTTAGGGGAACGCTCAGTGGAAGGAAATTTGTGGCTCCTCTCAGGTTCCAGACCTTTCTGTCACCGAAATGAGAGGAAAAAGTGTTTTTGGGCCAAATTGTGAGGTTTGCAAAGGATTCTGGGAAACAGAACCTCGTCAGAGCCCCACAAGTCAACCCATCTTAGATTCCCCTAGGTGTCTAGTTTTCAAAAATGTTCTGGTTTGCTAGGTTTCCCCAGCTGCCGGCTGAGCTAGAGGCCAAAATCCACAGCTAGGCACTTTATAAAAAACAACTGTTTTCTTTCTGAAAATGTGATGAGTCCACGTTTTGTTTTGGGCATTTCCTTTCGCGGGCTCGAGGCCTACCCACACAAGAGAGGTGCAGTTTTTATCAGTAGACTTCGGGGGACGCTGGGTGGAAGGAAATTAGTGGCTCCTCTCAGTTTCCATTACTTTCTCTCACCGAAATGAGAGGAAAAGGTGTTTTTTAGCCATATATTGAGGTTTGCAAAGGATTCTGGTTACCAGAACCTGGTCAGAGCCCCACAAGTCACCCATCTTGGATTCCCCTAAGTGTTTAGTTTTCAAAAATGCGCAGGTTTGCTAGGTTTCCCCAAGTTCCGGCTGAGCTAGAGACCAAAATCCACAGCTAGGCACTTTGTAAAAAACAGCTCTGTTTTCTTTGTGAAAATGTGATGTGTCCACGTTGTCTTTTGGGTCATTTCCTTTCTCAGGCGCTATGCCTACCCAGACAAGTGAGGTACCGATTTTATCGGGAGACTTAGGGGAACGCTCAGTGGAAGGAAATTTGTGGCTCCTCTCAGGTTCCAGACCTTTCTGTCACCGAAATGAGAGGAAAAAGTGTTTTTGGGCCAAATTGTGAGGTTTGCAAAGGATTCTGGGTAACAGAACCTCGTCAGAGCCCCACAAGTCAACCCATCTTAGATTCCCCTAGGTGTCTAGTTTTCAAAAATGTTCTGGTTTGCTAGGTTTCCCCAGCTGCCGGCTGAGCTAGAGGCCAAAATCCACAGCTAGGCACTTTATAAAAAACAACTGTTTTCTTTCTGAAAATGTGATGAGTCCACGTTTTGTTTTGGGCATTTCCTTTCGCGGGCTCGAGGCCTACCCACACAAGAGAGGTGCAGTTTTTATCAGTAGACTTCGGGGGACGCTGGGTGGAAGGAAATTAGTGGCTCCTCTCAGTTTCCAGACCTTTCTCTCACCGAAATGAGAGGAAAAAGTGTTTTTGAGCCACATTTTGAGGTTTGCAAAGGATTCTGGGTAACAGAACCTGGTCAGAACCCACAAGTCATGCCATCTTGGATTCCCCTAGGTGTCCAGTTTTCAAAAATGCGCAGGTTTGCTAGGTTTCCCCAGGTGCCGGCTGAGCTAGAGGCCAAAATCCACAGCTAGGCACTTTGTAAAAAACATTTCAGTTTTCTTTTTGAAAATGTGATGTGTCCAAGTTGTGTTTTGGGGCATTTCCTTTCACGTTCGCTAGGCCTACCCACACAAGTGAGGTACCACTTCAGTCGGGAGACTTGGGGGAACACTGGGTGGAAAGAAATTTGTGGCTCCTCTCAGATTCCAGAACTTTCTGTCACCGAAATGAGAGAGAAATGTTTTTTTGGGCCAAGTTTTGAGGTTTACAAAGGATTCTGGGATACAGAACCTGGTCAGAGCCCCACAAGTAACCCCATCATGAAATCCTCTACGCGTCTAAATTTAAAAAATGCGCTGGTTTTCTAGGTTTCCCCAAGTGCCGGTTGAGCTAGAGGCCAAAATCCACAGCTAGGCACTTTGTAAAAAACATCTCTGTTTTCTTTGTGAAAATGTGATGTGTCCATGTTGTCTTTTGGGGCATTTCCTTTCGGGGGCGCTAGGCCTACCCATACAAGTGAGGTACAATTTTTATGGGAGACATGGGAGAACGCTGGGTGGAAGGAAATATGTGGCTCTTCTCAGATTCCAGAACTTTATGTCACCGAAATGAGAAGAAAAAGTGTTTTGGGGCCAAATTTTGAGGTTTGCAAAGGATTCTGGGTCACAGAACCTGGTCAGAGCCCTCAAGTCATGCCATCTTGGTTTCCCTTAGGTGTCCAGTTTTCAAAAATGCGCTGGTTTTCTCGGTTTCCTAAAGTGCCGGCTGAGCTAGAGGCCAAAATCCACAGCTAGGCACTTTGTAAAAAACAACTCTGTTTTCTTTCTGAAAATGTGATGTGTCCACGTTGTGTTTTGGGGCATTTCCTTTCGCAGGTGCTAGGCCTACCCACACAAGTGAGGGACCATTTTTATCAGGAGACTTGGGGGAACGCTGTGTGGAAGGAAATTTGTGGCTCCTCTCAGATTCCAGAACTTTCTGTCAACGAAATGAGAAGAAAAAGTGTTTTTGGGCCAAATATTTAGGTTTGCAAAGGATTCTGGGTAACAGAACCTGGTCAGAGCCCCACAAGTAACCCAATCTTGGAATCCCCTAGGCGTCTAGTTTTAAAAAATACGCTGGTTTTCTAGGTTTCCCCAGGTGCCGGCTGAGCTAGAGTCCAAAAACTACAGCTAGGCACTTTGTAAAAAACAGCTCTGTTTTCTTTGTGAAAATGTGATGTGTCCATGTTATCTTTTGGGGCATTTCCTTTCGCGGACGCTAGGCCTACCTATACAAGTGAGGTACATTTTTTATCGGGACACTTGGGGAAACGCTGGGTGGAAGGAAATTTGTGGCTCCTTTCAGATTCCAGAACTTTCTGTCACCGAAATGAGAGGAAAAAGTTTTTTTTTAGCCAAATTGTGAGGTTTCCAAAGGATTCTGGGTAACAGAACCTAGTCAGAGCCCCACAAGTCACCCCATCTTGGATTTTCCATGCTGTCTAGTTTTCAAAAATGCACTGGTTTGCTAGGTTTCCCCCGGTGCCGGCTGAGCTAGAGGCCAAAATCCACAGCTAGGCACTTTATAAAAAATATCTGTTTTCTTTCTGAAAATGTGATGTGTCCACGGTGTGTTTTGGGGCCCTTCCTTTCGCGGGCGCTAGGCCTACCCACACAAGTGAGGTACCATTTTTATCGGGAAACATGGAGGAACGCTAGGTGGAAGGAAATTTGTGGCTCCTCTCAGATTCCAGAACTTTCTGTCACGGAAATTAGAGGAAAAAGTGTTTTGGGCCAAATTTTGAGGTTTGCAAAGGAATCTGGGTAACAGTACCTGGTCAGAGCCCCACAAGTCACCCCCTCTTGGATTCCCCTAGGCGTCTAGTTTTAAAAAATGCATAGGTTCGGTAGGTGTCCCTTGTGCCGGCTGAGCTAAGGGCCAAAATCCACAGCTAGGCACTTTGTAAAAAAACAGCTCAGTTTTGTTTGTGAAAATGTGATGTGTCCAAGTTGTGTTTTGGGGCATTTCCTTTTGCGGGCGCTAGGCATACCCACAGAAGTGAGGTACATTTCTATAGGAAGACTTGGGGGAATGCTGGGTGGAAGGAAATTTGTGGCTCCTATCAGATTCCAGAACTTTCTGTCAACGAAATGAGAGGAAAAAGTGGTTTTTAGACAAATATTGAGGTTTGCAAAGGACTCTGGTTAACAGAACCTCGACAGAGCCCCAAAAGTCACCACATCTTGCATTCCCCTAGGTGTCTCGTTTTCGAAAATGTGCTGATTTGCTAGGTTTCCCCTGGTGCCAGCTGAGCTACAGGCCAAAATCCACAGCTAGGCACTTTGTAAAAAACAGCTCTTTTTTCTTTGTGAAAATGTGATGTGTCCACATTGTCTTTTGGGGCATTTCCTTTTGCGGGGGCTAGGCCTACCCACACAAGTGAGGTACCGTTTTTATCAGGAGACTTTGGGGGAAGCTGGGTGGAAGGAAAGTTGTGGCTCCTCTCAGATTCCAGAACTTTCTGTCACCGAAATTAGAGGAAAAAGTGTTTTTTTGGCCAAATGTTGAGGTTTAAAAAGGATTCTGGGTAACAGAACCTGTCAGAGCCCGACAAGTCACCCCATCTTGGATTCCCCTAGGTGTCTAGTTTTCAAAAATGTGCGGGTTTGCTAGGTTTCCCCATGTGGTGGCTGATCTAGAGGCCAAAATCCACAGCTAGGCACTTGGTAAAAAACAGCTCTGTTTTCTTTCTGAAAATGTGATGTGTCCACGTTGTGTTTGGGGGCATTTCCTTTCACTGGCTCTAGGCCTACGCACACAAAAGAGGTACAGTTTTTATCGGTAGACTTGGGGGGACGCTGGATGGAAGGAAAGTAGTGGCTCCTCTCAGATTCCAGAACTTTCTGTCACCGAAATGAGAGGAAAAAGTGTTTTTGGGCCAAATTTTGAGGTTTGCAAAGGAGTTTGGGTAACAGAACCTGGTCAGAGCCCACAAGTCACGCCATCTTGGATTCCCCTAGGCGTCTAGTTTAAAAAAATGTGCTGGTTGTCTAAGTTTCCCCAAGTGCCGGCTGAGCTAGAGGCCAAAATCCACAGCTAGGCACTTTGTAAAAAACAGTTCTGTTTTCTTTGTGAAAATGTGATGTGTCCATGTTATATTTTGGGGCATTTCCTTTCGCGTGCGCTAGGTCTACTCATACAAGTGAGGTACAATTTTTATCTGGAGACTTGGGGGGACACTGGGTGGAAGGAAAGTTGTGGCTCCTCTCAGATTCCAGAACTTTCTGTCACAAAATGAGAGGATAAAGTGTTTTTTTGTCCAAATTGTGAGGTTTGCAAAGGATTCTGGGTAACAGAACCTGTCAGAGCCCCACAAGGCACCCCATCCTGGATTCCTCTAAGTGTCTAGTTTTCAAAAATGTGCTGGTTTGCTAGGTTTCCCCATGTGCCGGCTGAGCTAGAGACCAAAATCCACAGCTAGGCACTTGGTAAAAAAACAGCTCTGTTTTCTTTCTGAAAATGTGATGTGTCCACGTTCTGTTTTGGGGCATTTGTTTTTGCGGGCTCTAGGCCTAACCACACAAGAGAGGTACAGTTTTATCGGTAGACCTCGGGGGACGCTGGGTGGAAGGAAATTAGTGGCTTCTCTCAGTTTCCAGAACTTTCTGTCACCGAAATGAGAGGAAAAAGTGTTTTGGGGCCAAATTTTGAGGTTTGCAAAGGATTCTGGGTAACAGAACCTGGTCAGAACCCACAAGTCATGTCATCTTGGATTCCCCCAGGTGTCCACTTTTCAATAAGGCACTGGTTTTCTAGGTTTCCCCAGGTGCCCAGCTGAGCTAGAGGCCAAAATCCACAGCTAGGCACTTTGTAAAAAACAGCTCTGTTTTCTTTCTGAAAATGTGATGTGTCCACGTTGTGTTTTGGGGCATTTCCTTTCGCAGGTGCTAGGCTTACCCACACAAGTGAGGGACCATTTTTATCGGGAGACTTGGGGGAACGCTGTGTGGAAGGAAATTTGTGGCTCCTCTCAGATTCCATAACTTTCTGTCAACTAAATGAGAGGAAAACGTGTTTTTGGGCCAAATTTTGAGGTTTGCAAACGATTCTGGGTAACAGAACCTGGTCAGAGCCCCACAAGTAACCCCATCTTGAAATCCCCTAGGTGTCTAGTTTTAAAAAATGCGCTGGTTTTCTAGGTTTCCCCAGGTGCCGGCTGAGCTAGAGGCCAAAATCCACAGCTAGCCACTTTGTAAAAAACATCTTTGATTTATTCGTCAAAATGTGATGTGTCCATGTTGTCTTTTGGGGCATTTACTTTTGCGGGCGCTAGGCCTACCCATACAAGTGAAGTACAGTTTTTATCGGGAGACTTGGGGGAACGCTGGGTGGAAGGAAATTTGTGGCTCCTCTCAGATTCCAGAACTTACTGTCACCTAAATGGAAGGAAACAGTGTTCTTTTAACCAAATTGTGAGGTTTGCAAAGGATTCTGGGTAACAGAACCTAGTCAGAGCCCCACAAGTCACCCCATCTTGGATTCCGCTAGGTGTGTAGTTTTAAAAAATGCACTGGTTTGCTAGGTTTCCTCCGGTGCTGGCTGAGCTAGAGGCCAAAATCCACAGCTAGGCACTTGGTAAAAAAACAGCTCTGTTTTCTTTCTGAAAATGTGATGTGTCCACGTTGTGTTTTGGGGCATTTCCTTTTGCGGGTGCTAGGCCTACCCACACAAGTGAGGTACCATGTTTTTCAGGAGACTTGGGGGAACGCTGGGTGGAAGGAAATTTGTGGCTCCTCTCAGATTCCAGATCTTTCTGTCACCGAAATGAGAGGAAAAAGTGAATTTGGGCCAAATTTTGAGGTTTCCAAAGGATTCTGGGTAACAGAACCTGGTCAGAGCCCGACAAGTAACCCCATCTTGGAATCCCCTATCCATCTAGTTTTCGAAATTGTGCTCGTTTACTAGGTTTCCCCAAGTGCCGGCTGAGCTAGAGGCCAATATCCACAGCAAGGCACTTTGTAAAAAACAGCACTGTTTTCTTTGTGAAAATGTGATGTGTCCATGTTATCTTTTTGGGGCATTTCCTTTCGCGGGCGCTAGGCCTACCCATACAAGTGAGGTACAATTTTTATCGGGATACTTGGGGGAACGCTGATTGGAAGGAAATTTGTGGCTCATCTCAGATTCCAGAACTTTCTGTCACCTAAATGAAAGGAAACAGTCTTCTTTTAGCTAAATTGTGAGGTTTCCAAAGGATTCTGGGTAACAGAACCTAGTCAGAGCCCCACAAGTCACCCCATCTTGGATTCCCCTTGATGTCTAGTTTTCAAAAATGCACTGGTTTGCTAGGTTTCCCTCGTGCCGGCTGAGCTAGAGGCCAAAATCCACAGCTAGGCACTTTATAAAAAACATCTGTTTTCTTTCTGAAAATGTGATGTGTCCACGTTGTGTTTTGGGGCACTTCCTTTCGCGGGGCGCTAGGCCTACCCACACAAGTGAGGTACCATTTTTATCGGGAGACTTGGGGGAACGCTGGTTGGAAGGAAATTTGTGGCTCTTCTCAGATTCCAGAACTTTCTGTCACCGAAATGAGAGGAAAAAGTGTTTTGGGCCACATTTTGAGGTTTGCAAAGGAATCTGGGTAACAGTACCTGGTCACAGCCCCACAAGTCACCCACTCTTGAATTCCCCTAGGCGCCTAGGTTAAAAAAATGCACAGGTTTGGTAGGTGTCCCTTGTGCCTGCTGAGCTAGAGACCAAATCCACAGCTAGGCGCTTTGTAAAAAAACAGCTCAGTTTTCTTTGTGAAAATGTGATGTGTCCAAGTTGTGTTTTGGGGCATATTCTTTTGCGGGCGCTAGCCCTACCCACAGAAGTGAGGTACCATTTCTATCAGGAAACTTGGGGGAACGCTGGGTGGATGGAAATTTGTGGCTCCTCTCAGATTCCATTACTTTCTCTCACCGAAATGAGAGGAAAAGGTGTTTTTTAGCCATATATTGAGGTTTGCAAAGGATTCTGGTTACCAGAACCTGGTCAGAGCCCCACAAGTCACCCATCTTGGATTCCCCTAACTGTTTAGTTTTAAAAAATGCGCAGGTTTGCTAGGTTTCCCCAAGTTCCGGCTGAGCTAGAGACCAAAATCCACAGCTAGGCACTTTGTAAAAAACAGCTCTGTTTTCTTTGTGAAAATGTGATGTGTCCACGTTGTCTTTTGGGTCATTTCCTTTCTCAGGCGCTATGCCTACCCAGACAAGTGAGGTACCGATTTTATCGGGAGACTTAGGGGAACGCTCAGTGGAAGGACATTTGTGGCTCCTCTCAGGTTCCAGACCTTTCTGTCACCGAAATGAGAGGAAAAAAGTGTTTTGGGCCAAATTGTGAGGTTTGCAAAGGATTCTGTGTAACAGAACCTCGTCAGAGCCCCACAAGTCAACCCATCTTAGATTCCCCTAGGTGTCTAGTTTTCAAAAATGTTCTGGTTTGCTAGGTTTCCACAGCTGCCGTCTGAGCTAGAGGCCAAAATCCACAGCTAGGCACTTTATAAAAAAACAACTGTTTTCTTTCTGAAAATGTGATGAGTCCACGTTTTGTTTTGGGCATTTCCTTTTGCGGGCTCGAGCCCTACCCACACAAGAGAGGTGCAGTTTTTATCAGTAGACTTCGGGGGACGCTGGGTGGAAGGAAATTAGTGGCTCCTCTCAGTTTCCAGACCTTTCTCTCACCGAAATGAGAGGAAAAAGTGTTTTTTGAGCCACATTTTGAGGTTTGCAAAGGATTCTGGGTAACAGAACCTGGTCAGAACCCACAAGTCATGCCATCTTGGATTCCCCTAGGTGTCCAGTTTTCAAAATGCGCAGGTTTGCTAGGTTTCCCCAGGTGCCGGCTGAGCTAGAGGCCAAAATCCACAGCTAGGCACTTTGTAAAAAACATTTCAGTTTTCTTTTTGAAAATGTGATGTGTCCAAGTTGTGTTTTGGGGCATTTCCTTTCGCGGGTGCTAGACCTACCCACACAAGTGAGGTACCATTTTTATCGGGAGACTTGGGGGAACACTGGGTGGAAGGAAATTGTGGCTCCTCTTAGATTCCAGAACTTTCTGTCACCGAAATGAGAGGAAAACGTGTTTTGGGCCAAATTTTGAGGTTTGCCAAGGAATCTGGGTAACAGAACCTGGTCAGAGCCCCACAAGTCACCCATCTTGGATTCCCCTAAGTGTTTAGTTTTCAAAAATGCGCAGGTTTGCTAGGTTTCCCCAGGTGCCAGCTGAGCTAGAGGCCAAAATCCACAGCTAGGCACTGTGTAAAAAGCAGCTATGTTTTCTTTGTGAAAATGTGATGTGTCCCATGTTGTCTTTTGGGGCATTTCCTTTCACGGGTGCTACGCCTACCCACACAAGTGAGGTACCATTTTTATCGGGAGACTTGGGGGGGACGCTGGGTGGAAGGAAAGTTGTGGCTCCTCTCAGATTCCAGAACTTTCTGTCACCGAAATGAGATGATAAAGTGTTTTTTGGCCAAATTGTGAGGTTTGCAAAGGATTCTGGGTAACAGAACCTGTCAGGGCCCCACAAGGCACCCCATCCTGGATTCCCCAAGGTGTCCAGTTTTCAAAAATGCGCTGGTTTTCTCGGTTTCCTAAAGTGCCGGCTGAGCTAGAGGCCAAAATCCACAGCTAGGCACTTTGTAAAAAACAGCTCTGTTTTCTTTCTGAAAATGTGATGTGTCCATGTTGTGTTTTGGGGCATTTCCTTTTGCAGCCACTAGGCCTACCCATACAAGTGAGAAAACAATTTTATCAGGAGACTTCGGGGAACGCTGGATAGAAAGAAATTTGTGGCTCCTCTCAGATTCCAGAACTTTCTGTCACCGAAATGAGAGGAAACAGTGTTTTTTGGCCAAATTGTGAGGTTTGCAAAGGATTCTGGGTAACAGAACCTAGTCAGAGCCCCACAAGTCACCCTATCTTGGATTCCCCTAGGTGTCTAGTTTTAAAAATGCGCTAGTTTGCCTAGGTTTCCCCAAGTTCCGGCTGAGCTAGAGACCAAAATCCACAGCTAGGCACAGCTAGGCACTTTGTAAAAAAACAGCTCTGTTTTCTTTGTGAAAATGTGATGTGTCCATGTTATCTTTTGGGGCATTTCCTTTCGCGGACGCTAGGCCTACCTATACAAGTGAGGTACAGTTTTTATCGGGACACTTGGGGAAACGCTGGGTGGAAGGAAATTTGTGGCTTCTTTCAGATTCCAGAACTTTCAGTCACCTAAATGAAAGGAAACAGTCTTCTTTTAGCCAAATAGTGAGGTTTCCAAAGGATTCTGGATAACAGAACCTAGTCAGAGCCCCACAAGTCACCACATTTTGGATTCCCCTAGCTGTCTAGTTGTAAAAATGCACTGGTTTGCTAGGTTTCCCCTGTGCTGGCTGAGCTAGAGGCTAAAATATCAGCTAGGCACTTGGTAAAAAACAGCTCTGTTTTCTTTCTGAAAATGTAATGTGTCCACGTTGTGTTTTGGGGCATTTCCTTTCGCGGGTGCTAGGTCTACCCACACAAGTGAGGTACCATTTTTTTCAGGAGACTTGGGGGAACGCTGGGTGGAAGGAAATTTGTAGCGCCACTCGGATTCCAGAACTTTTGGTCACTAAAATTAGAGGAAAAAGTGCCTTTGGGCCAAATTTTGAGGTTTCCAAAGGATTCTGGGTAACAGAACCTGGTCAGAGCCCCACAAGTAACCCCATCTTGGAATCCCCTAGGCGTCTAGTTTTCAAAAATGCGCTGTTTTTCTAGGTTTCCCCAAGTGCCGGCTGAGCTAGAGGCCAAAATCAACAGCTAGGCACTTTGTAAAAAACAGCTCTGTTTTCTTTGTGAAAATGTGATCTGTCCATGTTATTTTTGGGGTATTTCCTTTTGCCAGCACTAGGCCTACCCATACAAGTGAGGTACAATTTTTATCGAGACACTTGGGGGAACGCTGGGTGGAATGAAATTTGTGGCTCCTCTCAGATTCCAGAACTTTCTGTCACCTAAATAAAAGGAAACAGTCTTCTTTTAGCCAAATTGTGAGGTTTCCAAAGGATTCTGGGTAACAGAACCTAGTCAGAGTCCCACAAGTCACCCCATCTTGGATTCCCCTAGCTGTATAGTTTTCAAAAATGCACTGGTTTGCTAGGTTTCCCCCGGTGCCAGCTGAGCTGGAGGCCAAAATCCACAGCTAGGCACTTTATAAAAAACATCTGTTTTCTTTCTGAAAATGTGATGTGTCCACATTGTGTTTTGGGGCATTTCCTATTGCGGGCGCCAGGCCTAGCCACACAAGTGAGGTACCCATTTTATCGGGAGACATGGGGAACGCTGGGTGGAAGGAAATTTATAGCTCCTCTCAGATATCAGAACTTTCTGTCACCGAAATGAGAGGAAAAGGTGTTTTTTAGCCATATATTGAAGTTTGCAAAGGATTCTGGTTAACAGAACCTGGTCAGAGCCCCACAAGTCACCCATCTTGGATTCCCCCTAAGTGTCTAATTTTCAAAATGTGCAGGTTTGCTAGGTTTTCCCTGGTGCCGGCTGAGCTAGAGGCCAACATCCACAGCTAGGCACTGTGTAAAAAACAGCTATGTTTTCTTTGTGAAAATGTGATGTGTCCATGTTGTCTTTTGGGGGTATTTCCTTTCACGGGCGCTAGGCCTACCCACACAAGTGAGGTATCGTTTTCATCGGGAGACTTGGGGGGACGCTGGGTGGTAGGAAAGTGGTCACTCCTCTCAGATTCCAGAACTTTCTGTCACCGAAATGAGAGGATAAAGTGTTTTTTGGCCAAATTGTGAGGTTTGCAAAGGATTCTGGGTAACAGGACCTGTCAGAGTCCCGCAAGGCACCCCATCCTGGATTCCTCTAGGTGTCTAGTTTTAAAAAATGTGCTGGTTTGCTAGGTTTCCCCATGTGCCGGCTGAGCTAGAGGCCAAAATCCACAGCTAGGCACTTTGTAAAAAAAAGCTCTGTTGTCTTTGTGAAAATGTGATTTGTCCACGTTGTGTTTTGGGGTATTTCCTTTCGCAGCCACTAGGCCTACCCATAGAAGTGAGAAACAATTTTTATCAGGAGACTTGGGGGACCGCTGGATGGAAAGAAATTTGTGGCTCCTCTCAGATTCCAGAACTTTCTGTCACCGAAATGAGAGGATAAAGTGTTTTTTTGGCCAAATTGTGAGGTTTGCAAAGCATTCTGTGTAACAGAACCTAGTCAGAGCCCCACAAGTCACCCTATCTTGGATTCCCCTAGGTGTCTAGTTTTAAAAAATGCGCTAGTTTGCTAGGTTCCCCAAGTTCCGGCTGAGCTAGAGGCCAAAATCCACAGCTAGGCACTTTATAAAAAACAACTGTTTTCTTTCTGAAAATGTGATGAGTCCACGTTTTGTTTTGGGCATTTCCTTTTGCGGGCTTGAGGCCTACCCACACAAGAGAGGTACAGTTTTTATCGGTAGACTTCGGGGGACGCTGGGTGGAAGGAAATTAGTGGCTCCTCTCAGTTTCCAGAACTTTCTATCACCGAAATGAGAGGAAAAAGTGTTTTTGAGCCACATTATGAGGTTTGCAAAGGATTCTGGGTAACAGAACCTTGTCAGAAGCCACAAGTCATGCCATCTTGGATTCCCCTAGGTGTCCAGTTTTCAAAAATGCACAGGTTTGCTAGGTTTCCCCAGGTGCCGGCTGAGCTAGACGCCAAAATCCACAGCTAGGCACTTTGTAAAAAACAGCTCAGTTTTCTTTTTTAAAATGTGATGTGTCCAAGTTGTGTTTTGGGGCATTTCCTTTCACGTTCGCTAGGCCTACCCACACAAGTGAGGTACCACTTGGGGACACTTGGGGAAACGCTGGGTGAAAGGAAATTTGTGGCTCCTTTCAGATTCCAGAACTTTCTGTCACCTAAATGAAAGGAAACAGTCTTCTTTTAGCCAAATTGTGAGGTTTCCAAAGGATTCTGGGTAACAGAACCTAGTCAGAGCCCCACAAGTCACCACATCTTGGATTCCCCTAGCTGTCTAGTTTTCAAAAATGCACTGGTTTGCTAGGTTTCCCCCAGTGCTGGCTGAGCTAGAGGCCAAAATCCACAGCTAGGCACTTGGTAAAAAACAGCTCTGTTTTCTTTCTGAAAATGTGATGTGTCCACGTTGTGTTTTGGGGCATTTCCTTTCGCGGGTGCTAGGCCTACCCACACAAGTGAGGTACCATTTTTTTCAGGAGAAATGGGGGAACGCTGGGTGGAAGGAAATTTGTAGCTCCGCTCAGATTCCAGAACTTTCTGTCACCGAAATTAGAGGAAAAAGTGCCTTTGGGTCAAATTTTGAGGTTTCCAAAGGATTCTGGGTAACAGAACCTGGTCAGAGCCCCACAAGTAACCCCATCTTGGAATCCCCTAGGCGTCTAGTTTTCAAAATGTTGCTGGTTTTCTAGGTTTCCCCAAGTGCCGGCTGAGCTAGAGGCCAAAATCCAGAGCTAGGCACTTTGTAAAAAACAGCATTTTTTTCTTTGTGAAAATGTGATGTGTCCATGTTATCTTTTGGGGCATTTCCTTTCGCGGGCGCTAGGCCTACCCATACAAGTGAGGTACAATTTTTATCGGGACACTTGGGGGAACGGTGATTGGAAGGAAATTTTTGGCTCCTCTCAGATTCCAGAACTTTCTGTCACCTAAATGAAAGGAAACAGTCTTCTTTTAGCCAAATTGTGAGGTTTCCAAAGGATTCTGGGTAACAGAACCTAGTCAGAGCCCCACAAGTCACCTCATCTTGGATTCCCCTTGCTTTCTAGTTTTCAAAAATGCACTGGTTTGCTTGGTTTCCCCCGTTGCCGGCTGAGCTATAGGCCAAAATCCACAGCTAGGCACTTTATAAAAAACATCTGTTTTCTTTCTGAAAATGTGATGTGTCCACGTTGTGTTTTGGGGCATTTCCTTATGCGGGCTCTAGGCCTAACCACACAAGAGAGGTACAGTTTTATCGGTAGACCTCGGGGGACGCTGGGTGGAAGGAAATTAGTGGCTCCTCTCAGTTTCCAGAACTTTCTGTCACCGAAATGAGAGGATAAGTGTTTTTTAGCCACATTTTGAGGTTTGCAAAGGATTCTGGGTAACAGAACCTGGTCAGAACCCACAAGTCATGCCATCTTGGATTCCCCTAGGTGTCCAGTTTTCAAAAAGGCACCGGTTTGCTAGGTTTCACCAGGTGCCGGCTAAGCCAGAGGCCAACATCCGCAGCTAGGCACTTTGTAAAAAACAGCTCTGTTTTCTTTCTGAAAATGTGATGTGTCCACGTTGTGTTTTGGGGCATTTCATTTCGCAGGTGCTAGGCCTACCCACACAAGTGAGGGACCATTTTTATCGGTAAACTTGGGGGAACGCTGGGTGGAAGGAAATTTGTGGCTCCTCTCAGATTCCAGAACTTTCTGTCACCGAAATGAGAGGAAAAAGTGTTTTTGGTCCAAATTGTGAGGTTTGCAAAGGTTTCTGGGTAACAGAACCTCGTGAGAGCCCCACAAGTCAACCCATCTTAGATTCCCCTAGGTGTCTAGTTTTCGAAAATGTGCTGGTTTGCTAGGTTTCCCCAGCTGCCGGCTGAGCTAGAGGCCAAAATCCACAGCTAGGCACTTTATAAAAAACAACTGTTTTCTTTCTGAAAATGTGATGAGTCCACATTTTGTTTTGGCCATTTCCTTTCGCGGGCTCAAAGCCTACCCACACAAGAGAGGTACAGTTTTTATCGGTAGACTTCGGGGGACGCTGGGTGGAAGGAAATTAGTGGCTCCTCTCAGTTTCCAGAACTTATTGTCACCTAAATGGAAGGAAACAGTGTTCTTTTAACCAAATTGTGAGGTTTCCAAAGGATTCTGGGGAACAGAACCTAGTCAGAGCCCCACAAGTCACCCCCATCTTGGATTCCCCTAGGTGTCTAGTTTTCAAAAATGCACTGGTTTGCTAGGTTTCCCCCGGTGCTGGCTGAGCTAGAGGCCAAAATCCACAGCTAGGCACTTGGTAAAAAACAGCTCTGTTTTCTTTCTGAAAATGTGATGTGTCCACGTTGTGTTTTGGGGCATTTCCTTTCGCGGGTGCTAGGCCTACCCACACAAGTGAGGTACCATTTTTTTCAAGAGAAATGGGGGAACGCTGGGTGGAAGGAAATTTGAAGCTCCGCTCAGATTCCAGAACTTTCTGTCACCGAAATTAGAGGAAAAAGTGCCTTTGGGCCAAATTTTGAGGTTTCCAAAGGATTCTGGGTAACAGAACCTGGTCAGAAGCCCCACAAGTAACCCCATCTTGGAATCCCCTAGGCGTCTAGTTTTCAAAATTGTGCTGGTTTTCTAGGTTTCCCCAAGTGCCGGCTGAGCTAGAGGCCAAAATCCACAGCTAGGCACTTTGTAAAAAACAGCATTTTTTTCTTTGTGAAAATGTGATGTGTCCATGTTATCTTTTGGGGCATTTCCTTTCGCGGGCGCTAGGCCTACCCATACAAGTGAGGTACAATTTTTATCGGGACACTTGGGGGAACACTGATTGGAAGGAAATTTGTGGCTCCTCTCAGATTCCAGAACTTTCTGTCACCTAAATGAAAGGAAACAGTCTTCTTTTAGCCAAATTGTGAGGTTTCCAAAGGATTCTGGGTAACAGAACCTAGTCAGAGCCCCACAAGTCACCTCATCTTGGATTCCCTTTGCTTTCTAGTTTTAAAAAATGCACTGGTTTGCTTGGTTTCCCCCAGTGCCGGCTGAGCTAGAGGCCAAAATCCACAGCTACGCACTTTATAAAAAACATCTGTTTTCTTTCTGAAAATGTGATGTGTCTACGTTGTGTTTTGGGGCACTTTCTTTCGCGGGCGCTAGCCCTACCCACAGAAGTGAGGCCCCATTTCTGTCAGGAAACTTGGGGGAATGCTGGGTGGAAGGAAATTTGTGGCTCCTCTCAGATTCCAGAACTTTCTGTCACCAAAATGAGAGGAAAAGGTGTTTTTTAGCCATATATTGAGGTTTGCAAAGGATTCTGTTTAACAGAACCTGGTCAGAGCCCCACAAGTCACACATCTTGGATTCCCCTAAGTGTCTAGTTTTAAAAAATGCGCAGGTTTGCTAGGTTTCCCCAGGTGCCGGCTGAGCTAGAGGCCAAAATCCACAGCTAGGCACTGTGTACAAAACAGCTCTGTTTTCTTTGTGAAAGTGTGATGTGTCCATGTTGTCTTTTGGGGCATTTCCTTTCACGGGTGCTACGCCTACCCACACAAGTGAGGTACCGTTTTTATCTGGAGACTTGGGGGAACTCTGGGTGAAAGGAAAGTTGTGCCTCCTCTCAGATTCCAGAACTTTCTGTCACCGAAATGAGATGATAAAGTGTTTTTTGGCCAAATTGTGAGGTTTGCAAAGGATTCTGGGTAACAGAACCTGTCAGAGCCCCACAAGGCACCCCATCCTGGATTCCTCTAGGTGTCTAGTTTTCAAAAATGTGCTGGTTTGCTAGGTTTTCCCATGTGCCGGCTGAGCTAGATGCCAAAAGCCACAGCTAGGCACTTTGTAAAAAAAAGCTCTGTTGTCTTTGTGAAAATGTGATTTGTTCACGTTGTGTTTTGGGGTATTTCCTTTTGCAGCGCTAGGCCTACCCATACAAGTGAGAAACAATTTTTATCAGGAGACTTCGGGGAACGCTGGATGGAAAGAAATTTGTGGCTCCTCTCAGATTCCAGAACTTTCTGTCACCGAAATGAGAGGAAACAGTGTTTTTTTGGCCAAATTGTGAGGTTTACAAAGGATTCTGGGTAACAGAACCTAGTCAGAGCCCCACAAGTCACCCCATCTTGGATTCCCTTAGCTGTCTAGTTTTAAAAAATGCGCTAGTTTGCTAGGTTACCCCAAGTTCCGGCTGAGCTAGAGGCCAAAATCCACAGCTAGGCACTTTATAAAAAACAACTGTTTTCTTTCTGAAAATGTGATGAGTCCACGTTTTGTTTTGGGCATTTCCTTTTGCGGGCTCGAGTCCTACCCACACAAGAGAGGTACAGTTTTTATCGGTAGACTTCGGGGGACGCTGGGTGGAAGGAAATTAGTGGCTCCTCTCAGTTTCCAGAACTTTCTATCACCGAAATGAGAGGAAAAAGTGTTTTTGAGTCACATTTTGAGATTTGCAAAGGATTCTGGGTAACAGAACCTGGTCAGAAGCCACAAGTCATGCCATCTTGGATTCCCCTAGGTGTCCAGTTTTCAAAAATGAGCAGGTTTGCTAGGTTTCCCCAGGTGCCGGCTGAGCTAGAGGCCAAAATCCACAGCTAGGCACTTTGTAAAAAACAGCTCAGTTTTCTTTTTGAAAATGTGATGTGTCCAAGTTGTGTTTTGGGCATTTCCTTTCATGTTCGCTAGGCCTACCCACACAAGTGAGGTACCACTTGGGGACACTTGGGGAAACGCTGGGTGGAAGGAAATTTGTGGCTCCTTTCAGATTCCAGAACTTTCTGTCACCTAAATGAAAGGAAACAGTCTTCTTTTAGCCAAATTGTGAGGTTTCCAAAGGATTCTGGGTAACAGAACCTAGTCAGAGCCCCACAAGTCACCACATCTTGGATTCCCCTAGCTGTCTAGTTTTCAAAAATGCACAGGTTTGCTAGGTTTCCCCCGGTGCTGGCTGAGCTAGAGGCCAAAATCCACAGCTAGGCACTTTGTAAAAAAAAGCTCTGTTGTCTTGTGAAAATGTGATTTTTCCACGTTGTGTTTTGGGGTATTTCCTTTCGCAGCCATTAGGCCTACCCATAGAAGTGAGAAACAATTTTCATCAGGAGACTTGGGGGACCGCTGGATGGAAAGAAATTTGTGGCTCCTCTCAGATTCCAGAACTTTCTGTCACCGAAATGAGAGGATAAAGTGTTTTTTGGCCAAATTGTGAGGTTTGCAAAGCATTCTGGGTAACAGAACCTAGTCAGAGCCCCACAAGTCACCCTATCTTGGATTCCCCTAGGTGTCTAGTTTAAAAAAATGCGCTAGTTTGCTAGGTTTCCCCAAGTTCCGGCTGAGCTAGAGGCCAAAATCCACAGCTAGGCACTTTATAAAAAACAACTGTTTTCTTTCTGAAAATGTGATGAGTCCACGTTTTGTTTTGGGCATTTCCTTTTGCGGGCTCGAGGCCTACCCACACAAGAGAGGTACAGTTTTTATCGGTAGACTTCGGGGGACGCTGGGTGGAAGGAAATTAGTGGCTCCTCTCAGTTTCCAGAACTTTCTATCCCCGAAATGAGAGGAAAAAGTGTTTTTGAGCCACATTTTGAGGTTTGCAAAGGATCCTGGGTAACAGAACCTTGTCAGAAGCCACAAGTCATGCCATCTTGGATTCCCCTAGGTGTCCAGTTTTCAAAAATGCACAGGTTTGCTAGGTTTCCCCAGGTGCCGGCTGAGCTAGACGCCAAAATCCACAGCTAGGCACTTTGTAAAAAACAGCTCAGTTTTCTTTTTGAAAATGTGATGTGTCCAAGTTGTGTTTTGGGGCATTTCCTTTCACGTTCGCTAGGCCTACCCACACAAGTGAGGTACCACTTGGGGAAACGCTGGGTGGAAGGAAATTTGTGGCTCCTTTCAGATTCCAGAACTTTCTGTCACCTAAATGAAAGGAAACTGTCTTCTTTTAGCCAAATTGTGAGGTTTCCAAAGGATTCTGGGTAACAGAACCTAGTCAGAGCCCCACAAGTCACCACATCTTGGATTCCCCTAGCTGTCTAGTTTTCAAAAATGCACTGGTTTGCTAGGTTTCCCCCGGTGCTGGCTGAGCTAGAGGCCAAAATCCACAGCTAGGCACTTGGTAAAAAACAGCTCTGTTTTCTTTCTGAAAATGTGATGTGTCCACGTTGTGTTTTGGGGCATTTCCTTTCGCGGGTGCTAGGCCTACCCACACAAGTGAGGTACCATTTTTTTCAGGAGAAATGGGGGAACGCTGGGTGGAAGGAAATTTGTAGCTCCGCTCAGATTCCAGAACTTTCTGTCACCGAAATTAGAGGAAAAAGTGCCTTTGGGCCAAATTTTGAGGTTTCCAAAGGATTCTGGGTAACAGAACCTGGTCAGAGCCCCACAAGTAACCCCATCTTGGAATCCCCTAGGCGTCTAGTTTTCAAAATTTTGCTGGTTTTCTAGGTTTCCCCAAGTGCCGGCTGAGCTAGAGGCCAAAATCCAGAGCTAGGCACTTTGTAAAAAACAGCATTTTTTTCTTTGTGAAAATGTGATGTGTCCATGTTATCTTTTGGGGCATTTCCTTTCGCGGGCGCTAGGCCTACCCATACAAGTGAGGTACAATTTTTATCGGGACACTTGGGGGAACGGTGATTGGAAGGAAATTTTTGGCTCCTCTCAGATTCCAGAACTTTCTGTCACCTAAATGAAAGGAAACAGTCTTCTTTTAGCCAAATTGTGAGGTTTCCAAAGGATTCTGGGTAACAGAACCTAGTCAGAGCCCCACAAGTCACCTCATCTTGGATTCCCCTTGCTTTCTAGTTTTCAAAAATGCACTGGTTTGCTTGGTTTCCCCCGTTGCCGGCTGAGCTATAGGCCAAAATCCACAGCTAGGCACTTTATAAAAAACATCTGTTTTCTTTCTGAAAATGTGATGTGTCCACGTTGTGTTTTGGGGCATTTCCTTTTGCGGGCTCTAGGCCTAACCACACAAGAGAGGTACAGTTTTATCGGTAGACCTCGGGGGACGCTGGGTGGAAGGAAATTACTGGCTCCTCTCAGTTTCCAGAACTTTCTGTCACCGAAATGAGAGGATAAGTGTTTTTTAGCCACATTTTGAGGTTTGCAAAGGATTCTGGGTAACAGAACCTGGTCAGAACCCACAAGTCATGCCATCTTGGATTCCCCTAGGTGTCCAGTTTTCAAAAAGGCACCGGTTTGCTAGGTTTCACCAGGTGCCGGCTAAGCTAGAGGCCAACATCCGCAGCTAGGCACTTTGTAAAAAACAGCTCTGTTTTCTTTCTGAAAATGTGATGTGTCCACGTTGTGTTTTGGGGCATTTCATTTCGCAGGTGCTAGGCCTACCCACACAAGTGAGGGACCATTTTTATCGGCAAACTTGGGGGAACGCTGGGTGGAAGGAAATTTGTGGCTCCTCTCAGATTCCAGAACTTTCTGTCACCGAAATGAGAGGAAAAAGTGTTTTTGGTCCAAATTGTGAGGTTTGCAAAGGATTCTGGGTAACAGAACCTCGTGAGAGCCCCACAAGTCAACCCATCTTAGATTCCCCTAGGTGTCTAGTTTTCGAAAATGTGCTGGTTTGCTAGGTTTCCCCAGCTGCCGGCTGAGCTAGAGGCCAAAATCCACAGCTAGGCACTTTATAAAAACAACTGTTTTCTTTCTGAAAATGTGATGAGTCCACATTTTGTTTTGGCCATTTCCTTTCGCGGGCTCAAAGCCTACCCACACAAGAGAGGTACAGTTTTTATCGGTAGACTTCGGGGGACGCTGGGTGGAAGGAAATTAGTGGCTCCTCTCAGTTTCCAGAACTTATTGTCACCTAAATGGAAGGAAACAGTGTTCTTTTAACCAAATTGTGAGGTTTCCAAAGGATTCTGGGGAACAGAACCTAGTCAGAGCCCCACAAGTCACCCCCATCTTGGATTCCCCTAGGTGTCTAGTTTTCAAAAATGCACTGGTTTGCTAGGTTTCCCCCGGTGCTGGCTGAGCTAGAGGCCAAAATCCACAGCTAGGCACTTGGTAAAAAACAGCTCTGTTTTCTTTCTGAAAATGTGATGTGTCCACGTTGTGTTTTGGGGCAATTCCTTTCGCGGGTGCTAGGCCTACCCACACAAGTGAGGTACCATTTTTTTCAAGAGAAATGGGGGAACGCTGGGTGGAAGGAAATTTGAAGCTCCGCTCAGATTCCAGAACTTTCTGTCACCGAAATTAGAGGAAAAAGTGCCTTTGGGCCAAATTTTGAGGTTTCCAAAGGATTCTGGGTAACAGAACCTGGTCAGAGCCCCACAAGTAACCCCATCTTGGAATCCCCTAGGCGTCTAGTTTTCAAAATTGTGCTGGTTTTCTAGGTTTCCCCAAGTGCCGGCTGAGCTAGAGGCCAAAATCCACAGCTAGGCACTTTGTAAATAACAGCATTTTTTTCTTTGTGAAAATGTGATGTGTCCATGTTATCTTTTGGGGCATTTCCTTTCGCGGGCGCTAGGCCTACCCATACAAGTGAGGTACAATTTTTATCGGGACACTTGGGGGAACGCTGATTGGAAGGAAATTTGTGGCTCCTCTCAGATTCCAGAACTTTCTGTCACCTAAATGAAAGGAAACAGTCTTCTTTTAGCCAAATTGTGAGGTTTCCAAAGGATTCTGGGTAACAGAACCTAGTCAGAGCCCCACAAGTCACCTCATCTTGGATTCCCTTTGCTTTCTAGTTTTAAAAAATGCACTGGTTTGCTTGGTTTCCTCCAGTGCCGGCTGAGCTAGAGGCCAAAATCCACAGCTACGCACTTTATAAAAAACATCTGTTTTCTTTCTGAAAATGTGATGTGTCTACGTTGTGTTTTGGGGCACTTTCTTTCGCGGGGGCTAGCCCTACCCACAGAAGTGAGGCCCCATTTCTGTCAGGAAACTTGGGGGAATGCTGGGTGGAAGGAAATTTGTGGCTCCTCTCAGATTCCAGAACTTTCTGTCACCAAAATGAGAGGAAAAGGTGTTTTTTAGCCATATATTGAGGTTTGCAAAGGATTCTGTTTAACAGAACCTGGTCAGAGCCCCACAAGTCACCCATCTTGGATTCCCCTAAGTGTCTAGTTTTAAAAAATGCGCAGGTTTGCTAGGTTTCCCCAGGTGCCGGCTGAGCTAGAGGCCAAAATCCACAGCTAGGCACTGTGTACAAAACAGCTCTGTTTTCTTTGTGAAAGTGTGATGTGTCCATGTTGTCTTTTGGGGCATTTCCTTTCACGGGTGCTACGCCTACCCACACAAGTGAGGTACCGTTTTTATCTGGAGACTTGGGGGGACTCTGGGTGAAAGGAAAGTTGTGCCTCCTCTCAGATTCCAGAACTTTCTGTCACCGAAATGAGATGATAAAGTGTTTTTTGGCCAAATTGTGAGGTTTGCAAAGGATTCTGGGTAACAGAACCTGTCAGAGCCCCACAAGGCACCCCATCCTGGATTCCTCTAGGTGTCTAGTTTTCAAAAATGTGCTGGTTTGCTAGGTTTTCCCATGTGCCGGCTGAGCTAGATGCCAAAAGCCACAGCTAGGCACTTTGTAAAAAAAAGCTCTGTTGTCTTTGTGAAAATGTGATTTGTTCATGTTGTGTTTTGGGGTATTTCCTTTTGCAGCGCTAGGCCTACCCATACAAGTGAGAAACAATTTTTATCAGGAGACTTCGGGGAACGCTGGATGGAAAGAAATTTGTGGCTCCTCTCAGATTCCAGAACTTTCTGTCACCGAAATGAGAGGAAACAGTGTTTTTTTGGCCAAATTGTGAGGTTTACAAAGGATTCTGGGTAACAGAACCTAGTCAGAGCCCCACAAGTCACCCCATCTTGGATTCCCTTTGCTGTCTAGTTTTAAAAAATGCGCTAGTTTGCTAGGTTACCCCAAGTTCCGGCTGAGCTAGAGGCCAAAATCCACAGCTAGGCACTTTATAAAAAACAACTGTTTTCTTTCTGAAAATGTGATGAGTCCACGTTTTGTTTTGGGCATTTCCTTTTGCGGGCTCGAGTCCTAGCCACACAAGTGAGGTACCATTTTTATCGGGAGACATGGGGAACGCTGGGTGGAAGGAAATTTGTAGCTCCTCTCAGATATCAGAACTTTCTGTCACCGAAATGAGAGGAAAAGGTGTTTTTTAGCCATATATTGAAGTTTGCAAAGGATTCTGGTTAACAGAACCTGGTCAGAGCCCCACAAGTCACCCATCTTGGATTCCCCTAAGTGTCTAATTTTCAAAAATGTGCAGGTTTGCTAGGTTTTCCCTGGTGCCGGCTGAGCTAGAGGCCAAAATCCACAGCTAGGCACTGTGTAAAAAACAGCTATGTTTTCTTTGTGAAAATGTGATTTGTCCACGTTGTGTTTTGGGGTATTTCCTTTCGCAGCCACTAGGCCTACCCATAGAAGTGAGAAACAATTTTTATCAGGAGACTTGGGGGACCGCTGGATGGAAAGAAATTTGTGGCTCCTCTCAGATTCCAGAACTTTCTGTCACCGAAATGAGAGGATAAAGTGTTTTTTGGCCAAATTGTGAGGTTTGCAAAGCATTCTGGGTAACAGAACCTAGTCAGAGCCCCACAAGTCACCCTATCTTGGATTCCCCTAGGTGTCTAGTTTTAAAAAATGCTCTAGTTTGCTAGGTTCCCCAAGTTCCTGCTGAGCTAGAGGCCAAAATCCACAGCTAGGCACTTTATAAAAAACAACTGTTTTCTTTCTGAAAATGTGATGAGTCCACGTTTTGTTTTGGGCATTTCCTTTTGCGGGCTTGAGGCCTACCCACACAAGAGAGGTACAGTTTTTATCGGTAGACTTCGGGGGACGCTGGGTGGAAGGAAATTAGTGGCTCCTCTCAGTTTCCAGAACTTTCTATCACCGAAATGAGAGGAAAAAGTGTTTTTGAGCCACATTTTGAGGTTTGCAAAGGATTCTGGGTAACAGAACCTTGTCAGAAGCCACAAGTCATGCCATCTTGGATTCCCCTAGGTGTCCAGTTTTCAAAAATGCACAGGTTTGCTAGGTTTCCCCAGGTGCCGGATGAGCTAGACGCCAAAATCCACAGCTAGGCACTTTGTAAAACACAGCTCTGTTTTCTTTTTGAAAATGTGATGTGTCCAAGTTGTGTTTTGGGGCATTTCCTTTCACGTTCGCTAGGCCTACCCACACAAGTGAGGTACCACTTGGGGAAACGCTGGGTGAAAGGAAATTTGTGGCTCCTTTCAGATTCCAGAACTTTCTGTCACCTAAATGAAAGGAAACAGTCTTCTTTTAGCCAAATTGTGAGGTTTCCAAAGGATTCTGGGTAACAGAACCTAGTCAGAGCCCCAAGAGTCACCACATCATGGATTCCCCTAGCTGTCTAGTTTTCAAAAATGCACTGGTTTGCTAGGTTTCCCCCAGTGCTGGCTGAGCTAGAGGCCAAAATCAACAGCTAGGCACTTGGTAAAAAACAGCTCTGTTTTCTTTCTGAAAATGTGATGTGTCCACGTTGTGTTTTGGGGCATTTCCTTTCGCGGGTGCTAGGCCTACCCACACAAGTGAGGTACCATTTTTTTCAGGAGAAATGGGGGAACGCTGGGTGGAAGGAAATTTGTAGCTCTGCTCAGATTCCAGAACTTTCTGTCACCGAAATTAGAGGAAAAAGTGCCTTTGGGCCAAATTTTGAGGTTTCCAAAGGATTCTGGGTAACAGAACCTGGTCAGAGCCCCACAAGTAACCCCATCTTGGAATCCCCTAGGCGTCTAGTTTTCAAAATTTTGCTGGTTTTCTAGGTTTCCCCAAGTGCCGGCTGAGCTAGAGGCCAAAATCCAGAGCTAGGCACTTTGTAAAAAACAGCATTTTTTTCTTTGTGAAAATGTGATGTGTCCATGTTATCTTTTGGGGCATTTCCTTTCACGGGCGCTAGGCCTACCCATACAAGTGAGGTACAATTTTTATCGGGACACTTGGGGGAACGGTGATTGGAAGGAAATTTTTGGCTCCTCTCAGATTCCAGAACTTTCTGTCACCTAAATGAAAGGAAACAGTCTCCTTTTAGCCAAATTGTGAGGTTTCCAAAGGATTCTGGGTAACAGAACCTAGTCAGAGCCCCACAAGTCACCTTATCTTGGATTCCCCTTGCTTTCTAGTTTTCAAAAATGCACTGGTTTGCTTGGTTTCCCCTGTTGCCGGCTGAGCTATAGGCCAAAATCCACAGCTAGGCACTTTATAAAAAACATCTGTTTTCTTTCTGAAAATGTGATGTGTCCACGTTGTGTTTTGGGGCATTTCCTTTTGCGGGCTCTAGGCCTAACCACACAAGAGAGGTACAGTTTTATCGGTAGACCTCGGGGGACGCTGGGTGGAAGGAAATTAGTGGCTCCTCTCAGTTTCCAGAACTTTCTGTCACCGAAATGAGAGGATAAGTGTTTTATAGCCACATTTTGAGGTTTGCAAAGGATTCTGGGTAACAGAACCCACAAGTCATGCCATCTTGGATTCCCCTAGGTGTCCAGTTTTCAAAAAGGCACCGGTTTGCTAGGTTTCACCAGGTGCCGGCTAAGCTAGAGGCCAACATCCGCAGCTAGGCACTTTGTAAAAAACAGCTCTGTTTTCTTTCTGAAAATGTGATGTGTCCACGTTGTGTTTTGGGGCACTTCATTTTGCAGGTGCTAGGTCTACCCACACAAGTGAGGGACCATTTTTATCGGTAAACTTGGGGGAACGCTGGGTGGAAGGAAATTTGTGGCTCCTCTCAGATTCCAGAACTTTCTGTCACCGAAATGAGAGGAAAAAGTGTTTTTGGTCCAAATTGTGAGGTTTGCAAAGGATTCTGGGTAACAGAACCTCGTGAGAGCCCTGCAAGTCAACCCATCTTAGATTCCCCTAGGTGTCTAGTTTTCGAAAATGTGCTGGTTTGCTAGGTTTCCCCAGCTGCCGGCTGAGCTAGAGGCCAAAATCCACAGCTAGGCACTTTATAAAAAACAACTGTTTTCTTTCTGAAAATGTGATGAGTCCACATTTTGTTTTGGCCATTTCCTTTTGCGGGCTCAAAGCCTACCCACACAAGAGAGGTACAGTTTTTATCGGTAGACTTCGGGGGACGCTGGGTGGAAGGAAATTAGTGGCTCCTCTCAGTTTCCTGAACTTATTGTCACCTAAATGGAAGGAAACAGTGTTCTTTTAACCAAATTGTGAGGTTTCCAAAGGATTCTGGGGAACAGAACCTAGTCAGAGCCACACAAGTCACCCCCATCTTGGATTCCCCTAGGTGTCTAGTTTTCAAAAATGCACAGGTTTGCTAGGTTTCCCCAGGTGCCGGCTGAGCTAGACGCCAAAATCCACAGCTAGGCACTTTGTAAAAAACAGCTCAGTTTTCTTTTTGAAAATGTGATGTGTCCAAGTTGTGTTTTGGGGCATTTCCTTTCACGTTCGCTAGGCCTACCCACACAAGTGAGGTACCACTTGGGGACACTTGGGGAAACGCTGGGTGGAAGGAAATTTGTGGCTCCTTTTAGATTCCAGAACTTTCTGTCACCTAAATGAAAGGAAACTGTCTTTTTTTAGCCAAATTGTGAGGTTTCCAAAGGATTCTGGGTAACAGAACCTAGTCAGAGCCCCACAAGTCACCACATCTTGGATTCCCCTAGCTGTCTAGTTTTCAAAAATGCACAGGTTTGCTAGGTTTCCCCCAGTGCTGGCTGAGCTAGAGGCCAAAATCCACAGCTAGGCACTTTGTAAAAAAAAGCTCTGTTGTCTTTGTGAAAATGTGATTTGTCCACGTTGTGTTTTGGGGTATTTCCTTTCGCAGCCACTAGGCCTACCCATAGAAGTGAGAAACAATTTTTATCAGGAGACTTGGGGGACCGCTGGATGGAAAGAAATTTGTTGCTCCTCTCAGATTCCAGAACTTTCTGTCACCGAAATGAGAGGATAAAGTGTTTTTTTGGCCAAATTGTGAGGTTTGCAAAGCATTCTGGGTAACAGAACCTAGTCAGAGCCCCACAAGTCACCCTATCTTGGATTCCCCTAGGTGTCTAGTTTTAAAAAATGCGCTAGTTTGCTAGGTTTCCCCGAGTTCCGGCTGAGCTAGAGGCCAAAATCCACAGCTAGGCACTTTATAAAAAACAACTGTTTTCTTTCTGAAAATGTGATGAGTCCACATTTTGTTTTGGCCATTTCCTTTCGCGGGCTCAACGCCTACCCACACAAGAGAGGTACAGTTTTTATCGGTAGACTTCGGGGGACCCTGGGTGGAAGGAAATTAGTGGCTCCTCTCAGTTTCCAGAACTTTCTATCTCCGAAATGAGAGGAAAAAGTGTTTTTGAGCCACATTTTGAGGTTTCCAAAGGATTCTGGGTAACAGAACCTAGTCAGAGCCCCACAAGTCACCTCATCTTGGATTCCCTTTGCTTTCTAGTTTTAAAAAATGCACTGGTTTGCTTGGTTTCCCCCGGTGCCGGCTGAGCTAGAGGCCAAAATCCACAGCTAGGCACTTTATAAAAAACATCTGTTTTTTTTCTGAAAATGTGATGTGTCCACGTTGTGTTTTGGGGCACTTCCTTTCGCGGGCGCAAGCCCTACCCACAGAAGTGAGGTACCGTTTCTATCAGGAAACTTGGGGTAATGCTGGGTGGAAGGAAATCTGTGGCTCCTCTCAGATTCCAGAACTTTCTGTCACCGAAATGAGAGGAAAAGGTGTTTTTTAGCCATATATTGAGGTTTGCAAAGGATTCTGTTTAACAGAACCTGGTCAGAGCCCCACAAGTCACCCATCTTGGATTCCCCTAAGTGTCTAGTTTTAAAAAATGCGCAGGTTTTCTAGGTTTCCCCAGGTGCCGGCTGAGCTAGAGGCCAAAATCCACAGCTAGGCACTGTGTAAAAAACAGCTCTGTTTTCTTTGTGAAAATGTGATGTGTCCATGTTGTCTTTTTGGGCATTTCCTTTCACGGGTGCTACGCCTACCCACACAAGTGAGGTACCGTTTTTATCTGGAGACTTGGGGGGACTCTGGGTGAAAGGAAATTTGTGGCTCCTCTCAGGTTCCAGAACTTTCTGTCACCGAAATGAGATGATAAAGTGTTTTTTGGCCAAATTGTGAGGTTTGCAAAGGATTCTGGGTAACAGACCCTGTCAGAGCCCCACAAGGCACCCCATCCTGGATTCCTCTAGGTGTCTAGTTTTCAAAAATGTGCTGGTTTGCTAGGTTTTCCCATTTGCCGGCTGAGCTAGATGCCAAAATCCAGAGCTAGGCACTTTGTAAAAAAAAGCTCTGTTATCTTTGTGAAAATGTGATTTGTCCACGTTGTGTTTTGGGGTATTTCCTTTTGCAGCCACTAGGCCTACCCCTACAAGTGAGAAACAATTTTTATCAGGAGACTTAGGGGAACGCTGGATGGAAAGATATTTGTGGCTCCTCTCAGATTCCAGAACTTTCTGTCACTGAAATGAGAGGAAACAGTGTTATTTTGGCCAAATTGTGAGGTTTACAAAGGATTCTGGGTAACAGAACCTCGTCAGAGCCCCACAAGTCAACCCATCTTAGATTCCCCTAGGTGTCTAGTTTTCGAAAATGTGCTGTTTGCTAGGTTTCCCCAGCTGCCGGCTGAGTTAGAGAGTAAAATCCACAGCTAGGCACTTTGTAAAAAACAGCTCTGTTTTCTTTGTGAAAATGTGATGTGTCCACGTTGTCTTTTGGGTCATTTCCTTTCTCAGGCTCGAAGCCTACCCACACAAGAGAGATTCAGTTTTTATCGGTAGACTTCGGGGGACGCTGGGTGGAAGGAAATTAGTGGCTCCTCTCGGTTTCCAGAACTTTCTCTCACCGAAATGAGAGGAAAAAGTGTTTTTGAGCCACATTTTGAGGTTTGCAAAGGATTCTGGGTAACAGAACCTGGTCAGAACCCACAAGCCATGCCATCTTGGATTCCCCTAGGTGTCCAGTTTTCAAAAATGCGCAGGTTTGCTAGGTTTCCCCAGGTGCCGGCTGAGCTAGAGGCCAAAATTCACAGCTAAGCACTTTATAAAAAACAGCTCAGTTTTCTTTTTGAAAATGTGATGTGTCCAAGTTGTGTTTTGGGGCATTTCCTTTCACGTTCGCTAGGCCTACCCACACAAGTGAGGTACCACTTCAATCGGGGGACTTGGGGGAACGCTAGGAGGAAGGAAATTTGTGGCTCCTCTCAGATTCCAGAACTTTCTGTCACCGAAATGAGAGAGAAATGTTTTTTTGGGCCAAGTTTTGAGGTTTGCAAAGGATTCTGGGTTACAGAACCTGGTCAGAGCCCCACAAGTAACCCCATCATGAAATCCCCTACGTGTCTAGTTTTAAAAAATGCGCTGGTTTTCTAGGTTTCCCCAAGTACCGGTTGAGCTAGAGGCCAAAATCCAAAGCTAGGCACTTTGTAAAAAAACATCTCTGTTTTCTTTGTGAAAAAGTGATGTGTCCATGTTGTCTTTTGGGGCATTTCCTTTCGGGGGCGCTAGGCCTACCCATACAAGTGAGGTACAATTTTTATGGGAGACTGGGGGAACGCTGGGTGGAAGGAAATTTGTGGCTCCTCTCAGATTCCAGAACTTACTGTCACCTAAATGGAAGGAAACAGTGTTATTTTAACCAAATTGTGAGGTTTCCACAGGATTCTGGGTAACAGAACCCAGTCAGAGCCCCACAAGTCACCCCATCTTGGATTCCCCTAGGTGTCTAGTTTTCAAAAATGCGCTGGTTTGCTAGGTTTCCCCCGCTGCTGGCTGAGCTAGAGGCCAAAATCCACAGCTAGGCACTTGGTAAAAAACAGCTCTGTTTTCTTTCTGAAAATGTGATGTGTCCACGTTGTGTTTTGGGGCATTTCCTTTCGCGGGTGCTAGGCCTACCCACACAAGTGAGGTACTGTTTTTTTCAGGAGACTTGGGGGAACGCTGGGTGGAAGGAATTTTGTAGCTCCGCTCAGATTCCAGAACTTTCTGCCACCGAAATTAGAGGAAAAAGTGCCTTTGGGCCAAATTTTGAGGTTTCCAAAGGATTCTGGGTAACAGAACCTAGTCAGAGCCCCACTAGTCACCCATCTTGGATTCCCCTTGCTGTCTAGTTTTCAAAAATGCACTGGTTTGCTAGGTTTCCCCCGGTGCCGGCTGAGCTAGAGGCCAAAATCCACAGCTAGGCACTTTATAAAAAAAACCTCTGTTTTCTTTCTGAAAATGTGATGTGTCCACGTTGTGTTTTGGGGCATTTCCTTTCGCGGGCGCTAGGCCTACCCACACAATTGAGGTACCATTTTTATCGGGAGACTTGGGGGAACGCTGGGTGGAAGGAAATTTGTGGCTCCTCTCAGATTCCAGAACTTTCTGTAACCGAAATGAGAGGAAAAAGTGTTTTGGGCCAAATTTTGAGGTTTGCAAAGGAATCTGGGTAACAGTACCTGGTGAGAGCCCCACAAGTCACCCCCTCTTGGATTCCCCTAGGCGTCTTGGTTTAAAAAATGCACAAGTTTGGTAGGTGTCCCTGGTGCCGGCTGAGCTAGAGGCCAAAATCCACAGCTAGGCACTTTGTAAAAAAACAGGTCAGTTTTCTTTGTGAAAATGTGATGTGTCCAAGTTGTGTTTTGGGGCAAATCCTATCGCGGGCGCTAGGCCTACCCACACAAGTGATGTACCATTTCTATCAGGAGACTTGGGGGAAGGCCGGGTGGAAGGAAATTTGTGTCTCCTCTCACATTCCAGAACTTTCTGTCACCGAAATGATAGGAAAAGGTGTTTTTTGGCCAAATGTTGAGCTTTGCAAAGGATTCTGGGTGTCAGAACCTGTCAGAGCCCCACAAGTCACCCCGTCTTGGATTCCCCTAGGTGTCTAGTTTTCCTAAATGTGCTGGTTTGCTAGGTTCCCCATGTGCCCGCTGAGCTACAGGCCAAAATCCACAGCTAGGCACTTTGTAAAAAAACAGCTCTGTTTTCTTTGTGAAAATGTGATTTGTCCACGTTGTGTTCTGGGGTATTTTCTTTCGCGGCCGCTAGGCCTACCCATACAAGTGAGAAACAATTTTTATCGGGAGACTTGGGGGAACGCTGGATGGAAAGAAATTTGTGGCTCCTCTCAGATTCCAGAACTTTCTGTCACCGAAACAGTATTTGTTTGGCCAAATTGTGAGGTTTGAAAAAGATTGTGGGTAACATAACCTAGTCAGAGCCCCACAAGTCACACTATCTTGGATTCCCCTAGGTGACTAGTTTTCAAAAATGCAATGGTGTGCTAGGTTTCCCTCAATGCCGGCTGAGCTAGAGGCCAAAATCGGCAGCTAGGCACTTTGTAAAAAAACAGCTCTGTTTTCTTTCTGAAAATGTGATGTATCCACATTGTCTTTTTGGGGCATTTCCTTTCGCAGGCTCTAGGCCTACCTACACAAGTGAGGCACAGTTTCTATCGGGAGACTTGGGTGAACGCTGGGTGGAAGGAAATTTGTGGCTCCTCACAGATTCCACAACTTTCTGTCACCGAAATGAGGGAAAAGGTGTTTTTTGGCCACATTTTGAAGTTTGCAAAGGATTCTGGGTAACAGAACCTGGTCAGAGCCCCACAAGTCACCCCATCTTGGATTCCCCTGGCATCTAGTTTTCAAAAATGCGCTGGTTTGCTAGGTTTCCCCAACTGGCGGGTGAGCTAGAGGCCAAAATCCACAGCTAGGCACTTTGTAAAAAGCAGCTCTGTTTTTCTTGTGAAAATGTGATGTGTCCACGTTGTCTTTTGGGGCATTTCCTTTCCTGGGCGCTATGCCTACCCAGACAAGTGAGGTAACAATTGTATCGGGAGACTTGCGGGAACGCTGGGTGGAAGTAACTTTGTGGCTCATCTCAGATTCCAGAACTTTCTGTCACCGAAATGAGAGGAAAAACTGTTTTTTGGCCAAATATTGAGGTTTGCAAAGGATTCTGGGTAACAGAACCTCTTCAGAGCCCCACAAGTCACCCCATCTAGTTTTCAAAAATGTGCTGGTTTGCTAGGTTTCCCCAGGTGCCGGCTAAGCTAGAGGCCAAAATCCACAGCTAGTCACTTTTTAAAAAACAGCTCTGTTTTCTTTCTGAAGATGTGATGTGTCCATGTTGTGTTTTGGGGCATTTCCTTTCGCGGGCACTAGTCCTATCCACACAAGTGAGGTACAATTTTTATCGGTAGACTTGGGGGGACGCTGGGTGGAAGGAAATTTGTGGCTCCTCTCAGATTCCAGAACTTTCTGTCACCGAAATGAGAGGAAAAAGTGATTTGGGCCAAATTTTGAGGTTTGCAAAGGAATCTGGGTAACAGAACCTGGTCAGAGCCCCACAAATAACCTTATCTTGGAATCCCCTAGGCGTCTAGTTTTCAAAATTGTCCTGGTTTTCTAGGTTTCCCCAAGTGCCGGCTGAACTAGAGGCCAAAATCCACAGCTAGGCACTTTGTAAAAAACAGCACTGTTTTCTTTGTGAAAATGTGATGTGTCCATGTTATCTTTTGGGGCATTTCCTTTCGCGGGCGCTAGGCCTACCCATACAAGTGAGGTTCCATTTTTATCGGGACACTTGGGGGAACGCTGGGTGGAAGGAAATTTGTGCCTCCTCTCAGATTCCAGAACTTTCTGTCACCTAAATGAAAGGAAACAGTCTTCTTTTAGCCAAATTGTGAAGTTTCCAAAGGATTATGGGTAACAGAACCTAGTCAGAGCCCCACAAGTCACCCCATCTTGGATTCCCTTAGCTGTCTAGTTTCAAAAATTGCACTAGTTAGCTAGGTTTCCCCCGGTGCCAGCTGAGCTAGAGGCCAAAATCCACAGCTAGGCACTTTATAAAAAACATCTGCTTTCTTTCTGAAAATGTGATGTGTCCACGTTGTGTTTTGGGTCATTTTCTTTCGTGGGTGCTAGGCCTACCCACACAAGTGAGGTACCATTTTTTTCTGGAGACTTTGGGAAACGCTGGGTGGAAGGAAATTTGTAGCTCCTCTCAGATTCCAGAACTTTCTGTCACCGAAATTAGAGGAAAAAGTGCATTTGGGCCAAATTTTGTGGTTTGCAAAGGATTCTGGGTAACAGAACCTGGTCAGAGCCCCACAAGTAACCCCATATTGGAATCCCCTAGGTGTCTAGTTTTCAAAATTGTCCTGGTTTTCTAGGTTTCCCCAACTGCCGGCTGAGCTAGAGGCCAAAATCCACAGCTAGGCACTTTGGAAAAAACATCTCTGATTTCTTTGTCAAAATGTGATGTCTTCATGTTGTCTTTTGGGGCATTTCCTTTCGCTGGCGCTAGGCCTACCCATACAAGTAAGGTACAATTTTTATCAGGACACTTGGGGGAACGCTGGGTGGAAGGAAATTTGTGGCTCCTCTCAGATTCCAGAACCTACTGTCACCTAAATGGAAGGAAACAGTGTTCTTTTAACCAAATTTTGAGGTTTGCAAAGGATTCTGGGTAACAGAACCTGTCAGAGCCCCACAAGGCACCCCATCCTGGATTCCTCTAGGTGTCTAGTTTTCAAAAATGTGCTGGTTTGCTAGGTTTTCCCATGTGCCGGCTGATCTAGATGCCAAAATCCACAGCTAGGCACTTTGTAAAAAAAAGCTCTGTTGTCTTTGTGAAAATGTGATTTGCCCACGTTTTGTTTTGGGGTATTTCCTTTTGCAGCCACTAGGCCTACCCATACAAGTGAGAAACAATTTTTATCAGGAGACTTGGGGGAACGCTGGATGGAAAGAAATTTGTGGCTCCTCTCAGATTCCAGAACTTTCTGTCACCGAAATGAGAGGAAACAGTGTTTTTTTGGCCAAATTGTGAGGTTTGCAAAGGATTCTGGGTAACAGAACCTAGTCAGAGCCCCACAAGTCACCCTATCTTGGATTCCCCTAGGTGTCTAGTTTTCAAAAATACGCCAGTTTGCTAGGTTTCCCCAAGTTCCGACTGAGCTAGAGACCAAAATCCACAGCTAGGCACTTTATAAAAAACAGCTCTGTTTTCTTTGTGAAAATGTGATGTGTCCACGTTGTGTTTTGGGGCATTTCCTTTCGCGGGTGCTAGGCCTACCCACACAAGTGAGGTACCATTTTTTTCGGGAGACTTGGGGGAACGCTGGGTGGAAGGAAATTTGTAGCTTTTCTCACATTCCAGAACTTTCTGTCACCGAAAATGGAGGAAAAAGTGTTTTTTGGCCAAATTTTGAGTTTGCAAAGGATTTTGGGTAACAGAACCTGGTCAGAGGTCCACAAGCAACCCCATCTTGAAATCCCCTAGGCGTCTAGTTTTCAACAATGCGCTGGTTTTCTCGGTTTCCCCAAGTGCCGGCTGAGCTAGAGGCCAAAATCCACAGCTAGGCACTTTGTAAAAAACAGCTCTGTTTTCTTTGTGAAAATGTGATGTGTCCATGTTGTGTTTTGGGGCATTTCCTTCCGTGGGCTCTAGGGCTACCCACACAAGAGAGGTACAGTTTTTATCGGGAGACTTAGGGGAACGCTAAGTGGAAGGAAATTTGTGGCTCCTCTCAGATTCCAGACCTTTCTGTCACCGAAATGAGAGGAAAAAGTGTTTATGGGCCAAATTGTGAGGTTTGCAAAGGATTTTCTAGGTTTCCCCCAATGCCGGCTGAGGTAGAGGCCAAAATCGGCAGCTAGGCACTTTGTAAGAAACAGCTCTGTTTTCTTTGGGAAAATGTGATGTATCCACATTGTCTTTTTGGGGCATTTCCTTTCGCAGGCTCTAGGCGTACCCACACAAGTGAGGCACAGTTTTTATTGAGAGACTTGGGTGAACGATGGGTGGAAGGAAATTTTTGGCTCATCTCAGATTCCACAACTTTCTGTCACCGAAATGAGAGGAAAAAGAGTTTTTTGGCCAAATTTTCAAGTTTGCAAAGGATTCTGGGTAACAGAACCTGGTCAGAGCCCCACAAGTCACCCCATCTTGGATTCCCCTAGGTGTCTAGTTTTAAAAAATGTGCTGGTTTGCTAGGTTCCCCCATGTGCCGGCTGAGCTAAAGGCCAAAATCCACAGCTAGGCACTTTGTAAAAAACAGCTCTGTTTTCTTTGTGAAATGTGATTTGTCCACTTTGTGTTTTGGGGTATTTTCATTTGAGGCCGCTATGCCTACCCATACAAGTGAGAAACAATTTTTATCGGGAGACTTGGGGGAATGCTGGATGGAAAGAAATTTGTGGCTCATCTCAGATTCCAGAACTTTCTGTCACTGAAATGAGAGGAAACAGTATTTTTTGGCCAAATTTTGAGGTTTGCAAAGGATTCTGGGTAACAGAACCTGGTCAGAGCCCTACAAGTAACCCCATCCTGGAATACCCTAGGCGTCTAGTTTTCAAAAATGTGCTGGTTTTCTATGTTTCCCCATGTGCTGGCTAAGCTAGAATCCAAAATCCACAGCTAGGCACTTTGTAAAAAACAGCTCTGTTTTCTTTGTGAAAATGTGATGTATCCACATTGTCTTTTTGGGGCATTTCATTTCGCACACTCTAGGCCTACCCACACAAGTGAGGCACCGTTTTTATCGGGAGACTTGGGTGAACGCTGGGTGGAAGGAAATTTGTGGCTCCTCTCAGATTCCAAAACTTTCTGTCACCGAAATGAGAGGAAAAAGTGTTTTTTGGCCACATTTTGAAGTTTGCAAAGGATTCTGGGTATCAGAACCTGGTCAGAGGCCTACAAGTCATCCCATCTTGGATTCCCCCTGGCATATAGTTTTCAAAAATGTGCTGGTTTGCTAGGCTTCCCCAAGTGGCGGCTGAGCTAGAGGCCAAAATCCACAGCTAGGCACTTGGTAAAAAACAGCTCTGTTTTTTTTCTGAAAATGTGATGTGTCCACGTTGTGTTTTGGGGCAGTTCCTATCGCGGGTGCTAGGCCTACCCACACAAGTGAGGTACCATTTTTTTCGGGAGACTTGGGGGAACGCTGGGTGTAAGGAGATTTGTAGCTCCTCTCAGATTCCAGAACTTTCTGTCACCAAAATTAGAGGTAAAAGTGTTTTTGGGCCAAATTTTGAGGTTTGCAAAGGATTTTGGGTAACAGAACCTGGTCAGAGCCCCACAAGTAACCCCATCTTGAAATCTCCTAGGCGTCTAGTTTTCAAAAATGCAATGGTTTTCTAGGTTTCCCCAAGTGCCGGCTGAGCTAGAAGCCAAAATCCACAGCTAGGCACTTTGTAAAAAACAGCTATTTTTTCTTTGTGAAAATGTGATGGGTCTACGTTGTGTTTTGGGGGCATTTCCTTTGCGGTCACTAGGCCTACCCACACAAGTGAGGTACCATTCTTATCAGGAGACTTGGAGGGACGCTGGGTGAAAGGAAATTAGTGGGTCCTCCCAGATTCCAGAACTTTTTGTCACCGAAATGAGAGGAAAAAGTGTTTTTTGGCCAAATTTTGAGGTTTGCAAAGGATTCTGGGTAACAGAACCTGTCAGAGCCCCACAAGTCACCCTATTTTGGATTCCCCTAGGTGTTTTGTTTTAAAAATTGCGCTGGTGTGCTAGGTTTCTCCAGGTGCCGGCTGAGCTAGAGGCCCAAATCCACAGCTAGGCACTTTGTAAAAAAACAGCTCTGTTTTTTTTCTGAAAATGTGATGTGTCCACGTTGTCTTTTGGGGCATTTCCTTTCGTGGGCGCTAGGCCTACCTATACAATTGAGGTAAAAATGTTATCGGGAGACTTGGGGGGACGCTGGGTGGAAGGAAAGTTGTGGCTCCTCTCAGATTCCAGAACTTTCTGTCACCGAAATGAGAGGAAAAAGTGTTTTTTGGCCAAATTTTGAGGTTTGCAAAGGATTCTGGGTAACAGAACCTGTCAGAGCCGCACAAGCCACCCAATCTTGGATTCCCCTAGGTGTCTAGTTTTAAAAAATGTGCTGGTTTGCTAGGTTTCCCCATGTGCCGGCTGAGCTAGAGGCCAAAATCCACAGCTAGGCACTTTGTAAAAAACAGCTCTGTTTTCTTTGTGAAAATGTGATTTGTCCACGTTGTGTTATGGGACATTCCGTTTCGTGGCCGCTAGGCCTACCCATACAAGTGCTAACGCGCCCTTTTATGATAATTTATTTCACATCAGGACTCGTTTTAGGCCAATGAATCTTTTGACCCAGTTGAGAGACACCGTAGGACGAGATAGCTAATCAATATATCAATCAACACATCAATAACGTCATCAATATTTATCACAACAATACATTTCACCTTAGTCAAAGTCATTAATCAATTCAAGAAGCTACCATGACCTTTTAGCCATGAATAACCACACCAGTTTAGTAGAATTTTATGAATTTTATTCCCTATTAGTTACAATCTAATATTAGGTGTGTTAACCTCAAAACCAAGAAACATAATAGCATAGTCACGATATGGCAACTTTGATAAGATTTCATTAATGCGAGAATCACAAAGATCAAAACATAACACGGCGTGAACATAGATCAAATCTAGCAGAGAGTCAATATCGCGTCAATTCAACATAGTATAATGTCAGTCGTTTGTCTATTTGCGTCAGTTGGTGAACACCTGTCCTACCCACTAATTAGAATTCGCATGTTGGGCTTCATGCAAAACAATTTAGAACACCAATTTGGTAAACATCTAGCTATGGTCTCTGTCAAAAGCAAGCAGTTGGTACCTAGAAAGTAAAAGCAAACAGACAAATTACAAATGCATTGTCATAATTACCCTCCAAGGATTAGGTCAGCGTACAGGTTCAGCCTTCGTCTTCAGGACATCAGTCAGATCGCCTTTAGTCAGGACTCAGTTAAAGGGCAAAAGGGCACTTCCCTCATAAGGAGGAAAAGTGTAAATGGACAAACTAAGGGCAAGGATGTTTTTTTCAATAATCTCAAGTCACCAAACAGAGTGACAGAGTTTCTGGATAAAATCAATAGCATTCCCTAACCCACCTAAATGACCTCTCTGTGACATGGGTTTTTATCCCTTTTTCGTAGTACATTCCCTCAAAATTCTATTGGACATTTGTTATACCCCACTATCTTTAACCTATCAAATTAGACATTAGGTATTCCTAATCTTCACCCCATATTGGTTTACAAGTCTTTGATTGGTCCTCGTTATTGACGTCTTCAGAGGTGACACGTCCGGTGTGACTTCATTTCTTGATAATTCTTTGCACGTCTTTTGGTCAGCAGTTCCATTGTATTCACCAGTTTGAATGACCTTGTACATTACATTAATCTACACTGTTTCACTTCATTTCTAACATTTATTCCAGGGGCATAGAAAAAGGCACCTGAGAACGGATTTAACCTGGTTACATTCATCTTCCAAGTCGAAGAAAAAGAACGCACACAGGGTCAAGGCCCCTTGTGAGTCAGCACACTGAAAAATAGAAAAATGCATTTAATACGAGAGCCAGGCAGCTAAACTCCGGCTCATGCTAACTTAAGGCCTATGATGTTTTCAATACAGATTCAATAATGCAAATGTTAATATAAGCTCAATTGCACATAACATAAACATTAGTTTGTGTATACATTGGTGGCCACTCATTGTGGTCACAATTTCAGGTGCACGTTTCAGCAAAGTCGCTATTATTATAGTTTCTATGCGGCATCTCACACATTAATTCATAAACATTTCATGTTAATATAGATTATATAAACTACGCTCTCTCAGTCCCTCCTCTGATGACGTTCCTCATCACACAAACCTTTCCCTTTGACCTTTCACTTTAATTTTTCACTTTACGCATAATGCGCATTTTAACATCTTGTCCCTTGTGTGAACTTTCCCAAATTTCATTGAACATTTTCTCCCTTTCACTTTCTTAATATTTTCTGGTTCTTTTTGTCCTATTTCTTTCAATTTTATCATTAATTTTGCATGCTCCTCATAATCCTAATAGACAGGCCAGAACAATTAATAGACCCCCTAAGATTTTTGCAAGTACCCCATTCCAAATGTTGCTAAACCACCTCCCTACTCTGGCAATTCCCTTTCCAAATTTCTCCCACACTCCAGGTTCCTTCAAATCCGTGCTATCTTTGGTTAGGTTAGTAAGCACACCTCTAATCTTTTTACTATTGTCAGGTATAAATGAGCAACAATGACGCTCGTTGAGCATCTTGCAGAGCCCTCCACTTTTTGCCTGAAGAATGTCTAAAGCAAGCCGATTTTGAAGAGTCATAGCTCTTTCTGCAGCAAGTTCAGTATCCATCAGGAGTATAGCCCCTGTAAAATTTGTCAGCCTGTTATCCACTATAGTAGACAACCTTTGAATCTTTATGGAGTTTAAGATAACCCCTACTGAAGGAATTATTGCTCCAAATATATCTCCAATGACAGCAGCTGCCGTCTCTCGTTTTTGTCTAGCATGTTGTAATTCAGACGTTTTAGGTATTTGCTTTAAGTCATCAATCTGGTAAATCTTTGGGAAAACTATTCCCAAATAACATGTCCCATACCATCCCTTAGGGAGACGGTAATAAGCATTAAGTCCACAGATGTAATAGATCCCAGGGATCGCTGGATCCTGTCCATTTAACATAAATGTCCATTTACTCTGAAACAAAAACACATGCCTGCATTCACTCATTCCCACAAATAAATTGTCCTGCTCAGATTTTGGCCTATATATACAAAGCCTCCCTACATGTAATGCATATATAGCTAATTTGCCTTGTGTCTTGATTGCAGTGTAAGCATAATCATTTGTGTATGTGCGTTTCTCTAGCCCTTTTTGTAATCTTTCCTTTAATGCTTTGCGTCTATCATCAGTATGATCTAAGAAGCTTTTCTCTACAGGTGTCAATAAGCAGGTCAGATTGTTGCGGTGTGCATAAGCTGTCCCAAATGTAAGCGTCGGTTCAAAGAAGCCTCTAACTATTTTTATACTATGCTCCTTAGCTAACTTGTTCAGAAACTCAATCACAGGCACAAAAGAAAACACAACATCCAGATTTTAATAAAAGTATTGCACATGCTCTTGATTATAGAATCTTGTTAATAGCAAGCTACAGCTTATCCCGTAAGTTAGCGGTAAGCTATGGTAGGTGACTCCTTCTTGCACTGATGAAGGGATCTTTGTGCACACATAACAATTTTTCGCATCCATAGTCTCAACATACTCATTCAACAAACAATAGAAGACATTAGTAGAAAGTTCCCCTTTTGAATTAGTTCCCTTATGCAAGTGTCTTGCATCCTGCTCAAACTTTTCCCACGGTGTTAATGTTGTAGTCTCCGGTATTGAAGCAGTGTTAGTCACTTTCTTATCCAACCATGGCATTCCCACAATCACTCCTACAATTATTATTGCACACACAATACCTATTATAAGACTCAACCAACCACACACCTTACCCTTCTTATTACTACCCTTATTATAAGCCATGTCTGTAAAGAATCAGATAGCAGAATAATAATCAACTTGAGGACGATATAAAACTCTTTTTCTTTTTTTTTTCTTTGATGCAAAAAGTCTCTTTTCTCTGCGTATATTTATAGCGTTTCACTCACTCCAGGACCCCTTTTGTCATATCAGGTTCGCAGCGTGTCATAAGCAGGTTCTCAAAGTCAAATCAGGTTATCAGTGTCTCATCTGGTAATTTATAAGTCTCCTTTCTTTAGTTTTTCAGATTTCGATTTTTAACAAAGTCTTTTTCTTGAGTTACTTCAGGTACCGTAGTATTGGCCTGGCACTTCTCGATCAAAACAGAACGCTAAGAATTCTTGTTGCCATTCAGATGTTGTTGCATATGCCCACTCAGGACCTGCGTACCTTCTGTTTGCAGTTCTCTTTCTTTTCAGTCTGCGTTTACCTTGTAATTCTCCTTCGCTCAACTCCTCTACTCGGGATGTATCAGTCTCTTCTGTTATCGTTTCACCTGGTATGCTCCTTGCTTTTACAACCCGGTTCTCTGGCCAGTTATCTCCCTTATGCGTCTTTTTCTTGCCTGACCTTTCAGGACGCTGAACAGCACCCTTCTCTTGTAATATGGTGTTTTTACTTGATGGACCTGCAACTGGCTCAGGGGATGCCGGAGTTCTTTGGTCTCTTTCTATTATTTCCCCTTCTTCTTTTTCTGGATCTGTAATGGGTTCAAGTTCTAACCCGTATCCGTCTATTTCTGACAGAACCTCTCCTTGATTTAGTTCTCCTGCTGCCTCTACTGAGATAGGCACACTGTCACCTCTCTCGAACTCATTCACTGTTTGAGGGACTAGGCTGTTCTCAGTGGGCTCTCCTGCAGTCTCAGTTCCCTCTTGGCTGTTTTCTGGCCCTGAGACTTCTATCTCTGGAACTGTTGTGCCGGAAACTTCAAGTTCCTCATCAGTTGGACACGTTACCTTCTTTGTGTGACTGGCATGTATCCAATTCGGAACGCCTGCACATTTTACAGCAGTGGTTGACGTCAAAATTACTTGATATGGCCCCTTCCAGCACGGCTCCAAACACGAATTTCTCACGTGCTTCTTGACAACCACCCAGTCACCGGCTTGTAGGGTGTGACCTGGATCACCGATCTGTGGCAATGTGTTCGCTTCTACCTGGTGAGAGAAAGAGCGAATCAAATCAGCCAAACCTTTGCAGTAGTAGAACACCATATCATCCGTGATATTCACTAGAGCATTCGCAGATACTGCAGGTAGCCTCATAGCTCTGCCCATGAGGATCTCATGGGGTGATAGTCCTGTCTTCTTATCTGGGGTGTCCTCATTGACATCAGCACTAAGGGTAATGCATCGGGCCATTTCATATTGGTAGCTGCGCACATTTTCGCCATTATTGATTTCAAGGTACCATTCATTTGTTCTACTAATCCTGATGCTTCAGGGCGGTAGCTACAGTGCAGTTTCTGTTCGATGTCTAATGCGGCACACAAGAGTTTAATCACCTCATTGTCAACGTGTCTGCCCCTATCTGATTCTATAGAGACTGGAAACCCGAACCTTGGTTATTAATTCCCTAAGCAGCAGCTTTGCAACTGAGAGACTGTCATTCCTACGTGTGGGGTAAGCTTCAATCCAGTGGCTGAAAACACACACAATCACCAACACGTACTTCAATCCTCCGCAAACAGGCATTTCAATAAAATCCATCTGCAACTTGCTAAATGGACCGCCAGCTCTCCCTATGTGGCTCAAAGTTACCACAGTCCCTTTTCCGGCATTCATCTGTTGACAGATGATGCACCTGTGACAGGTAACCTCTGCGGCATGTCTGAATTTTGGATTGAACCAATCGATTTTGAATGACCTAATCATCGCATCTCTCCCGAGGTGAGCCTGTCCATGGTAGAGCCTAGCGAATTGTGACAGAAGACTGTTTGGCAAAACTAATTTCCCTTCCTCTGAGACCCACAAGTCGTCAGCCGTTTGTGCGCATTGCATTCTTTGCCAGGAGCGTTTTTCCTCTTTACAAGCACTACCCTGCAGTGTCTTTAACTCATCCAAGGTATCAACCACCCTTAATGCAAGGTTCAAGCATGTGTCATTTTCAGTTTGCGGTAACAATTCCCACTGATTCTTGAACGATATACAGTTCAATGCGCAAAACCTTGCGACTTGATCTGCATAGCTGTTTCCCATGGACACAGAGTCTTGTGACTTAACGTGAGCATTGCATTTCACCACGGCAATTTCAAGAGGTAACTGAATCGCATGTAACAAACCCTTAATTTGTTCACCATTTTTCACAGGAGAACCAGAAGAGGTCATGAAACCTCTCTGCGACCACAATTGGCCAAAATCATGTACAATTCTGAATCCGTATCAGTATAGATAGTGACTCTCAGATTTTCAGCTGCGTGGCATGCCTTGGTAAGGGCAATTAGCTCTGCCACTTGTGCGGAATACACTTTCTCGAGCCAGGAAGCTTCAATGATACCAGCTATGGTACATACAGCGTAACCAGCTCTCAGTGTTCCGACTGAATCTCTCAAACAAGACCCATCAACAAATATAATGCAGTCAATTTCTTTTAACTGTGTATCTTGAATATCAGGTCATGGCTTGGTACATAGTTCTGTTACCTCAAGACAGTCATGCTCAACTTCCTCCTCATTATTAACTTCAGTATTCTCAGCAGGAAGTAGAGTTGCCGGGTTCAACACAGAATATTGTTTCAGTGAAACATTGGTGACCCCAGTATAATGGTCTCATATTTGGTAAGACGAGCATTTGTCATGTGCTGAGTTTTGGTTCGAGTCAACAAACTTTCAACTGAATGCGGAACAATTACTGTTAGGGGGTATCCCATTACTATGCCTTCACACTGCGTAAGGCTCTGACCAACTGCTGCAACTGCGCGCAAACAACCCGGTAAGGCTGCTGCGACGGGGTACAAGGTAGCTGAAAAATATGCTACCGGGCGATTTGCACCTCCATGGACCTGTGTAAAGACAGACAAAGAACAAGCATCACATTCATGACAAAACAGTAGAAAAGGCTTTGTGTAATCAGGCATACCCAAAGCTGGTGCCCTGCACATGCACTCTCTCAATTCCATGAATGACTCGAGCTCTTCCTTGGACAAAGCTATGGTATACGGTTCATCCTTGATCTCTTTACCTGTCAGTTTTATTAAAGGCTTCGAGATAATTGAGAAGTTGGGTATCCACTGGCGGCAGTAGCCCACCATTCCCAAAAACATTCTGACATCTCTCTTTGTTGTTGGGGGTTCATCTGCAAAATGGTTGTTATTCTTTCTTTCGATTTTCTCCTAGACCCTCTTTCAATTAAGTGTCCTAAGTATTTCACTTCTTTCTGGCAGTACTGCAGCTTCTTGGGTGATACTTTATGCCCATTGTTTCCCAAATGATTCAATAAGGCAATTGTGTCATATTTACAGCTATCCCTTGTCTTGGATGCAATCAACAAATCATCGATGTACTGCACTAGAGTTGAGTTAAAAGGCAGTACTAAGGATTCTAAGTCCTTTTTCAATATCTGATTGAAGATGACGGTGACTCAGAAAACCCTTGAGGAATTCTGCACCAACTGTACACCTTATCCAGGAATTTGAAACTGAATAAAAACTGGCTATCCTCGTGAAGAGGTATCGAAAAGAAAGCTTGTGACAGGTCTACAACGATGAACCATTCAGCATCACACGGAACCTGAAACATGATCACTGCTGCATTGGGCACTATGGGGCAACTTTTTACCACAATCTTGTTTATTTTCATCAAATCCTGCACAATTCGAACCTTCCCACAGGGCTTTTTCAGACCCATTATCGGCGAATTACATGGGCTGCTCAACAGTCTGCAATTATTTGTGACACTTGAATAAGGACATCTTGTGCCATGTGATATTGTGGCACCTGGGGAAACACTGCATTTGGTTTCACTTGTACTTTGACTGGTTCTAGTCCTTTTATCAATCCCACTTCCTTTCCTGTCAGATCCCACACTTTTTCTGTCACCGTTCCCTGTAACTCAGCAGGTAAGTCGATCACTGTAAGCATCAGGAACAATGTAATCAAAGGGTAATCTTCATTTGTAGTTCCTGTCTCTAACTCTGAGAACTGACCATCATCCCCATCATCATCACTGTTTGTCTGTACTTCGATTCCATCATTGGAACAGGTAATCGAACATTTTGTCTTGCACAGTAAGTCTCTTCCCAGTAGGGATACCGGACTCGAATCTCGGACTACAAACTTATGCAGTCCCTGGAAGATGCCGATCTCAACCTGCACTGGATCTGTAATCGGATTCGTCAGGTACTGGTTTGCTATTCCGACCACCCTTATGGTGCGCCCCGAAAGTGGCAATTTCTGAACCTCTGCACTCCTGACTGTAGAGCGTGTAGCTCCGGTATCAACCAAGAATGAAACATTGTGACCCATTACTTTTCCTTCTACATAGGGTCCCCTCTGATCTACCTCTAGGGACGCTGCATGCCTGCACTCTTCGCTATCTGAGCTGTCATCCGACCACTCCTCATTCATTCCATCCTCACCACGCAATGGGAATTGCTGTACTGTATTATTTTGACTCATCACTTGACCTGTGACCTGCTGAGGAAGCATCACCTGTTGCTGTCCCATCGGAGCTAGTGGTAATTGCATTTGCTGTCTAGGCACCATGGGAACCTGCTGTTGTACTTGCTGCATTTGCTCTGGTTGAACGCGCGGCATTTGCATTTGCTGCATGGGCTGTAACCCTTGCATCTGAATCATGTTATTTTGGAAGTTCGAATTTTGATTTCTCAATTTTGGACCTCTCACATTTTGCAAAGTACCGACATTAGTACTTTGTTGAACGACACCATCCTGCACTACATTTGGGCATTCCCGCTTCCAATGCCCCACACCCCCGCACGCGTGACATGGTGACATCCTTTTCATCCCCTGCACATCATTTTGAACCACAACAGTATTCAAGTCTGGACCGCGATTCACAAATCCTCAACCTCTTGGTTGTGCCTGAAACACACCATTCACTTGCGGTTGCTGCTGTATCATCTGTTGAACTCCATTTCCCTGTATACCAGCCTGCGCTGCCCTTATCTGCATCACCATCACTTTCTCCTTTAACTTTTTCTGCTTCAGTTCAATTTCGTCACTACAGTATTTTGCATACTGCAACACCTCATCAATCGGCTTCGCTTGCCAACAAATAAGATGATTCTTAATCATCTGGCTCATCTGGCTAACCTCTGGTCTCAGCCATTCAACAAATCTGAACACAAGATGGTTCATGTCTTTCGGCTCAATGGTCTCAGTACCACTGTAATGTTCAAATGCCTTCAACAGCCTCTCATAATAAGCATGTATTGATTCCTTAACCTACTGTGAGGTCCGGTCGATTTTCTGCCAATCAGTCACCTTCGGCGACACCTTCTGCTTCAAAAACTCAATCACCTTATGATAGTACTTCATCACCTCCTCAGAGGGAGCTCCAGTCACCTTATCCCTTGCCGGCTTCTTCATCGGCCAGTCTACTCCTCTTTTCACTCAAGCCACAAATAAGGCGAAACAATGATCTCAAACAAGGTATTCAAGTCTTCCCAGAGACACTTTGCAAGTTTCACAAACCTATCTGTTTGTTGATACCACTCGATCGGTTTCTCCCTCAATCTGGGATAATCATTTGTAAAAGATAGGATGTCTCCTCTGGACCATGGCACGTGAATTAAAACTCCACCAGCTGTATCTCTCATGGGTAGTATTTTTACTGATTCCGTGTCGGGTGAAGCTTTAGCCTGACTCGACCCCGGACTGTCTCCTTTCTCCTTATCTCTTTTCTTTGCCCATCTGCCTTCCCATTTTTCTAGCGCACCCCAAATTTGCGCACTTTGCAGTATTTCTTTTAAATGCGCTTTCATTCCGGCAGACCTCATGTGCTCAAAGTCTTTTGCGTCAAAGTCTAACCTGCAACTTCTTTTCAAATGTTTGCTGTTCTCAATATCAATGTTGTACTTGTCTGCTAGGTTCGCTAATATCTGATGTACCTTGCCTACCTCTTTAGTAATCTTAGGGCACAGATATCTCAGTTCTGCTTTCTGTGTATGACTCTAATCTGTTTACCCCCATTGTTCTGTCCACTAGTTCAGCAGCTTCCACCCCCAATCTCACAAAATTCAGGTACTCATCTTTCTCTATCCTTTCCGGTTCTACTGCAGTCACTGTGGTCTTTTGTGAAGCATAGGTCTTTTCTAACCACTCATTCAACTGTTGTACTGTAAAACCTTGCAGTGAAATGTTCCCTGCATGCATCATCTGTGATTGTGAAGCATTTGTACTTATCGTCTGTGGAGTTAACACTCCTAGCCCTGCCTGTCGCACTGCCTCCAATGGCGTTTCAACTGCGCTAAGGTCTATCAAAGACCTCGATTTCTCAACTGCTTGTTCTCCTGGGGCCGTTAACTGGGGCGTTCCTATGGATCCTCCTCTTATAGCATCTTGGGTCATTACTCCCTGATCACATACGCCAGATTTACCTTGTGCATACAATGGCACCGGTGGACCAACAGTAATCGGTAATGATATTGTAGCAGGTGTCTGACCTGGTCCTAAACTTTGTGGAGCAGCAACTCCAAAGGTCTGTTCTAATGAAGCCGGGACAGGTATTAATGGAGGACCTGCTACTGGGTTCTATTCTGGTATCAGGTGTGGCTGCGGCTGGGGCTGGGGCTGGGGCAGCAATTGCGGAGTTGGCTCAATCTGCACTAACCTCGATTTTGTATATATCGGGTCTGGTGGCACTATCAGATTTGTAGTAGTCTCAAGTACCGGGATGTCTGGATAGATTCTCTGTATCTGCGGTGGAGGTTGCAACTGTATCTGCATGTCTGGAGCAGTGGGTACACTGACACCATTCTGTATCGAAACCGTATCACTAGTCTGTACCGTATCAGTAACTCCCTTCTCCTGCGTCTGGTTCCCAGGACCCACGCTAGTGCTTGGGATATTGTCACTCACCGCATAAGGTGGCGGGCGATCATGTAATATTCGATCCATGAATTCTTCATCATCTGAATCGTCTTCCCAAGGTCTCTTAGTTTCCTTAGGCTTGCTAGAATCTTTGTCTGTTTTACAAGTGGCTTTCTTTCCCTGCGTCTCTTCTCCCTGTGTAATTGCTGGGAACAAATTCAATCCATCAACTATTCCCCGTCTCCACATTTTGTTCTCATTATCCCACCTAGCTTCTGCCTAAGACTTTTCTGCTCTTTTTATTCTTCTTTGGAATCTTTCCTGTCTATGTTTAAGGGCCATTAAATCCCAAATCGCTAAAGCCTCATACTGAGCTGGCCTCGGAGGTGGTTTTTGTGTACTTAACATCCACCTTAGATTCTCTAGCACCTTCGTACTGAATGTCCCATGTTCTGGGAATGCTAAACTTCCCTCTTTCTCTGTTAATTTGCGCCACTGTTTCATCCATAAACAAGGCGCGACACCCTTTTCCTCCATAACTATGTAAGCTGGAGTACCCTCAGGCGGTATAGGCTCCCCTTCAGTCGCCATAATGTATACATCTCCTTTCAGAGCACTCTTAAAAGCCTTGACAAAATTCATTTTTGCGTTCTCTCTTATTTGTATTTAATCAGGAAGTGACTTTAATTCCCAGGGCACTCACCTTTCTCAACCTATTGCCTCTCACGGACGGCAGCCAATCCATGCGTGACCCCTCCCGACAACTGACCTATCTCAGCGCGGCACCACTGACGTCACACTCACACACTGCAGCTGACAAAGTCTTGCAGCTCATCCGCCCCTCACTGGATTCACACAAAACTAATGCAAATTACTGCGAGCACTTTTAATAACAACACAAATCTGCCGGTTTACTACAGGAAGGGTAACACATTCGCTTCAGAACTTTACAGAGATTTCACTTGAAGCCTCGGCAGCTACTTTCTCCTTCTCAGTTCCCACATACGCAAGCAGAATTCGACCCGCAAATCCTACTCTCGATTTGTCAATGGCTCGTCCTAGTGCACTTTAGAAATTGCCAAATCTCCATTGAAGGTTTCACACATACAATTTTACTCAAACTCGACTTGTCAACCACGCCCGATTGACTTATTAAACCGCACAGATTACAACATAAACACTAGTGTCTCCTATACTTGTCAATATACTCCGGAGTCTTAGACCACGACGGGTCCGTACATGAACAACCAACCACGTGGATAATTTTGAGCACAAAGCGCCATACTCATAAGAAGTACGCCGACTTCCCTACTCTCATACTGTGGAGTACACCCACTCCTACTAGAACAACATTTACCTGGCCTAAATACACACAAACTTCATAAATCACCTGCAAAATGCATAAACTGAGCAAGCGCAAAACCCTATACCACACATGCTATGACGCCGAGAACATTCCCAACTCACTTAGGCAGGCTCCTAGATCCCGGGAAAGTCATGGTGAATTTAGAAACACATCATACCTCCAATTTGCGTTATCACAGAAAAACAATTTAAACAATGATTCTCCGTCCTAGGTCCCCAAAGGGCCAAAACGTCGCTCTGCTACCAGAACTGCTAACGTGTCCTTTTATGATAATTTATTTCACATCAGGACTCATTTTAGGCCAATGAATCTTTTGACCCAGTTGAGAGACACCGTAGGACGAGATAGCTAATCAATATATCAATCAACACATCAATAACGTCATCAATATTTATCAAAACAATACATTTCACCTTAGTCAAAGTCATTAATCAATTCAAGAAGCTACCATGACCTTTCAGCCATGAATAACCACACCAGTTTAGTAGAATTTTATAAATTTTGTCCCTATTAGTTACAATCTAATATTAGGTGTGTTAACCTCAAAACCAAGAAACATAATAGCATAGTCACGATATGGCAACTTTGATAAGATTTCATTAATGCAAGAATCACAAACATCAAAACATAACACGGCGTGAACATAGATCAAATTTAGCAGAGAGTAAATATCGCGTCAATTCAACATAGTATAATGTCAGTCATTTGTCTATTTGCGTCAGTTGGTGAACACCTGTCCTAACCACTAATTAGCATTTGCATGTTGGGCTTCATGCACAACAATTTAGAACACCAATTTGGAAAACATCTAACTATGGTCTCTGTCAAAACCAAGCAGTTGGTACCTAGAAAGTAAAAGCAAACAGACAAATTACAAATGCATTGTCATAATTACCCTCCAAGGATTAGGTCAGCGCACAGGTTCAGCCTTCGTCTTCAGGACATCAGTCAGATCACCTTTAGTCAGGACTCAGTTAAAGGGCAAAAGGGCCCTTCCCTCATAAGGAGGAAAAGTGTAAATGGACAAACTAAGGGCAAGGATGGTTTTTTCAATAATCTCAAGTCACCAAACAGAGTGACAGAGTTTCTAAATAAAATCAATAGCATTCCCTAACCCACCTAAATGACCTCTCTGTGACATGCGTTTTTATCCCTTTTTCGTAGTACATTCCCCCAAAATTCTATTGGACATTTGTTATACCCCACTATCTTTAACCTATCAAATTAGACATTAGGTAATCCTAATCTTCACCCCATATTGGTTTACAAGTCTTTGATTGGTCCTCGTTATTGACGCCTTCAGAGGTAACACGTCCGGTGTGACTTCATTTCTTGATAATTCTTTGCACGTCTTTTGGTCAGTAGTTCCATTGTATTCACCAGTTTGAATGACCTTGTACATTACATTAATCTACACTGTTTCACTTCATTTATAACATTTATTCCAGAGGGGTAGAAAAAGGCGCCTGAGAACGGATTTAACATGGTTACATTCATCTTCCAAGTCGAAGAAAAAGAACTCACACAGGGTCATGGCCCCTTGTGAGTCAGCACACTGAAAAATAGAAAAATGCATTTAATACGAGAGCCAGGCAGCTAAACTGTGCTAACTTAAGGCCTATGAGGTTTTCAATACAGATTCAATAATGCAAATGTTAATATAAGCTCAATTGCACATAACAAAAACATTAGTTCATGTATACATTGGTGGCTACTCATCGTGGTCACAATTTCAGGTGCACGTTTAAGCAAAGTCACTATTATTATAATTTCTATGCGGCATCTCACACATTAATTCATAAACATTTCATGTTAATATAGATTATATAAGCTATGCTCTCTCACAAGTGAGAAACAATTTTTATCGGGAGACTTGGGGGAATGCTGGATGGAAAGAAATTTGTGGCTCCTCTCAGATTCTAGAACTTTCTGTCACCGAAATGAGAGGAAACAGTGTTTTTTTGGCCAAATTGTGAGGTTTCCAAAGGATTCTGGGTAACAGAACCTAGTCAGAGCCCCACAAGTCACCCCATCTTGGATTCCCCTAGGTGTCTAGTTTTCAAAAATGCATTGGTTTGCTAGGCTTCCCCAGCTGCCGGCTGAGCTAGAGGCCAAAATCCACAGCTAGGCACTTTGTAAAAAACAGCTCTGTTTTCTTTGTGAAAATGTGATCTGTCCACGTTGTGTTTTGGGGGCATTTCCTTCCGCGGGCTCTAGGCCTACCCACACAAGAGAGGTACAGTTTTTATCGGTAGACTTGGGGGGACACTGGGTGGAAGGAAATTAGTGGCTCTTCTCAGATTCAAGAACTTTCTGTCACCGAAATGAGAGGAAAAAGTGTTTTTGGGCCACATTTTGAGGTTTCCAAAGGATTCTGGGTAACAGAACCTGGTCAGAGCCCACAAGTCACGCCATCTTGGATTCCCCTAGGTGTCTAGTTTTCAAAAATGCGCAGGTTTGCTAGGTTTCCCCAGGTGCCGGCGGAGCTAGAGGCCAAAATCCACAGCTAGGCACTTTGTAAAAAACAGCTCTGTTTTCTTTCTGAAAATGTGATGTGTCCACGTTGTGTTTTGGTGCATTTCCTATCGCGGGTGCTAGGCCTACCCACACAAGTGAGCTACCATTTTTTTTGGGAGACTTGGGGGAACGCTGGGTGGAAGGAAATTTGTAGCTCCTCTCAGATTCCAGAACTTTCTGTCACCGAAATTAGAGGAAAAAGTGTTTTTGGGCCAAATTTTGAGGTTTCCAAATGATTCTGGGTAACAGAACCTGGTCAGAGCCCACAAGTCACACCATCTTGGATTCCCCTAGGTGTCTAGTTTTCAAAAATGCGCAGGTTTGCTAGGTTTCCCCAGGTGCCGGCGGAGCTAGAGGCCAAAATCCACAGCTAGGCACTTTGTAAAAAACAGCTCTGTTTTCTTTGTGAAAATGTGATCTGTCCACGTTGTGTTTTGGGGGCATTTCCTTCCGCGGGCTCTAGGCCTACCCACACAAGAGAGGTACAGTTTTTATCGGTAGACTTGGGGGGACACTGGGTGGAAGGAAATTAGTGGCTCCTCTCAGATTCAAAAACTTTCTGTCACCGAAATGAGAGGAAATAGTGTTTTTGGGCCAAAGTTTGAGGTTTCCAAAGGATTCTGGGTAACAGAACCTGGTCAGAGCCCAAAAGTCACGCCATCTTGGATTCCCCTAGGTGTCTAGTTTTAAAAAATGCGCAGGTTTGCTAGGTTTCCCCAGGTGCCGGCGGAGCTAGAGGCCAAAATCCACAGCTAGGCACTTTGTAAAAAACAGCTCTGTTTTCTTTCTGAAAATGTGATGTGTCAACGTTGTGTTTTGGGGCATTTCCTATCGCGGGTGCTAGGCCTACCCACACAAGTGAGGTACCATTTTTTTTGGGAGACTTGGGGGAACGCTGGGTGGAAGGAAATTTGTAGCTCCTCTCAGATTCCAGAACTTTCTGTCACCAAAATTAGAGGAAAAAGTGTTTTTGGGCCAAATTTTGAGGTTTCCAAATGATTCTGGGTAACAGAACTTGGTCAGAGCCCACAAGTCACGCCATCTTGGATTCCCCTAGGTGTCTACTTTTCAAAAATGTGCAGGTTTGCTAGGTTTCCCCAGGTGCCGGCTGAGCTAGAGGCCAACATCCACAGCTAGGCACTTTGTAAAAAACAGCTCTGTTTTCTTTCTGAAAATGTGATGTGTCCATGTTGTCTTATGGGGCATTTCCATTCGAGGGCGCTAGGCCTACCCATACAAGTGAGGTACAATTTTTATCGGGAGACTTTGGGGGAACGCTGGGTGGAAGGAAATTTGTGGCTCCTCTCAGATTCCAGAGCTTTCTGTCACCTAAATGGAAGGAAACAGTGTTCTTTAAGCCAAATTGTAAGGTTTCCAAAGGATTCTGGGTAACAGAACCTAGTCAGAGCCCCACAACTCACCCCATCTTGGATTCCCCTAGGTGTCTAGTTTTGAAAAATGCACTGGTTTGCTAGGTTTCCCCCGGTGCCGGCTGAGCCTGAGGCCAAAATCCACAGCTGGGCACTTTGTAAAAAACAGCTCTGTTTTCTTTGTGAAAATGTGATGTGTCCACGTTGTGTTTTGGGGCATTTCCTTTTGCGGGCACTAGGCCTACCCATACAAGTGAGGTACAATTTTTGTCGGGAGACTTGGGGGAACGGTGGGTGGAAGGATAGTAGTGGGTCCTCTCAGATTCCAGAACTTTTTGTCACTGAAATGAGAGGAAAAAGTGTTTTTTGGCTAAACTTTGATGTTTGCAAAGGATTCTGGGTAAGAGAACCTGGTCAGAGCCCCACAAGTCACCCCATCTTAGATTCCCCTAGTTGTCTTGTTTTCAAAAATGCGCTGGTGTGCTAGGTATCTCCAGGTGCCGGCTGAGCTAGAGGCCAAAATCCACAACTAGGCACTCTGTAAAAAACAGCTCTGTTTTCTTTGTGAAAATGTGATGTGTCCACATTGTCTTTTGGGGCATTTCCTTTCTCGGGCGATATGCATACCCAGACAAGTGAGGTACCAATTTTATCGGGAGACTTGGGGGGACGCTGGGTGGAAGGAAAGCTGTGGCTCCTCTCAGATTCCAGAACTTTCTGCCACAAAAATGAGAGGAAAAAGTGTTTTTTGGGCAAATGTTGAGGTTTGCAAAGGATTCTGGGTAACAGAACCTGTCAGAGACCCACAAGTCACCCCATCTTGGATTCCCGTAGGTGTCTAGTTTTAAAAAATGTGCTGGTTTGCAAGGTTTCCCCATGCCGGCTGAGCTAGAGGCCAAAATCCACAGCTAAGCACTTTGTAAAAAACAGCTCTGTTTTGTTTGTAAAAATGTGATTTGTCCACGTTGTGTTATGTTGTATAAGCTTTCGCGGCCGCTAGGCCTACCCATAAAAGTGAGAAACAATTTTTATCGGGAGACTTGGGGAACGCTGGATGGAAATAAATTTGTGGCTCCTTTCAGATTCCAGAACTTTCTGTCACCGAAATGAGAGGAAACAGTGTATTTTTGGCCAAATTGTGAGGTTTGCAAAGGATTGTGGGTAACAGAACCTAGTCAGAGCCCCACAAGTAACCCCATCTTGGATTCCCCTAGGCGTCTAGTTTTCAAAAATCTTACTGATTTGCAAGGTTTCCCCCGATGCCGGCTGAGCTAATGGCCAAAATCGGCAGCTAGGCACTTTGTAAAAATCAGCTCTGTTTTCTTTGTGAAAATGTGATGTATCCACATTGTCTTTTGGGGCATTTCCTTTTCAAGGCTCTAGGCCTACCCACACAAGTGAGGTACAGTTTTTATCGGAAGACTTGGGTGAACGCTGGGTGGAAGGAAATTTGTGGCTCCTCTCAGATTCCAGAACTTTCTGTCATCTAAATGAAAGGAAACAGTGTTCTTTTAGCCAAATTGTGTGGTTTCCAAAGGATTCTGGGTAACAGAACCTAGTCAGAGCCCCACAAGTCACAACATCTTGGATTCCCCTAGGTGTCTAGTTTTAAAAAATGCACTGGTTTGCTAGGTTTCCCCTGGTGCCGGCTGAGCTAGAGGCCAAAATCCACAGCTAGGCACTTTATAAAAAGCATCTCTGTTTTCTTTCCGAAAATATGATGTGTCCACGTTGTGTTTTGGGGCATTTCCTTTCTCGGGGGCTAGGCCTACCCACACAAGTGAGGTATGATTTTTATCGGGAGACTTGGGGGAGCGCTGGTTGGAAGGAAATTTGTGGTTCCTCTCAGATTCCAGAACTTTCTGTCACCAAAATGAGAGGGAAAAGTATTTTTGGGTCAAATTTTGAGTTTTGCAAAGGATTCTGGGTAACGATACCTGGTCAGAGCCCCACAAGTCACACCATCTTGGATTCCCCTAGGCGTCTAGTTTTCAAAAATCTTACTGGTTTGCAAGGTTTCCCCCGATGCCGGCTGAGCTAATGGCCAAAATCGGCAGCTAGGCACTTTGTAAAAATCAGCTCTGTTTTCTTTGTGAAAATGTGATGTATCCACATTGTCTTTTGGGGCATTTCCTTTTCAAGGCTCTAGGCCTACCCACACAAGGGAGGTACAGTTTTTTTGGGAGACTTGGGGGAACGCTGGGTGGAAGGAAATTTGTAGCTCCTCTCAGATTCCAGAACTTTCTGTCACCGAAATTAGAGGAAAAAGTGTTTTTGGGCCAAATTTTGAGGTTTCCAAATGATTCTGGGTAACAGAACCTGGTCAGAGCCCACAAGTCACACCATCTTGGATTCCCCTAGGTGTCTAGTTTTCAAAAATGCGCAGGTTTGCTAGGTTTCCCCAGGTGCCGGCGGAGCTAGAGGCCAAAATCCACAGCTAGGCACTTTGTAAAAAACAGCTCTGTTTTCTTTGTGAAAATGTGATCTGTCCACGTTGTGTTTTGGGGGCATTTCCTTCCGCGGGCTCTAGGCCTACCCACACAAGAGAGGTACAGTTTTTATCGGTAGACTTGGGGGGACACTGGGTGGAAGGAAATTAGTGGCTCCTCTCAGATTCAAAAACTTTCTGTCACCGAAATGAGAGGAAAAAGTGTTTTTGGGCCAAAGTTTGAGGTTTCCAAAGGATTCTGGGTAACAGAACCTGGTCAGAGCCTAAAAGTCACGCCATCCTGGATTCCCCTAGGTGTCTAGTTTTCAAAAATGCGCAGGTTTGCTAGGTTTCCCCAGGTGCCGGCGGAGCTAGAGGCCAAAATCCACAGCTAGGCACTTTGTAAAAAACAGCTCTGTTTTCTTTCTGAAAATGTGATGTGTCCACTTTGTGTTTTGGGGCATTTCCTATCGCGGGTGCTAGGCCTACCCACACAAGTGAGGTACCATTTTTTTTGGGAGACTTGGGGGAACGCTGGGTGGAAGGAAATTTGTAGCTCCTCTCAGATTCCAGAACTTTCTGTCACCAAAATTAGAGGAAAAAGTGTTTTGGGGCCAAATTTTGAGGTTTCCAAATGATTCTGGGTAACAGAACCTGGTCAGAGCCCACAAGTCACGCCATCTTGGATTCCCCTAGGTGTCTACTTTTCAAAAATGCGCAGGTTTGCTAGGTTTCCCCAGGTGCCGGCTGAGCTAGAGGCCAACATCCACAGCTAGGCACTTTGTAAAAAACAGCTCTGTTTTCTTTCTGAAAATGTGATGTGTCCATGTTGTCTTTTGGGGCATTTCCATTCGAGGGCGCTAGGCCTACCCATACAAGTGAGGTACAATTTTTATCGGGAGACTTTGGGGGAACGCTGGGTGGAAGGAAATTTGTGGCTCCTCTCAGATTCCAGAGCTTTCTGTCACCTAAATGGAAGGAAACAGTGTTCTTTAAGCCAAATTGTAAGGTTTCCAAAGGATTCTGGGTAACAGAACCTAGTCAGAGCCCCACAACTCACCCCATCTTGGATTCCCCTAGGTGTCTAGTTTTGAAAAATGCACTGGTTTGCTAGGTTTCCCCCGGTGCCGGCTGAGCCTGAGGCCAAAATCCACAGCTGGGCACTTTGTAAAAAACAGCTCTGTTTTCTTTGTGAAAATGTGATGTGTCCACGTTGTGTTTTGGGGCATTTCCTTTTGCGGGCACTAGGCCTACCCATACAAGGGAGGTACAATTATTGTCGGGAGACTTGGGGGAACGGTGGGTGGAAGGATAGTAGTGGGTCCTCTCAGATTCCAGAACTTTTTGTCACCGAAATGAGAGGAAAAAGTGTTTTTTGGCTAAACTTTGATGTTTGCAAAGGATTCTGGGTAACAGAACCTGGTCAGAGCCCCACAAGTCACCCCATCTTAGATTCCCCTAGTTGTCTTGTTTTCAAAAATGCGCTGGTGTGCTAGGTATCTCCAGGTGCCGGCTGAGCTAGAGGCCAAAATCCACAACTAGGCACTCTGTAAAAAACAGCTCTGTTTTCTTTGTGAAAATGTGATGTGTCCACATTGTCTTTTGGGGCATTTCCTTTCTCGGGCGATATGCATACCCAGACAAGTGAGGTACCAATTTTATCGGGAGACTTGGGGGGACGCTGGGTGGAAGGAAAGCTGTGGCTCCTCTCAGATTCCAGAACTTTCTGCCACAAAAATGAGAGGAAAAAGTGTTTTTTGGGCAAATGTTGAGGTTTGCAAAGGATTCTGGGTAACAGAACCTGTCAGAGACCCACAAGTCACCCCATCTTGGATTCCCGTAGGTGTCTAGTTTTAAAAAATGTGCTGGTTTGCAAGGTTTCCCCATGCCGGCTGAGCTAGAGGCCAAAATCCACAGCTAAGCACTTTGTAAAAAACAGCTCTGTTTTCTTTGTAAAAATGTGATTTGTCCACGTTGTGTTATGTTGTATAAGCTTTCGCGGCCGCTAGGCCTACCCATAAAAGTGAGAAACAATTTTTATCGGGAGACTTGGGGGAACGCTGGATGGAAATAAATTTGTGGCTCCTTTCAGATTCCAAAACTTTCTGTCACCGAAATGAGAGGAAACAGTGTATTTTTGGCCAAATTGTGAGGTTTGCAAAGGATTGTGGGTAACAGAACCTAGTCAGAGCCCCACAAGTAACCCCATCTTGGATTCCCCTAGGCGTCTAGTTTTCAAAAATCTTACTGGTTTGCAAGGTTTCCCCCGATGCCGGCTGAGCTAATGGCCAAAATCGGCAGCTAGGCACTTTGTAAAAATCAGCTCTGTTTTCTTTGTGAAAATGTGATGTATCCACATTGTCTTTTGGGGCATTTCCTTTTCAAGGCTCTAGGCCTACCCACACAAGTGAGGTACAGTTTTTATCGGGAGACTTGGGTGAACGCTGGGTGGAAGGAAATTTGTGGCTCCTCTCAGATTCCAGAACTTTCTGTCATCTAAATGAAAGGAAACAGTGTTCTTTTAGCCAAATTGTGTGGTTTCCAAAGGATTCTGGGTAACAGAACCTAGTCAGAGCCCCACAAGTCACAACATCTTGGATTCCCCTAGGTGTCTAGTTTTAAAAAATGCACTGGTTTGCTAGGTTTCCCCTGGTGCCGGCTGAGCTAGAGGCCAAAATCCACAGCTAGGCACTTTATAAAAAGCATCTCTGTTTTCTTTCCGAAAATGTGATGTGTCCACGTTGTGTTTTGGGGCATTTCCTTTCTCGGGGGCTAGTCCTACCCACACAAGTGAGGTATGATTTTTATCGGGAGACTTGGGGGAGCGCTGGTTGGAAGGAAATTTGTGGTTCCTCTAAGATTCCAGAACTTTCTGTCACCAAAATGAGAGGGAAAAGTGTTTTTGGGTCAAATTTTGAGTTTTGCAAAGGATTCTGGGTAACGATACCTGGTCAGAGCCCTACAAGTCACCCCCTCTTGGATTCCTCTAGGCGTCTAGTATTCAATAATGCGCAGGTTTGGTAGGTCTCCCTTGTGCCGGCTGAGCTAGAGGCCAAAATCCACAGCTAGGCACTTTGTAAGAAAACAGCTCAGTTTTCTTTGTGAAAATGTGATGTGTCCAAGTTGTGTTTTGGAGCATTTCCTTTCGCGGGCGCTAGGCCTACCCACACAAGTGAGGTACCATTTCTATCGGGAGACTTGGGGGAACGCTGGGAGGAAGGAAATTTGTGGCTCCTCTCAGATTCCAGAACTTTCTGTCACCGAAATGAGAGGAAAAAGTGTTTTTTTTCCAAATTTTGAGGTTTGCAAAGGATTCCGGTTAACAGAACCTCGTCAGAGCCCCACAAGTCACCTCATCTTGGATTCCCCTAGGTGTCTAGTTTTTGAAAATGCACTGGTTTGGTAGGTTTCCCAAAGTGCCAGCTGAGCTAGAGTCCAAAATCCACAGCTAGGCACCTTGTAAAAAACAGCTCTGTTTTCTTTGTGAAAATGTGATGTGTCCCCGTTTTCTTTTGGGGCATTTCCTTTCACGAGCGCTAGGCCTACCCATACAAGTGAGGTACGATTTTTATTGGGACACTTGGGGGAACGCTGGGTGGAATGAAATTTGTGGCTCCTCTCATATTCCAGAACTTTCTGTCACCTAAATGAAAGGAAACAGTCTTCTTTTAGCCAAATTGTGAGGTTTCCAAAGGATTCTGGGTAACAGACCTAGTCAGAGCCCCACAAGTCAACCCATCTTGTATTCCCCTAGCTGTCTAGTTTTCAAAAATGCACTGGTTTGCTAGGTTTCCCCCGGTGCCAGCTGAGCTGGAAGCCAAAGTCCACAGCTAGGCACTTTATAAAAAACATCTGTTTTCTTTCTGAAAATGTGATGTGTCCACATTGTGTTTTGGGGTATTTCCTATCGCGGGCGCCAGGCCTTGCCACACAAGTGAGGTACCATTTTTATCGGGAGACTTGGGAGAACGCTGGGTAGAAGGAAATTTGTGGCTCCTCTCAGATTCCAGATCTTTCTGTCACCGAAATGAGAGGGAAAAGTGTTTTTTTGGCTAAATTGTGAGGTTTGCAAAGGATTCTGGGTAACAGAACCTAGACAGATCCCCACAAGTCACCCTATCTTGGATTCCCCTAGATGTCTAGTTTTCAAAAATGCACTGGTTTGCTAGGTTGTCTCCAGTGACGGCTGAGATAGAGGCCAAAATCCACAGCTAGGCACTGGTAAAAAAACAGCTCTGTTTTCTTTCTGAAAATGTGATGTGTCCACGTTGTGTTTTGGGGCATTTCCTTTTGCGGGCTCAAGGCCTAACCACACAAGAGCGGTACAGTTTTATCGGTAGACCTCGGGGGACGCTGGGTGGAAGGAAATTAGTGGCTTCTCTGAGTTTCCAGAACTTTCTGTCACCGAAATGAGAGGAAAAAGTGTTTTTGGGCCAAATTTTGAGGTTTGCAAAGGATTCTGGGTAACAGAACCTGGTCAGAACCCACAAGTCATGCTATCTTGGATTCCCCTAGGTGTCCAGTTTTAAAAAAGGCGCAGGATTGCTAGGTTTCCCCAGGTGCCGGCTGAGCTAGAGGCCAAAATCCACAGCTAGGCACTTTGTAAAAAAAACAGCTCTGTTTTCTTTCTGAAAATGTGATGTGTCCACGTTGTGTTTTGGGGCATTTCCTTTCGCAGGTGCTAGGCCTACCCACACAAGTGAGGGACCATTTTTATCGGGAGACTTGTGGGAATGCTGGGTGGAAGGAAATTTGTGGCTCCTCTCAGATTCCAGAACTTTGTGTCAACTAAATGAAAGGAAAACGTGTTTTTGGGCCAAATTTTGAGGTTTGCAAAGGATTCTTAGTAACAGAACCTGGTCAGAGCCCCACAAGTAACCCCATCTTGAAATCCCCTAGGCGTCTAGTTTTAAAAAATGCGCTGGTTTTTTAGGTTTCTCCAGGTGCCGGCTGAGCTAGAGGCCAAAATCCACAGCTAGGCACTTTGTAAAAAACATCTTTGTTTTATTCGTCAAAATGTGATGTGTCCATGTTGTCTTTTGGGGCATTTCCTTTTGCGGGCGCTAGGCCTACCCATACAAGTGAGGTACAATTTTTATCGGGAGACTTGGGGGAACGCTGGGTGGAAGGAAATTTGTGGCTCCTCTCAGATTCCAGAATTTACTGTCACTTAAATGGAAGGAAACACTGTTCTTTTAACCTAATTGTGAGGTTTCCAAAGGATTCTGGGTAACAGAACCTAGTCAGAGCCCCACAAGTCACCCCATCTTGGATTCCCCTCGGTGTCTAGTTTTAAAAAATGCACTGGTTTGCTAGGTTTCCCCCGGTGCTGGCTGAGCTACAGGCCAGAATCCACAGCTAGGCACTTGGTAAAAAACAGCACCGTTTTCTTTCTGAAAATGTGATGTGTCCACGTTTTGTTTTGGGGCATTTCCTTTCGCGATCGCTATGCCTACCCACACAAGTGAGGTACCATTTTTATCGGGAGACTTGTGGGAACGCTGGTTGGAAGGAATTTGTAGCTCCTCTCAGATTCCAGAACCTTCTATCACCGAAATGAGAGGAAAAAGTGATTTGGGCTAAATTTTGAGGTTTGCAAAGGAATCTGGGTAACAGTACCTGGTCAGAGCCCCACAAGTTACCCCCTCTTGGATTCCCCTATGCGTCTAAGTTTAAAAAATGCACAGGTTTGGTAGGTGTCCCTTGTGCTGGCTGAGCTAGAGGTCAAAATCCACAGCTAGGCATTTTGTAAAAAAACAGCTCAGTTTTCTTTGTAAAAATGTGATGTGTCCAAGTTGTGTTTTGCGGCATATCCTTTCGCGGGCGCTAGCCCTACCCACACAAATGAGGTACCATTTCTATCAGGAGACTTGGGGGAACGCTGGGTGGAAAGAAATTTGTGGCTCCTCTCAGATTCCAGAACTTTCTGTCACCGAAATGAGATGAAACAGTGTTTTTTTGGCCAAATTGTGAGGTTTGCAAAGGATTCTGGGTAACAGAACCTAGTCAGAGCCCCACAAGTCACCCTATCTTGGATTCCATAGGTGTGTAGTTTTAAAAAATGCACTGGTTTGCTAGGTTTCCCCCAATGCCGGCTGAGGTAGAGGCAAAAATCGGCAGCTAGGCACTTTGTAAGAAACAGCTCTGTTTTCTTTGTGAAAATGTGATGTATCCACATTGTCTTTTTGGGGCATTTCCTTTTGCAGGCTCTAGGACTACCCACACAAGTGAGGCACAGTTTTTATCAGGAGACTTGGGTGAACAATGGGTGGAAGGACATTTTTGGCTCCTCTCAGATTCCAAAACTTTCTGTCACCGAAATGAGAGAAAAAAGTGTTTTTTGGCCACATTTTCAAGTTTGCAAAGGATTCTGGTTAACAGAACCTGGTCAGAGCCCCACAAGTTACCCCATCTTGGATTCCCCTAGGTGTCTAGTTTTCAAAAATGTGCTGGTTTGGTAGGTTCCCCCATGTGCCGGCTGAGCTAGAGGCCAAAATCCACAGCTAGGCACTTTGTAAAAAACAGCTCTGTTTTCTTTGTTAAAATGTGATTTGTCCACGTTGTGTTTTGGGGTATTTTCTTTTGCGGCCGCTATGCCTACCCATACAAGTGAGAAATAATTTTTATCGAGAGACTTGGGGGAATGTTGGATGGAAAGAAATTTGTGGCTCCTCTAAGATTCCAGAACTTTCTGTCACTGAAATGAGAGGAAACAGTATTTTTTGGACAAATTGTGAGGTTTGCAAAGGATTCTGGGTAACAGATTCTAGTCAGAGCCCCACAAGTCACCCTATCTTGGATTCCCCAAGGTGTCTAGTTTCTAAAAATGTGATGGTTTGCTAGGTTTCCCCCAATGCCGGCTGAGCTAGAGGCCAAAATCGGCAGCTAGGCACTTTGTAAGAAACAGCTCTGTTTTCTTTGTGAAAATGTGATGTATCCACACTGTCTTTTTGGGGCATTTCATTTCGCACACTCTAGGCCTACCCACACAAGTGAGGCACCGTTTTTATCAGGAGACTTGGGTGAACGCTGGGTGGAAGGAAATTTGTGGCTCCTCTCAGATTCCAGAACTTTCTGTCACCAAAATTAGAGGTAAAAGTGTTTTTGGGCCAGATTTTGAGGTTTGCAAAGGATTCTGGGTAACAGAACCTGGTCAGAGCCCCACAAATAACCCCATCTTGAAATCCCCTAGGCGTCTAGTTTTCACAAATGCAATGGTTTTCTAGGTTTCCCCAAGTGCTGGCTGAGCTAGAAGCCAAATCCACAGCTAGGCACTTTGTAAAAAAACGAATTTTTTTCTTTGTGAAAATGTGATGTGTCCATGTTATCTTTTGGGGCATTTCCTTTCGCGGGCACTAGGCCTACCCATAAAAGTGAGGTACAATTTTTATCGGGAGACTTGGGGGAATACTGGGTGGAAGGACATTTGTGGATCCTCTCAGATTCCAGAACTTACTGTCACCTAAATGGAAGGAAACAGTGTTCTTTTAACCAAATTGTTAGGTTTCCAAAGGATTCTGGGTAACAGAACCTAGTCAGAGCCCCACAAGTCACCCCATCTTGTATTCCCCTAGATGTCTAGTTTTGAAAAATGCACTGGTTTGCTAGGTTTCCCCCGGTGCTGGTTCAGCTAGAGTCCAAAATGATCAGCTAGGCACTTTGTAAAAAACAGCTCTTTTTTCTTTGTGAAAATGTGATGTGTCCACGTTGTGTTTTGGGGCATTTCCTTTGCGGGCACTAGGCCTACCCACACAAGTGAGGTACCATTCTTATCGGGAGACTTGGAGGGACGCTGGGTGAAAGGAAATTAGTGGGTCCTCCCAGATTCCAGAACTTTTTGTCACCGAAATGAGGGGAAAAAGTATTTTTTGCTAAACTTTGAGGTTTGCAAAGGATTCTGGGTAACAGAACCTGGTCAGAGACCCACAAGTCACCCTATTTTGGATTTCCCTAGGTGTTTTGTTTTTAAAAATGCGCTGGTGTGCTAGGTTTCTCCAGGTGCCAGCTGAGCTAGAGGCCAAAATCCACAGCTAGGCACTCTGTAGAACACAGCTCTGTTTTCTTTCTGAAAATGTGATATGTCCACGTTGTCTTTTGGGGCATTTCCTTTCTTGGCTACCCACACAAGTGAGGTACCAATTTTATCGGGAGACTTGGGGGGACGCTGGGTGGAAGGAAATTAGTGGGTCCTCTCAGATTCAAGAACTTTCCGTCACCGAAATGAGAGGAAAAAGTGTTTTGGGGCCAAATTTTGAGGTTTGCAAAGGATTCTGAGTAGCAGAACCTGGTCAGAGCCCACAAGTCACCCCATCTTGGATTCCCTTAGGTGTCTAGTTTTCAAAAATTCACTGGTTTGCTAGGTTTCCCTCGGTGCTGGCTGAGCTAGAGGCCAAAATCCACAGCTAGGCACTTTGTAAAAAACAGCTCTGTTTTCTTTGTGAAAATGTTATGTGTCCACGTTGTGTTTTGGGGCATTTCCTTTTGCGGGCACTAGGCCTATCCACACAAGTGAGGTACCGTTTTTATCGGGAGACTTGGGGGGACGCTGGGTGGAAGGAAATTAGTGGGTCCTCTCAGATTCCAGAACTTTTTGTCACCGAAATGAGAGATAAAAGTGTGTTTTGGCTAAACTTTGAGGTGCCAGCTGAGCTAGAGGCCAAAATCCACAGCTAGGCACTCTGTAAAAAAACAGCTCTGTTTTCTTTGTGAAAATGTGATGTGTCCAAGTTGTGTTTTGGGGCATTTCCTTTCTCGGGCGCTATGCCTACCCAGACAAGTGAGGTACCAATTTTATCGGGAGACTTGGGGGGACGCTGGGTGGAAGGAAAGTTGTGGCTCCTCTCAGATTCCAGAACTTTCTGTCACCAAAATGAGAGGAAAAAGTGTTTTTTGGCCAAACTTTGAGGTTTGCAAAGGATTCTGGGTAACAGAACCTGTCAGAGCCGCACAAGCCACCCAATCTTGGATTCCCCTAGGTGTCTAGTTTTAAAAAATGTGCTGGTTTGCTAGGTTTCCCCACATGCCTGCATTCACTCATTCCCACAAATAAATTGTCCTGCTCAGATTTTGTCCTATATATACAAAGCCTCCCTACGTGTAATGCATCTATAGCTAATTTGCCTTGTGTCTTGATTGCAGTGTAAGCATAATCATTTGTGTATTTGCGTTTCTCTAGCTCTTTTTGTAATCTTTCCTTTAATGCTTGCGTCTATCATCAGTATGATCTAAGAAGCTTTTCTCTACAGGTGTCAATAAGCAGGTCAGATTGTTGCGGTGTGCATAAGCTGTCCCAAATGTAAGCGTTGGTTCAAAGAAGCCTCTAACTATTTTTATACTATGCTCCTTAGCTAACTTGTTCAGAAACTCAATCACAGGGACAAAAGAAAACACAACATCCAGATTTTAATAAAAGTATTGCACATGCTCTTGATTATAGAATCTTGTTAATAGCAAGCTACAGCTTATCCCGTAAGTTAGCGGTAAGCTATGGTAGGTGACTCCTTCTTGCACTGATGAAGGAATCTTTGTGCACACACAACAATTTTTCGCATCCATAGTCTCAACATACTCATTCAACATACGATAGAAGACATTAGTAGAAAGTTCCCCTTTTGAATTAGTTCCCTTATGCAAGTGTCTTGCATCCTGCTCAAACTTTTCCCACGGTGTTAATGTTGTAGTCTCCGGTATTGAAGCAGTGTTAGTCACTTTCTTATCCAACCATGGCATTCCCACAATCACTCCTACAATTATTATTGCACACACAATACCTATTATAAGACTCAACCAACCACACACCTTACCCTTCTTATTACTACCCTTATTATAAGCCATGTCTGTAAAGAATCAGATAGCAGAATAATAATCAACTTGAGGACGATATAAAACTCTTTTTCTTTGATGCAAAAAGTCTCTTTTCTCTGCGTATATTTACAGCGTTTCACTCACTCCAGGACCCCTTTTGTCATATCAGGTTAGCAGCTTGTCATAATCAGGTTCTCAAAGTCAAATCAGGTTATCAGTGTCTCATCCGGTAATTTATAAGTCACCTTTCTTTAGTTTTTCAGTTTTCGATTTTTAACAAAGTCTTTTTCTTGAGATACTTCAGGTACCGTAGTATTGGCCTGGCACTTCTCGATCAAAACAGAACGCTAAGAATTCTTGTTGCCATTCAGATGTTGTTGCATATGCCCACTCAGGACCTGCGTACCTTCTGTTTGCAGTTCTCTTTCTTTTCAGTCTGCGTTTACCTTGTAATTCTCCTTCGCTCAACTCCTCTACTCGGGATGTATCAGTCTCTTCTGTTATCGTTTCACCTGGTTTGCTCCTTGCTTTTGCAGCCTAGTTCTCTGGCCAGTTATCTCCCTTATGCGTCTTTTTCTTGCCTGACCTTTCAGGACGCTGAACAGCACCCTCCTCTTGTAATATGGTGTTTTTACTTGATGGACCTGCAACTGGCTCAGGGGATGCCGGAGTACTTTGGTCTCTTTCTATTATTTCCCCTTCTTCTTCTTCTTCTTCTTCTTCTTCTTCTTCTGGATCTGTAATGGGTTCAAGTTCTAACCCGTATCCGTCTATTTCTGACAGAACCTCTCCTTGATTTAGTTCTCCTGCTGCCTCTACTGAGATAGGCACACTGTCACCTCTCTCGAACTCATTCACTGTTTGAGGGACTAGGCTGTTCTCAGTGGGCTCTCCTGCAGTCTCAGTTCCCTCTTGGCTGTTTTCTGGCCCTGAGACTTCCATCTCTGGAACTGTTGTGCCGGAAACTTCAAGTTCCTCATCAGTTGGACATGTTACCTTCTTTGTGTGACTGGCATGTATCCAATTCGGAACGCCTGCACATTTTACAGCAGTGGTTGACGTCAAAATTACTTGATATGGCCCCTTCCTGCACGGCTCCAAACACGAATTTCTCACGTGCTTCTTGACAACCACCCAGTCACCGGCTTGTAGGGTGTGACCTGGATCACCGATCTGTGGCAATGTGTTGGCTTCTACCTGGTGAGAGAAAGAGCGAATCACATCAGCCAAACCTTTGCAGTAGTCCAACACCATATCATCTGTGATATTCACTAGAGCATTCGCAGATACTGCGGGTAGCCTCATAGCTCTGCCCATGAGGATCTCATGGGGTGATAGTCCTGTCTCCTTATCAGGGGTGTCCTCATTGACATCAGCACTAAGGGTAATGCATCTGGCCATTTCATATTGGTAGCTGCGCACATTTTCGCCATTATTGATTTCAAGGTACCATTCATTTGTTCTACTAATCCTGATGCTTCAGGGCGGTAGCTACAGTGCAGTTTCTGTTCGATGTCTAATGCGGCACACAAGAGTTTAATCACCTCATTGTCAACGTGTCTGCCCCTATCTGATTCTATAGAGACCGGAAACCCGAACCTTGGTATTAATTCCCTAAGCAGCAGCTTTGCAACTGAGAGACTGTCATTCCTATGTGTGGGGTAAGCTTCAATCCAGTGGCTGAAAACACACACAATCACCAACACGTACTTCAATCCTCCGCAAACAGGCATTTCAATAAAATCCATCTGCAACTTGCTAAATGGACCGCCAGCTCTCCCTATGTGGCTCAAAGTTACCACAGTCCCTTTTCTGGCATTCATCTGTTGACAGATGATGCACCTGTGACAGGTAACCTCTGCGGCATGTCTGAATTTTGGATTGAACCAATCGATTTTGAATGACCTAATCATCGCATCTCTCCCGAGGTGAGCCTGTCAATGGTAGAGCCTAGCGAATTGTGACAGAAGACTGTTTGGCAAAACTAATTTCCCTTCCTCTGAGACCCACAAGTCGTCAGCCGTTTGTGCGCATTGCATTCTTTGCCAGGAGCGTTTTTCCTCTTTGCAAGCACTACCCTGCAGTGTCTTTAATTCATCCAAGGTATCAACCACCCTTAATGCAAGGTTCAAGCATGTGTCATTTTCAGTTTGCGGTAACAATTCCCACTGATTCTTGAACGATATACAGTTCAATGCGCAAAACCTTGCGACTTGATCTGCATAGCTGTTTCCCATGGACACAAAGGGGGTCATTCTGACCTTGGCGGTCCATGACCGCCATGGCGGAGTGCGGCGGAAGCACCACCAACAGGCTGGCGGTGCTTCCTGGGCGATTCTGACCGCGGCGGTAAAGCCGCGGTCGGAAAAGGGGAGCCGGCGGTTTCCCGCCGGTTTCCCGCTGGCCCAGGGAACCCGCCATGGCGGCGCTACTTGCAGCACCGCCATGGGGATTCCGACCCCCTTCCCGCCAGCCTGTTTCTGGCGGTGTCCACCGCGAGAACCAGGATGGCAGGAACGGGTGCCGTGGGGTCCCTGGGGGCCCCTGCACTGCCCATGCCACTGGCATGGGCAGTGCAGGGGCCCCCTAACAGGGCCCCACAAAGATTTTCACTGTCTGCTTAGCAGATAGTGAAAATCGCGACGGGTGCCACTGCACCCGTCGCACCCCTTCAACTCCGCCGGCTCCATTCCGAGCCGGCTTCATTGTTGAAGGGGCTGTCCCGCTGGGCCGGCCGGCGGTCTTCTGGCGGTCGCCCGCCGGCCCAGCGGGGAAAGCCGGAATGGCCGCCGCGGTCTTTTGACCGCGGTGCGGTCTTTCGGCGGGAACCGCTTGGCGGGCGGCGACCGCGACCGCCGCGGTCAGAATGACCGCAAAAGTCTTGTGACTTAACGTGAGCATTGCATTTCACCACGGCAATTTCAAGAGGTAACTGAATCGCATGTAACAAACCCTTAATTTGTTCACCATTTTTCACAGGAGAACCAGAAGAGGTCATGAAACCTCTCTGTGACCACAATTGGCCAAAATCATGTACAATTCCGAATCCGTATCAGTATAGATAATGACTCTCAGATTTTCAGCTGCGTGGCATGCCTTGGTAAGGGCAATTAGCTCTGCCACTTGTGTGGAATACACTTTCTCGAGCCAGGAAGCTTCAATGATACCAGCTATGGTACATACAGCGTAACCAGCTCTCAGTGTTCCGACTGAATCTCTCAAACAAGACCCATCAACAAATATAATGCAGTCATTTTCTTTTAACTGTCTATCTTGAATATCAGGTCGTGGCTTGGTACATAGTTCTGTTACCTCAAGACAGTCATGCCCAACTTCCTCCTCATTATTAACTTCAGTATTCTCAGCAGGAAGTAGAGTTGCCGGGTTCAACACAGAATATCGTTTCAGTGAAACTTTAGGTGACCCCAGTATAATAGTCTTGTATTTGGTAAGACGAGCATTTGTCATGTGCTGAGTTTTGGTTCGAGTCAACAAACTTTCAACTGAATGCGGAACAATTACTGTTAGGGGGTATCCCATTACTATGCCTTCACACTGCGTAAGGCTCTGACCAACTGCTGCAACTGCGTGCAAACAACCCGGTAAGGCTGCTGCGACGGGGTCCAAGGTAGCTGAAAAATATGCTACCGGGCGATTTGCACCTCCATGGACCTGTGTAAAGACAGACAAAGAACAAGCATCACGTTCATGACATAACAGTAGAAAAAGCTTCGTGTAATCAGGCATACCCAAAGCTGGTGCCCTGCGCATGCACTCTCTCAATTCCATGAATGACTCAAGCTCTTCCTTGGACAAAGCTATGGTATACGGTTCATCCTTGATCTCTTTACCTGTCAGTTTTATTAAAGGCTTCGAGATAATTGAGAAGTTGGGTATCCACTGGTGGCAGTAGCCAACCATTCCCAAAAACATTCTGACATCTCTCTTTGTTGTTGGGGGGTTCATCTGCAAAATGGCTGTTATTCTTTCTTTCGATTTTCTCCTAGACCCTCTTTCAATTAAGTGTCCTAAGTATTTCACTTCTTTCTGGCAGTACTGCAGCTTCTTGGGTGATACTTTATGCCCATTGTTTCCCAAATGATTCAATAAGGTAATTGTGTCATATTTACAGTTATCCCTTGTCTTGGATGCAATCAACAAATCATCGATGTACTGCACTGGAGTTGAGTTGAAAGGCAGTACTAAGGATTCTAAGTCCTTTTTCAATATCTGATTGAAGATGGACGGTGACTCAGAAAACCCTTGAGGAATTCTGCACCAACTGTACACCTTATCCAGGAATTTGACACTGAATAAAAACTGGCTATCCTCGTGAAGAGGTATCGAAAAGAAAGCTTGTGACAGGTCTACAACGATGAACCATTCAGCATCACACGGAACCTGAAACATGATCACTGCTGGATTGGGCACTATGGGGCAACATTTTACCACAATCTTGTTTATTTTCCTCAAATCTTGCACAATTCGAACCTTCCCACAGGGCTTTTTCAGACCCATTAACACATCAACAGTCTGCAATTATTTGTGACACTTGAATAAGGACATCTTGTGCCATGTGATATTGTGGCACCTGGGGAAACACTGCATTTGGTTTCACTTGTACTTTGACTGGTTCTACTCCTTTTATCAATCCCACTTCCTTTACTTTCAGAACCCACACTTTTTCTGTCACCGTTCCCTGTAACTCAGCAAGTAAGTCGATCACTGTAAGCATCGGGAACAATGTAATCAAAGAGTAATCTTCATTTGTAGTTCCTGTCTCTAACTCTAAGAACTGACCATCATCCCCTTCATCATCACTGTTTGTCTGTACTTCGATTCCATCATTGGAACAGGTAATCGAACATTTTGTCTTGCACAGTAAGTCCCTTCCCAGTAGGGATACCGGACTCGAATCACAGACTACAAACTTATGCAGTCTCTGGAAGATGCCGATCTCAACCTGCACTGGATCTGTAATCGGATTCGTCAGGTACTGGTTTGCTACTCCCACCACCCTTATGGTGCGCCCCGAAAGTGGCAATTTCTGAACCTCTGCACTCCTGACTGTAGAGCGTGTAGCTCCGGTATCAACCAAGAATGAAACCTTGTGACCCATTACTTTTCTACATAGGGTCCCCTCTGATCTACCTCTAGGGACGCTGCATGCCTGCACTCTTCGCTATCTGAGCTGTCATCCGACCACTCCTCATTCATTCCATCCTCACCACGCAATGGGAATTGCTGTACTGTATTATTTTGACTCATCACTTGACCTGTGACCTGCTGAGGCAGCATCACCTGTTGCTGTCCCATCGGAGCTAGTGGTAATTGCATTTGCTGTCTAGGCACCATGGGAACCTGCTGTTGTACTTGCTGCATTTGCTCTGGTTGAACGCGCGGCATTTGCATTTGCTGCATGGGCTGTAACCCTTGCATCTGAATCATGTTACTTTGGAAGTTCCAATTTTGATTTCTCAATTTTGGACCTCTCACATTTTGCAAAGTACCGACATTAGTACTTTGTTGAACGACACCATCCTGCACTACATTTGGGCATTCCCGCTTCCAATGCCCCACGCCCCCGCACACGTGAACGGTGACATCCTTTTCATCCCCTGCACATCATTTTGAACCACAACAGTATTCAAGTCTGGACCGCGATTCACAAATCCTCAACCTCTTGGTTGCGCCTGAAGCACACCATTCACTTGCGGTTGCTGCTGTATCATCTGTTGAACTCCATTTCCCTGTATACCAGCCTGCGCTGCCCTTATCTGCATCACCATCACTTTCTCCTTTAACTTTTTCTGCTTCAGTTCAATTTCGTCACTACAGTATTTCGCATACTGCAACACCTCATCAATCGGCTTCGCTTGCCAAGAAATAAGATGATTCTTAATCATCTGGCTCATCTGGCTAACCTCTGGTCTCAGCCATTCAACAAATCTGAACACAAGATGGTTCATGTCTTTCGGCTCAATGGTCTCAGTACCACTGTAATGTTCAAATGCCTTCAACAACCTCTCATAATAAGCATGTATTGATTCCTTAACCTACTGTGAGGTCCGGTTGATTTTCTGCCAATCAGTCACCTTCGGCGACACCTTCTGCTTCAAAAACTCAATCACCTTATGATAGTACTTCATCACCTCCTCAGAGGGAGCTCCAGTCACCTTATCCCTTGCCGGCTCCTTTGTCGGCCAGTCTGTCCTCTCTTGCACTCAAGCCACAAATCAGGCGAAACAATGATCTCAAACAAGGTATTCAAGTCTTCCCAGAGACACTTTGCAAGTTTCATAAACCTATCTGTTTGTTGATACCACTCGATCGGTTTCTCCCTCAATCTGGGATAATTATTTGTAAAAGATAGGATGTCTCCTCTGGACCAGGGCACGTGAATTAAAACTCCACCAGCTGTTTCTCTCATGGGTAGTATTTTTACTGATTCCGTGTCGGGTGAAGCTTTAGCCTGACTCGACCCCGGACTGTCTCCTTTCTCCTTATCTCTTTTCTTTGCCCATCTTCCTTCCCATTTTTCTAGCGCACCCCAAATTTGCGCACTTTGCAGTATTTCTTTTAAATGCGCTTTCATTCCGGCAGACCTCATGTGCTCAAAGTCTTTTGCGTCAAAGTCTAACCTGTAACTTCTTTTCAAATGTTTGCTGTTCTCAATATCAATGTTGTACTTGTCTGCTAGGTTCGCTAATATCTGATGTACCTTGCCTACCTCTTTAGTAATCTTAGGGCACAGATATCTCAGTTCTGCTTTATGTGTATGACTCTAATCTGTTTACCCCCATTGTTCCGTCCACTAGTTCAGCAGCTTCCACCCCCAATATCACAAAATTCAGGTACTCATCTTTCTCTATCCTTTCCGGTTCTACTGCAGTCACTGTGGTCTTTTGTGAAGCATATGTCTTTTCTAACCACTCATTCAACTGTTGTACTGTAAAACCTTGCAGTGAAATGTTCCCTGCATGCATCATCGGTGATTGTGAAGCATTTGTACTTATCGTCTGTGGAGTTAACACTCCTAGCCCTGCCTGTCGCACTGCCTCCAACGGCGTTTCAACTGGGCTAAGGTCTATCAAAGACCTCGATTTCTCAACTGCTTGTTCTCCTGGGGCCGTTAACTGGGGAGTTCCTATGGATCCTCCTCTTATAGCATCTTGGGTCATTACTCCCTGATCACATATGCCAGATTTACCTTGTGCATACAATGGCACCGGTGGACCAACAGTAATCTGTAATGATATTGTAGCAGGTGTCTGACCTGGTCCTAAACTTTGTGGAGCAGCAACTCCAAAGATCTGTTCTAATGAAGCCAGGACAGGTTTTAATGGAGGACCTGCTACTGGGTTCCATTCTGGTATCAGGTGTGGCTGCGGCTGGGCCAGCAATTGCAGAGTTGACTCAATCTGCACTAACCTCGATTTTGTATATATCGGGTCTGGTGGCACTATCAGATTTGTAGTAGTCTCAAGTACCGGGATGTCTGGATAGATTCTCTGTATCTGCGGTGGAGGTTGCAACTGTATCTGCATGTCTGGAGCAGCGGGTACACTGACACCATTCTGTATCGAAACTGTATCACTAGTCTGTACCGTATCAGTAACTCCCTTCTCCTGCGTCTGGTTCCCAGGACCCACGCTAGTGCTTGAGATATTGTCACTCACCGCATAAGGTGGCGGGCGATCATGTAATATTCGATCCATGAATTCTTCATCATCTGAATCGTCTTCCCAAGGTCTCTTAGTTTCTTTAGGCTTGCTAGAATCTTTGTCTGTTTTACAAGTGGCTTTCTTTCCCTGCGTCTCTTCTCCCTGTGTAATTGCTGGGAACAAATTCAATACATCAACTATTCCCCGTCTCCACATTTTGTTCTCATTATCCCTCCTAGCTTCTGCATAAGCCTTTTCTGCTCTTTTTATTCTTCTTTGGAATCTTTCCTGTCTATGTTTAAGGGCCATTAAATCCCAAATCGCTAAAGCCTCATACTGAGTTGGCCTCGGAGGTGGTTTTTGTGTACTTCACATCCACCTTAGATTCTCTAGCACCTTCGTACTGAACGTCCCATGTTCTGGGAATGCTAAACTTCCCTCTTTCTCTGTTAATTTGCGCCACTGTTTCATCCATAAACAAGGCGCGACACCCTTTTCCTCCATAACTATGGAAGCTGGAGTACCCTCAGGCGGTGTAGGCTCCCCTTCAGTCGCCATAATGTATACATCTCCTTTCAGAGCACTCTTAAAAGCCTTGACAAAATTCGTTTTTGCGTTCTCTCTTATTTGTATTTAATCAGCAAGTGACTTTAATTCCCAGGACACTCGTCACCCACCTTTCTCAACCTATTGCCTCTCACGGACGGCAGCCAATCCTTGCGTGACCCCTCTCGACAACTGACCTATCTCAGCGCGGCACCACTGACGTCACACTCACACACTGCAGCTGACAAAGTCTTGCAGCTCATCCGCCCCTCACTGGATTCACACAAAGCTAATGCAAATTACTGCGAGCACCTTTAACAACAACACAAATCTGCTGGTTTACTACAGGAAGGGTAACATATTTGCTTCAGAACTTTACAGAGATTTCACTTGAAGCCTCGGCCGCTACTTTCTCCTTCTCAGTTCCCACATACGCAAGCAGAATTCGACCCGCAAATCCTACTCTCGACTTGTCAATGGCTCGTCCTAGTGCACTTTAGAAATTGCCAAATCTCCATCGAAGGTTTCACACATACAATTTGAATCGAACTCGACTTGTCAACCACGCCCGATTGACCTATTAAACCGCACAGATTACAACATAAACCCAAGTGTCTCCTACACTCGTCAATATACTCCGGAGTCTTAGACCACGACGGGTCCGTACATGAACAACCAACCACGTGGATAATTTTGAGCACAAAGCACCATACTCATATGAAGTACGCCAACTTACCTACTCTCATACTGTGGAGTACACCCACTCCTACTAGAACAACATTTACCTGGCCTAAATACACACAAACTTCATAAATCACCTGCAAAATGCATAAGCTGAGCAAGCGCAAAACCCTATACCACACATGCTATGACGCCGAAAACATTCAGAACTCACTTAGGCAGGCTCCGAGATCCCGGGAAAGTCATGGTGAATTTAGAAACACATCATACCTCCAATTTGCGTTATCACAGAAAAACAATTTAAACAATGATTCTCCGTCCTAGGTCCCCAAAGGGCCAAAACGTCGCTCTGCTACCAGAACTGCTAACGCGTACTTTTATGATAATTTATTTCACATCAGGACTCGTTTTAGGCCAATGAATCTTTTGACCCAGTTGAGAGACACCGTAGGACGAGATAGCTAATCAATATATCAATCAACACATCAATAACGTCATCAATATTTATCAAAACAATACATTTCACCTTAGTCAAAGTCATTAATCAATTCAAGAAGCTACCATGACCTTTCAGCCATGAATAACCACACCAGTTTAGTAGAATTTTATGAATTTTATTCCCTATTAGTTACAATCTAATATTAGGTGTGTTAACCTCAAAACCAAGAAACATAATAGCATAGTCACAATATGGCAACTTTGATAAGATTTCATTAATGCAAGAATCACAAACATCAAAACATAACACAGCGTGAACATAGATCAAATTTAGCAGAGTCAATATCGCGTCAATTCAACATAGTATAATGCCAGTCGTTTGTCTATTTGTGTCAGTTGGTGAACACCTGTCCTAACCACTAATTAGCATTTGCATGTTGGGCTTCATGCACAACAATTTAGAACACCAATTTGGAAAACATCTAGCTATGGTCTCTGTCAAAAGCAAGCAGTTGGTACCTAGAAAGTAAAAGCAAACAGACAAATTACAAATGTATTGTCATAATTACCCTCCAAGGATTAGGTCAGCGCACAGGTTCAGCCTTCGTCTTCAGGACATCAGTCAGATCACCTTTAATCAGGACTCAGTTAAAGGGCAAAAGGGCACTTCCCTCTTAAGGAGGAAAAGTGTAAATGGACATTCCCCCAAAATTCTATGAGACATTTGTTATACCCCACTATCTTTAACCTATCAAATTTGATATTAGGTAATCCTAATCTTCACCCCATATTGGTTTACAAGTCTTTGATTGGTCCTCGTAATTGATGCCTTCAGAGGTGACACGTCCGGTGTGACTTGATAATTCTTTGCACGTCTTTTGGTCAGCAGTTCCATTGTATTCACCAGTTTGAATGACCTTGTACATTACATTAATCTACACTGTTTCACTTTATTTTTTAACATTTATTCCAGGGGGGTAGAAAAAGGCACCTGAGAATGGATTTAACATGGTTACATTCATCTTCCAAGTCGAAGAAAAAGAACGCACACAGGGTCATGGCCCCTTGTGAGTCAGCACACTGAAAAATAGAAAAATGCATTTAATACGAGAGCCAGGCAGCTAAACTCCGGCTCATGCTAATTTAAGGCCTATGAGGTTTTTAATACAGATTCAATAATGCAAATGTTAATATAAGCTCAATTGCACATAACACAAACATTAGTTCATGTAAGCATTGGTGGCTACTCATCGTGGTCACAATTTCAGGTGCACGTTTAAGCAAATTCGCTATTATTATAGTTTCTATGCGGCATCTCACACATTAATTCATAAACATTTCACGTTAATATAGATTATATAAGATACGCTCTCTCACAAGTGAGAAACAATTTTTATCTGGAGACTTAGGAGAATGCTGGATGGAAAGAAATTTGTGGCTCCTCTCAGATTCTAGAACTTTCTGTCACCGAAATGAGAGGAAACAGTGTTTTTTTGGCCAAATTGTGAGGTTTCCAAAGGATTCTGGGTAACAGAACCTAGTCAGAGCCCCACAAGTCACCCCATCTTGGATTCCCCTAGGTGTCTAGTTTTAAAAAATGCACTGGTTTGCTAGGCTTCCTCAGCTGCCGGCTGAGCTACAGGCCAAAATCCACAGCTAGGCACTTTGTAAAAAACAGCTCTGTTTTCTTTGTGAAAATGTGATGTGTCCACGTTGTCCTTTGGGGCATTTCCTTTCTCAGGCGCTATGCCTACCCAGACAAGTGAAGTACCAATTGTATCGGGAGACTTGGGGGGACACTGGGTAGAAGGAAAGTTCTGGCTCCTCTCAGATTCAAGAATTTTCTGTCACCGAAATGAGAGGAAAAAGTGTTTTTGGACCAAATTTTGAGGTTTGCAAATGATTTTGGATAACAGAATCTGGTGAGAGCCCACAAGTCACACCATCTTGGATTCCCCTAGGTGTCTAGTTTTCAGAAATGCACAGGTTTGCTAGGTTTCCCCAGGTGCCGGCCGAGCTAGAGGCCAAAATCCACAGCTAGGCACTTTGTAAAAAACAGCTTTGTTTTCTTTCTGAAAATGTGATCTGTCCACGTTGTGTTTTGGGGCCTTTCCTTTCGCGGGTGATAGGCCTACCCACACAAGTGAGGTACCATTTGTTTCGGGAGACTTGGAGGAACGCTGGGTGGACGGAAATTTGTAGCTCCTCTCAGATTCCAGAACTTTCTGTCACCTAAATTAGAGGAATCAGTGTTTTTGGACCAAATTTTGAGGTTTGCAAAGGATTCTGGGTAACAGAACCTTGTCAGAGCCCCACAAGTCACCCCATCTTGGATTCCCTTAGGTGTCTACTTTTCAAAAATGCACTGGTTTGCTAGGTTTCCCCCAGTGCCGGCTGAGCTATGGGCCAGAAATCCACAGCTAGGCACTTGGTAAAAAAACACCTCTCTTTTCTTTGTGAAAATGTGATGTGTCCACATTGTCTTTTGGGGCATTTCCTTTCGCGGGCGCTAGGCCTACCCACACAAGAGAGGTACAGTTTTAATCGGGTGACTAGGGGGGACGCTGGGTGGAAGGAAATTAGTGGCTCCTCTCAGATTCCAGAACTTTCTGTCACCAAAATGAGAGGAAAAAGTGTTTTTGACCAGATTTTGAGATTTGCAAAGGATTCTGGGTAACAGAACCTGGTCAGAGCCCACAAGTCATGCCTTCTTGGATTCCCCTAGGTGTCTCGTTTTAAAAAATGCACAGGTTTTCTAGATTTCCCCAGGTGCCGGCTGAGCTAGAGGCCAAAGTCCACAGCTAGGCACTCTGTAAAACATAGCTCTGTTTTCTTTGTGAAAATGTGATGTGTCCACGTTGTGTTTTGGGGCATTTCCTTTCGCGGGTGCTAGACCTACCCACACAAGTGAGGTACCATTTTTATCGGGAGACTTGGGGGAACACTGGGTGGAAGGAAATTTGTGGCTCCTCTCAGATTCCACAACTTTCTGTCACCGAAATGAGAGGAAAAAGTGTTTTGTAGCCAAATTTTGAGGTTTGCAAAGGATTCTGGTTAACAGAACCTCGTCTAAGCCCCACAAGTCACCTCATCTTGCATTCCCCTAGGTGTCTAGTTTTCAAAAATGTGCTGGTTTGCTAGGTTTCCCCCGGTGCCAGCTGAGCTAGAGACCAATATCCACAGCTATGCACTTTGTAAAATACAGCTCTGTTTTCTTTGTCAAAATGTGATGTGTCCACATTGTCTTTTATGGCATTTCCTTTCGCGGGCGCTAGGCCTACACACACAAGTGAGGTACCGTTTTTATCGGGAGACTTGGGGGGACGCTGGGTGGAAGGAAAGTTGTGTCTCCTCTCAGATTCCAGAACTTTCTGTCACCAAAATGAGAGCAAAAAGTGTTTTTGGCCAGATTTTGAGGTTTGCAAAGGATTCTGGGTAGCAGAACCTGGTCAGAGCCCACAAGTCATGCCTTCTTGGATTCCCCTAGGTGTCTCGTTTTCAAAAATGCACAGGTTTTCTAGATTTCCCCAGGTGCCGGCTGAGCTAGAGGCCAAAATCCACAGCTAGGCACTCTGTAAAACATAGCTCTGTTTTCTTTGTGAAAATGTGATGTGTCCACATTGTGTTTTGGGGCATTTCCTTTCGCGGGTGCTAGACCTACCCACACAAGTGAGGTACCATTTTTATCGGGAGACTTGGGGGAACGCTGGGTGGAAGGAAATTTGTGGCTCCTCTCAGATTCCACAACTTTCTGTCACCGAAATGAGAGGAAAAAGTGTTTTGTAGCCAAATTTTGAGGTTTGCAAAGGATTCTGGTTAACAGAACCTCGTCTAAGCCCCACAAGTCACCTCATCTTGCATTCCCCTAGGTGTCTAGTTTTCAAAAATGTGCTGGTTTGCTAGGTTTCCCCCGGTGCCAGCTGAGCTAGAGACCAATATCCACAGCTATGCACTTTGTAAAATACAGCTCTGTTTTCTTTGTCAAAATGTGATGTGTCCACATTGTCTTTTATGGCATTTCCTTTCGCGGGCGCTAGGCCTACACACACAAGTGAGGTACCGTTTTTATCGGGAGACTTGGGGGGACGCTGGGTGGAAGGAAAGTTGTGGCTCCTCTCAGATTCCAGAACTTTCTGTCACCAAAATGAGAGCAAAAAGTGTTTTTGGCCAGATTTTGAGGTTTGCAAAGGATTCTAGGTAGCAGAACCTGGTCAGAGCCCACAAGTCATGCCTTCTTGGATTCCCCTAGGTGTCTCGTTTTCAAAAATGCACAAGTTTTCTAGATTTCCCCAGGTGCCGGCTGAGCTAGAGGCCAAAATCCACAGCTACGCACTCTGTAAAACACAGCTCTGGTTTCTTTGTGAAAATGTGATGTGTCCACGTTGTCTTTTGGAGCATTTCCTTCCTCAGGAGCTATGCCTACCGAGACAAGTGAGGTACCAATTTTATCAGGAGACTTGGGGGAACGCTGGGTGGAAGGAAATTTGTAGCTCCTCTCAGATTCCAGAACTTTCTGTCACCGAAATGAGAGGAAAAAGTGTTTTTGGGCCAAATTTTGAGGTTTACAAAGGAATCTGGGTAACAGTACCTGGTCAGAGCCCCACAGGTCACCCCTCTTGGATTCCCCTAGGCGTCTAGTTTTCAAAAATGCACAGGTTTGGTAGGTGTCCCTTGTGCTGGCCTAGCTGGTGGCCAAAACCCACAGCTAGGCACTTTGTAAAAAAACAGCTCAGTTTTCTTTGTGAAAATGTGATGTGTCCAAGTTGTGTTTTGGGGCATTTCCTTTCGCGGGCGCTAGGCCGACCCACACAAGTGAGGTACCGTTTTTATCGGGAGACTTGGGGGGACGCTGGGTGGAAGGAAAGTTGTGGCTCCTCTCAGATTCCAGAACTTTCTGTCACCAAACTGAGAGCAAAAAGTGTTTTTGGCCAGATTTTGAGGTTTGCAAAGGATTATGGGTAGCAGAACCTGGTCAGAGCCCACAAGTCATGCCTTCTTGGATTCCCCTAGGTGTCTCGTTTTCAAAAATGCACAGGTTTTCTAGATTTCCCGAGGTGCCGGCTGAGCTAGAGGCCAAAATCCACAGCTAGGCACTCTGTAAAACATAGCTCTGTTTTCTTTGTGAAAATGTGATGTGTCCACATTGTGTTTTGGGGCATTTCCTTTCGTGGGTGCTAGACCTACCCACACAAGTGAGGTACCATTTTTATCGGGAGACTTGGGGGAACGCTGGGTGGAAGGAAATTTGTGGCTCCTATCAGATTCCACAACTTTCTGTCACCGAAATGAGAGGAAAAAGTGTTTTGTAGCCAAATTTTGAGGTTTGCAAAGGATTCTGGTTAACAGAACCTCGTCTAAGCCCCACAAGTCACCTCATCTTGCATTCCCCTAGGTGTCTAGTTTTCAAAAATGTGCTGGTTTGCTAGGTTTCCCCCGGTGCCAGCTGAGCTAGAGACCAATATCCACAGCTATGCACTTTGTAAAATACAGCTCTGTTTTCTTTGTCAAAATGTGATGTGTCCACATTGTCTTTTATGGCATTTCCTTTCGCGGGCGCTAGGCCTACACACACAAGTGAGGTACCGTTTTTATCGGGAGACTTGGGGGGACGCTGGGTGGAAGGAAAGTTGTGGCTCCTCTCAGATTCCAGAACTTTCTGTCACCAAAATGAGAGCAAAAAGTGTTTTTGGCCAGATTTTGAGGTTTGCAAAGGATTCTAGGTAGCAGAACCTGGTCAGAGCCCACAAGTCATGCCTTCTTGGATTCCCCTAGGTGTCTTGTTTTAAAAAATGCACAAGTTTTCTAGATTTCCCCAGGTGCCGGCTGAGCTAGAGGCCAAAATCCACAGCTACGCACTCTGTAAAACACAGCTCTGGTTTCTTTGTGAAAATGTGATGTGTCCACGTTGTCTTTTGGAGCATTTCCTTCCTCAGGAGCTATGCCTACCGAGACAAGTGAGGTACCAATTTTATCAGGAGACTTGGGGGAACGCTGGGTGGAAGGAAATTTGTAGCTCCTCTCAGATTCCAGAACTTTCTGTCACCGAAATGAGAGGAAAAAGTGTTTTTGGGCCAAATTTTGAGGTTTACAAAGGAATCTGGGTAACAGTACCTGGTCAGAGCCCCACAGGTCACCCCTCTTGGATTCCCCTAGGCGTCTAGTTTTCAAAAATGCACAGGTTTGGTAGGTGTCCCTTGTGCTGGCCTAGCTGGTGGCCAAAATCCACAGCTAGGCACTTTGTAAAAAAACAGCTCAGTTTTCTTTGTGAAAATGTGATGTGTCCAAGTTGTGTTTTGGGGCATTTCCTTTCGCGGGCGCTAGGCCGACCCACACAAGTGAGGTACCGTTTTTATCGGGAGACTTGGGGGGACGCTGGGTGGAAGGAAAGTTGTGGCTCCTCTCAGATTCCAGAACTTTCTGTCACCAAAATGAGAGGAAAAAGTGTTTTTTGGCCACATTTTGAGGTTTGCAAAGGATTCTGGGTAACGGTACCTGGTCAGAGCCCCACAAGTCACCACCTCTTGGATTCCCCTAGGCGTCTAGTTTTCAAAAATGCGCAGGTTTGGTAGTTGTCCCCTGTGCCGGCTGAGCTAGAGGCCAGAAATCCACAGCTAGGCACTTGGTAAAAAACAGTTCTCTTTTCTTTGTGAAAATGTGATGTGTCCACATTGTCTTTTGGGGCATTTCATTTCGCGGGTGCTAGGCCTACCCTCACAAGAGAGGTACAGTTTTTATCGGGAGACTTGGGGGGACGCTGGGTGGAAGGAAATTAGTGTCTCCTCTCTGATTCCAGAACTTTCTGTCACCAAAATGAGAGGAAAAAGTGTTTTGGCCAGATTTTGAGATTTGCAAAGGATTCTGGGTAACAGAACCTGGTCAGAGCCCACAAGCCATGCCTTCTTGGATTCCCCTAGGTGTCTAGTTTTAAAAAATGCACAGGTTTTCTAGATTTCCCCAGGTGCCGGCTGAGCTAGAGGCCAAAATCCACAGCTAGGCACTTTGTAAAAAACAGCTAAGTTTGCTTTCTGAAAATGTGATGTGTCCACGTTGTGTTTTGGGGCATTTCCTTTCGCGGGTGCTAGGCCTACCCACACAAGTGAGGTACCATTTTTATCGGGAGAGTTGGGGGAACGCTGGGTGGAAGGAAATTTGTGGCTCCTCTCAGATTCCACAACTTTCTGTCACCGAAATGAGAGGGAAAAGTGTTTTGTAGCCAAATTTTGAGGTTTGCAAAGGATTCTGGTTAACAGAACCTCGTCAAAGCCCTACAAGTCACCTCATCTTGCATTCCCCTAGGTGTCTAGTTTTCAAAAATGTGCTGGTTTGCTAGGTTTCCCCATGTGCCAGCTGAGATAGAGGCCAAAATCCACAGCTAGGAACTTTGTAAAATACAGCTCTGTTTTCTTTGTCAAAATGTGATGTGTCCTCATTGTCTTTTAGGGCATTTCCTTTCGCGGGCGCTAGGCATACCCACACAAGTGAGGTACCATTTTTATCGGGAGACTTGGGGGGGACGCTGGGTGGAAGTAAAGTTGTGGCTCCTCTCAGATTCCAGAACTTTATGTCACCAACATGAGAGTAAAAAGTGTTTTTTTGCTAGATTTTGAGGTTTGCAAAGGATTCTGGGTAATAGAACATGGTCAGAGTCCACAACTCATGCCTTCTTGGATTCCCCTAGGTGTCTCGTTTTAAAAAATGCATAGGTTTTCTAGATTTCCCCAGGTGCCGGCTGAGCTAGAGGCCAAAATCCACAGCTAGGCACTCTGTAAAACACAGGTCTGTTTTCTTTGTGAAAAAGTGATGTGTCCACATTGTCTTTTGGAGCATTTCCTTTCTCAGGCGCTATGCCTACCCAGACAAGTGAGGTACCAATTTTATCAGGAGACTTGGGGGAACGCTGGGTGGAAGGAAATTTGTAGCTCCTCTCAGATTCCAGAACTTTTTGTCACCGAAATGAGAGGAAAAAGTGTTTTTGGGCCAAATTTTGAGGTTTACAAAGGAATCTGGGTAACAGTACCTGGTCAGAGCCCCACAGGTCACCCCCTCTTGGATTCCCCTAGGCAACTAGTTTTAAAAAATGCACAGGTTTGGTAGGTGTCCCTTGTGCTGGCTGAGCTGGAGGCCAAAATTCACAGCTAGGCACTTTGTAAAAAAACAGCTCAGTTTTCTTTGTGAAAATGTGATGTGTCCAAGTTGTGTTTTGGGGCATTTCCTTTCGCGGGCGCTAGGCCGACCCACACAAGTGAGGTACAGTTTTTATCGGGAGACTTGGAGGGACGCTGGGTGGAAGGAAAGTTGTGGCTCCTCTCAGATTCCAGAACTTTCTGTCACCAAAATGAGAGGAAAAAGTGTTTTTGGGCCAGATTTTGAGGTTTGCAAAGGATTCTGGGTAACAGAACCTGTCAGACCCCCACAAGTCACCCCATCTTGGATTCCCCTAGGTGTCTAGTTTTCAAAAATGTGCTGGTTTGCTAGGTTACCCCATGTGCCAGCTGAGCTAGAGGCCAAAATCGGCAGCTAGGCACTTTGTAAAAAACAGCTCTGTTTTCTTTGTGAAAATGTGATGTATCCACTTTGTCTTTTTGGAGCATTTCCTTTCGCAGGCTCTAGGCCTACCCACACAAGTGAGATACAATTTTTGTCGGGAGACTTGGGTGAACGCTGGGTGGAAGGAAACTTGTGGCTCCTCAGATTCCACAACTTTCTGTCACTGAAATGAGAGGAAAAAGTGTTTTAGGGCCAAATTCTGAAGTTTGCAAAGGATTCTGGGTAACAGAACCTGGTCAGAGCCCCACAAGTCACCCCATCTTGCATTTCACTAGGCATCTAGTTTTCAAAAATGTACAGGTTTAGTAGCTGTCCCTGGTGCCTGCTGAGCTAGAGGCCAAATTCCAGAGCTAGGCACTTTGTAAAAAACTGCTCAGTTTTCTTTGTGAAAATGTGATGCCTCCAAGTTGTGTTTTGGGGCATTTCCTTTCGCGGGCGCCATGCCTACCCACACAAGTGAAGTACCATTTCTATCGGGACACTTGGGGGAACGCTGGGTGGAAGGAAATTTGTGGCTCCTCTCAGATTCCAGAACTTTATGTCAACGAAATGAGAGGAAAAACTGTTTTTTGGCCACATTTTGAGGTTTGCAAAGTATTCTGGGTAACAGAACCTCATCAGAGCCCCACAAATCCCCCCATCTTGGATTCCCCTAGGTGTTTTGTTTTAAAAAATGCGCTGGTGTGCTAGGTTTCTCCAGGTGCCACCTGAGCCAGAGGCCAAAATCCACAGCTAGGCACTCTGTAAAAAACAGCTCTGTTTTCTTTGTGAAGATGTGATGTATCCACGTTGTCTTTTGGAGCATTTCCTTTCTCAGGCGCTATGCCTACCCAGACAAGTGAGGTACCAATTTTATCGGGAGACATGGGGGGACGCTGAGTGGAAGGAAAGTTCTGGCTCCTCTCAGATTCAAGAACTTTCTGTCACCGAAATGAGAGGAAAAAGTGTTTTTGGACCAAATTTTGAGGTTTTCAAATGATTTTGGATAACAGAATCTGGTCAGAGCCCACAAGTCACGCCATCTTGGATTCCCCTAGGTGTCTAGTTTTCAGAAATGCGCAGGTTTGCTAGGTTTCCCCAGGTGCCGGCTGAGCTAGAGGCCAAAATCCACAGCTAGGCACTTTGTAAAAAAACAGCTCTGTTTTCTTTCTGAAAATGTGATGTGTCCACTTTGTGTTTTGGGGCATTTCCTTTCGCAGGTGCTAGGCCTACCCACACAAGTGAGGTACCATTTTTTTCGGGAGACTTGGGGGAACGCTGGGTGGAAGAAAAATTGTGGCTCCTCTTAGATTCCACAACTTTCTGTCACTGAAATGAGAGGAAAAAGTGTTTTTGGCCAAATTTTTAAGTTTGAAAAGGATTCTGGGTAACAGAACCTGGTCAGAGCCCCACAAATCACCCCATCTTGGATTCCCCTAGGTCTCTAGTATTCAAAAATGCACTGGTTTGCTAGGTTTCCCCCAGTGCCGGCTGAGCTAGAGGCCACAGCTAGGCACTTGGTAAAACACAGTTCTCTTTTCTTTGTGAAAATGTGATGTATCCACATTGTCTTTTGGGGCATTTCCTTTTGCGGGCGCTAGGCCTACCCTCAGAAGAGAGGTACAGTTTTTATCGGGAGACTTGGGGGGACGCTGTGTGGAAGGAAATTAGTGGCTCCTCTCAGATTCCAGAACTTTCTGTCACCAAAATGAGAGGAAAAAGTGTTTTTGGCCAGATTTTGAGGTTTGCAAAGGATTCTGGGTAACAGAACCTGGTCAGAGCCCACAAGTCATGCCTTCTTGGATTCCCCTAGGTGTCTAGTTTTAAAAAATTCACAGTTTTTTTAGATTTCCCCAGGTGCCGGCTGAGCTAGATGCCAAAATCCACAGCTAGGCACTTTGTAAAAAACAGCTCTGTTTTCTTTCTGAAAATGTGATGTGTCCACGTTGTGTTTTGGGGCATTTCCTTTCGCGGGTGCTAGGCCTACCCACACAAGTGAGGTACCATTTTTATCGGGAGACTTGGGGGAACGCTGGGTGGAAGGAAATTTGTGGCTGCTCTCAGATTCCACAACTTTCTGTCACCGAAATGAGAGGAAAAAGTGTTTTTGGCCAAATTGCGAAGTTTGAAAAGGATTCTGGGTAACAGAACCTGGTCAGAGCCCCACAAATCACCCCATCTTGGATTCCCCGAGGCATCTAGTTTTAAAAAATGAGCTGATTTGCTAGGTTTCCCCAAGTGCCGGCAGACCTAGAGGCAAAAATCCACAGCTAGGCACTCTGTAAAAAACAGCTCTGTTTTCTTTGTGAAAATGTGATGTGTCCACATTGTCCTTTGGGGCATTTCCTTTCTCAGGCGCTATGCCTACCCAGACAAGTGAAGTACCAATTGTATCGGGAGACTTGGGGGGACGCTGGGTAGAAGGAAAGTTCTGGCTCCTCTCAGATTCAAGAACTTTCTGTCACCGAAATGAGAGGAAAAAGAGTTTTTGGACCAAATTTTGAGGTTTGCAAATGATTTTGGATAACAGAATCTGGTCAGAGCCCACAAGTCACACCATCTTGGATTCCCCTAGGTGTCTAGTTTTCAGAAATGCACAGGTTTGCTAGGTTTCCCCAGGTGCCGGCCGAGCTAGAGGCCAAAATCCACAGCTAGGCACTTTGTAAAAAACAGCTCTGTTTTCTTTCTGAAAATGTGATCTGTCCACGTTGTGTTTTGGGGCCTTTCCTTTCGCGGGTGATAGGCCTACCCACACAAGTGAGGTACCATTTTTTTCGGGAGACTTGGGGGAACGCTGGGTGGATGGAAATTTGTAGCTCCTCTCAGATTCCAGAACTTTCTGTCACCTAAATTAGAGGAATAAGTGTTTTTGGACCAAATTTTGAGGTTTGCAAAGGATTCTGGGTAACAGAACCTTGTCAGAGCCCCACAAGTCACCCCATCTTGGATTCCCTTAGGTGTCTACTTTTCAAAAATGCACTGGTTTGCTAGGTTTCCCCCAGTGCCGGCTGAGCTATGGGCCAGAAATCCACAGCTAGGCACTTGGTAAAAAACAGCTCTCTTTTCTTTGTGAAAATGTGATGTGTCCACATTGTCTTTTGGGGCATTTCCTTTCGCGGGCGCTAGGCCTACCCACACAAGAGAGGTACAGTTTTTATCGGGTGACTAGGGGGGACGCTGGGTGGAAGGAAATTAGTGGCTCCTCTCAGATTCCAGAACTTTCTGTCACCAAAATGAGAGGAAAAAGTGTTTTTGACAAGATTTTGAGATTTGCAAAGGATTCTTGGTAACAGAATCTGGTCAGAGCCCACAAGTCATGCCTTCTTGGATTCCCCTAGGTGTCTCGTTTTAAAAAATGCACAGGTTTTCTAGATTTCCCCAGGTGCCGGCTGAGCTAGAGGCCAAAATCCACAGCTGGGCACTCTGTAAAACATAGCTCTGTTTTCTTTGTGAAAATGTGATGTGTCCACGTTGTGTTTTGGGGCATTTCCTTTCGCGGGTGCTAGACCTACCCACACAAGTGAGGTACCATTTTTATCGGGAGAGTTGGGGGAACGCTGGGTGGAAGGAAATTTGTGGCTCCTCTCAGATTCCACAACTTCTGTCACCGAAATGAGAGGAAAAAGTGTTTTGTAGCCAAATTTTGAGGTTTGCAAAGGATTCTGGTTAACAGAACCTCGTCTAAGCCCCACAAGTCACCTCATCTTGCATTCCCCTAGGTGTCTAGTTTTCAAAAATGTGCTGGTTTGCTAGGTTTCCCCCGGTGCCAGCTGAGCTAGAGACCAATATCCACAGCTATGCACTTTGTAAAATACAGCTCTGTTTTCTTTGTCAAAATGTGATGTGTCCACATTGTCTTTTATGGCATTTCCTTTCGCGGGCGCTAGACCTACACACACAAGTGAGGTACCGTTTTTATCGGGAGACTTGGGGGGACGCTGGGTGGAAGGAAAGTTGTGGCTCCTCTCAGATTCCAGAACTTTCTGTCACCAAAATGAGAGCAAAAAGTGTTTTTGGCCAGAGTTTGAGGTTTGCAAAGGATTCTGGGTAACAGAACCTGGTCAGAGCCCACAAGTCTTGCCTTCTTGGATTCCCCTAGGTGTCTCATTTTCAAAAATGCACAAGTTTTCTAGATTTCCCCAGGTGCCGGCTGAGCTAGAGGCCAAAATCCACAGCTACGCACTCTGTAAAACACAGCTCTGTTTTCTTTCTGAAAAGGTGATGTGTCCACGTTGTCTTTTGGAGCATTTCCTTTCTCAGGAGCTATGCCTACCCAGACAAGTGAGGTACCAATTTTATCAGGAGATTTGGGGGAACGCTGGGTGGAAGGAAATTTGTAGCTCCTCTCAGATTCCAGAACTTTCTGTCACCGAAATGGGAGGAAAAAGTGTTTTTGGGCCAAATTTTGAGGTTTACAAAGGAATCTGGGTAACAGTACCTTGTCAGAGCCCCACAGGTCACCCCCTCTTGGATTCCCCTAGGCGTCTAGTTTTCAAAAATGCACAGGTTTGGTAGGTGTCCCTTGTGCTGGCCTAGCTGGAGGCCAAAATCCACAGCTAGGCACTTTGTAAAAAACACAGCTCAGTTTTCTTTGTGAAAATGTGATGTGTCCAAGTTGTGTTTTGGGGCATTTCCTTTCGCGGGCGCTAGGCCGACCCACACAAGTGAGGTACCGTTTTTATCGGGAGACTTGGGGGGACGCTGGGTGGAAGGAAAGTTGTGGCTCCTCTCAGATTCCACAACTTCTGTCACCGAAATGAGAGGAAAAAGTGTTTTGTAGCCAAATTTTGAGGTTTGCAAAGGATCCTGGTTAACAGAACCTCGTCTAAGCCCCACAAGTCACCTCATCTTGCATTCCCCTAGGTGTCTAGTTTTCAAAAATGTGCTGGTTTGCTAGGTTTCCCCCGGTGCCAGCTGAGCTAGACACCAATATCCACAGCTATGCACTTTGTAAAATACAGCTCTGTTTTCTTTGTCAAAATGTGATGTGTCCACATTGTCTTTTATGGCATTTCCTTTCGCGGGCGCTAGGCCTACACACACAAGTGAGGTACCGTTTTTATCGGGAGACTTGGGGGGACGCTGGGTGGAAGGAAAGTTGTGGCTCCTCTCAGATTCCAGAACTTTCTGTCACCAAAATGAGAGCAAAAAGTGTTTTTGGCCAGATTTTGAGGTTTGCAAAGGATTCTGGGTAACAGAACCTGGTCAGAGCCCACAAGTCTTGCCTTCTTGGATTCCCCTAGGTGTCTCGTTTTCAAAAATGCACAAGTTTTCTAGATTTCCCCAGGTGCCGGCTGAGCTAGAGGCCAAAATCCACAGCTACGCACTCTGTAAAACACAGCTCTGTTTTCTTTCTGAAAAGGTGATGTGTCCACGTTGTCTTTTGGAGCATTTCCTTTCTCTGGAGCTATGCCTACCCAGACAAGTGAGGTACCAATTTTATCAGGAGATTTGGGGGAACGCTGGGTGGAAGGAAATTTGTAGCTCCTCTCAGATTCCAGAACTTTCTGTCACCGAAATGGGAGGAAAAAGTGTTTTTGGGCCAAATTTTGAGGTTTACAAAGGAATCTGGGTAACAGTACCTGGTCAGAGCCCCACAGGTCACCCCCTCTTGGATTCCCCTAGGCGTCTAGTTTTCAAAAATGCACAGGTTTGGTAGGTGTCCCTTGTGCTGGCCTAGCTGGAGGCCAAAATCCACAGCTAGGCACTTTGTAAAAAACACAGCTCAGTTTTCTTTGTGAAAATGTGATGTGTCCAAGTTGTGTTTTGGGGCATTTCCTTTCGCGGGCGCTAGGCCGACCCACACAAGTGAGGTACCGTTTTTATCGGGAGACTTGGGGGGACGCTGGGTGGAAGGAAAGTTGTGGCTCCTCTCAGATTCCAGAACTTTCTGTCACCAAAATGAGAGGAAAAAGTGTTTTTTGGCCACATTTTGAGGTTTGCAAAGGATTCTGGGTAACAGTACCTGGTCAGAGCCCCACAAGTCACCACCTCTTGGATTCCCCTAGGCATCTAGTTTTCAAAAATGCGCAGGTTTGGTAGGTGTCCCCTGTGCCGGCTGAGCTAGAGGCCAGAAATCCACAGCTAGGCACTTGGTAAAAAACAGTTCTCTTTTCTTTGTGAAAATGTGATGTGTCCACATTGTCTTTTGGGGCATTTCCTTTCGCGGGCGCTAGGCCTACCCTCACAAGAGAGGTACAGTTTTTATCGGGAGACTTGGGGGGACGCTGGGTGGAAGGAAATTAGTGGCTCCTCTCTGATTCCAGAACTTTCTGTCACCAAAATGAGAGGAAAAAGTGTTTTTGGGCAGATTTTGAGATTTGCAAAGGATTCTGGGTAACAGAACCTGGTCAGAGCCCACAAGTCATGCCTTCTTGGATTCCCCTAGGTGTCTAGTTTTAAAAAATGCACAGGTTTTCTAGATTTCCCCGGGTGCCGGCTGAGCTAGAGGCCAAAATCCACAGCTAGGCACTTTGTAAAAAACAGCTAAGTTTGCTTTCTGAAAATGTGATGTGTCCACGTTGTGTTTTGGGGCATTTCCTTTCGCGGGTGCTAGGCCTACCCACACAAGTGAGGTACCAATTTTATCAGGAGATTTGGGGGAACGCTGGGTGGAAGGAAATTTGTAGCTCCTCTCAGATTCCAGAACTTTCTGTCACCGAAATGGGAGGAAAAAGTGTTTTTGGGCCAAATTTTGAGGTTTACAAAGGAATCTGGGTAACAGTACCTGGTCAGAGCCCCACAGGTCACCCCCTCTTGGATTCCCCTAGGCGTCTAGTTTTCAAAAATGCACAGGTTTGGTAGGTGTCCCTTGTGCTGGCCTAGCTGGAGGCCAAAATCCACAGCTAGGCACTTTGTAAAAAACACAGCTCAGTTTTCTTTGTGAAAATGTGATGTGTCCAAGTTGTGTTTTGGGGCATTTCCTTTCGCGGGCGCAAGGCCGACCCACACAAGTGAGGTACCGTTTTTATCGGGAGACTTGGGGGGACGCTGGGTGGAAGGAAAGTTGTGGCTCCTCTCAGATTCCAGAACTTTCTGTCACCAAAATGAGAGGAAAAAGTGTTTTTTGGCCACATTTTGAGGTTTGCAAAGGATTCTGGGTAACAGTACCTGGTCAGAGCCCCACAAGTCACCACCTCTTGGAATCCCCTAGGCATCTAGTTTTCAAAAATGCGCAGGTTTGGTAGGTGTCCCCTGTGCCGGCTGAGCTAGAGGCCAGAAATCCACAGCTAGGCACTTGGTAAAAAACAGTTCTCTTTTCTTTGTGAAAATGTGATGTGTCCACATTGTCTTTTGGGGCATTTCCTTTCGCGGGCGCTAGGCCTACCCTCACAAGAGAGGTACAGTTTTTATCGGGAGACTTGGGGGGACGCTGGGTGGAAGGAAATTAGTGGCTCCTCTCTGATTCCAGAACTTTCTGTCACCAAAATGAGAGGAAAAAGTGTTTTTGGGCAGATTTTGAGATTTGCAAAGGATTCTGGGTAACAGAACCTGGTCAGAGCCCACAAGTCATGCCTTCTTGGATTCCCCTAGGTGTCTAGTTTTAAAAAATGCACAGGTTTTCTAGATTTCCCCGGGTGCCGGCTGAGCTAGAGGCCAAAATCCACAGCTAGGCACTTTGTAAAAAACAGCTAAGTTTGCTTTCTGAAAATGTGATGTGTCCACGTTGTGTTTTGGGGCATTTCCTTTCGCGGGTGCTAGGCCTACCCACACAAGTGAGGTACCATTTTTATCGGGAGACTTGGGGGAACGCTGGGTGGAAGGAAATTTGTGGCTCCTCTCAGATTCCACAACTTTCTGTCACCGAAATGAGAGGAAAAAGTGTTTTGTAGCCAAATTTTGAGGTTTGCAAAGGATTCTGTTTAACAGAAACTCGTCAAAACCCTACAAATCACCTCATCTTGCATTCCCCTAGGTGTCTAGTTTTCAAAAATGTGCTGGTTTGCTTGTTTCCCGCGGTGCCAGCTGAGCTAGAGGCCAAAATCCACAGCTAGCCACTTTGTAAAATACAGCTCTGTTTTCTTTGTCAAAATGTGATGTGTCCACATTGTCTTTTAGGGCATTTCCTTTCGCGGACGCTAGGCATACCCACACAAGTGAGGTACCGTTTTTATCGGGAGACTTGGGGGGACGCTGGGTGGAAGTAAAGTTGTGGCTCCTCTCAGATTCCAGAACTTTATGTCACCAAAATGAGAGGAAAAAGTGTTTTTGGCCAGATTTTAAGGTTTGCAAAGGATTCTGGGTAACAGAACCTGGTCAGAGCCCACAAGTCATGCCTTCTTGGATTCCCCTAGGTGTCTCGTTTTCAAAAATGCACAGGTTTTCTAGATTTCCCCAGGTGCCGGCTGAGCTAGACGCTAAAATCCACAGCTAGGCACTCTGTTAAACACAGGTCTGTTTTCTTTGTGAAAATGTGATGTGTCCACGTTGTCTTTTGGAGCATTTCCTTTCTCAGGCGCTATGCCTACCCAGACAAGTGAGGTACCAATTTTATCAGGAGACTTGGGGGAACGCTGGGTGGAAGGAAATTTGTAGCTCCTCTCAGATTCCAGAACTTTTTGTCACCGAAATGAGAGGAAAATGTGTTTTGGGGCCAAATTTTGAGGTTTACAAAGGAATCTGGGTAACAGTACCTGGTCAGAGCCCCACAGGTCACCCCCTCTTGGATTCCCCTAGGCGTCTAGTTTTCAAAAATGCACAGGTTTGGTAGGTGTCCCTTGTGCTGGCTGAGCTGGAGGCCAAAATCCACAGCTAGGCACTTTGTAAAAAAACAGCTCAGTTTTCTTTGTGAAAATGTGATTTCTCCAAGTTGTGTTTTGGGGCATTTCCTTTCGCTGGCGCCATGCCTACCCACACAAGTGAGGTACCATTTCTATCGGGACACTTGGGGGAACACTGGGTGGAAGGAAATTTGTGGCTCCTTTCAGATTCCAGAACTTTCTGTGAACGAAATGAGAGGAAAAACTGTTTTTTGGCCACATTTTGAGGTATGCAAAGTATTCTGGGTAACAGAACCTCGTCAGAGCCCCACGAATCACCCCATCTTGGATTCCCCTAGGTGTTTTGTTTTAAAAAATGCGCTGGTGTGCTAGGTTTCTCCAGGTGCCAGCTGAGCCAGAGGCCAAAATCCACAGCTAGGCACTCTGTAAAAAACAGCTCTGTTTTCTTTGTGAAGATGTGATGTGTCCACGTTGTCTTTTGGAGCATTTCCTTTCTCAGGCGCTATGCCTACCCAGACAAGTGAGGTACGAATTTTATCGGGAGACTTGCGGAGACGCTGGGTGGAAGGAAAGTTCTGGCTCCTCTCAGATTCAAGAACTTTCTGTCACCGAAATGAGAGGAAAAAGTGTTTTGGACCAAATTTTGAGGTTTGCAAATGATTTTGGGTAACAGAATCTGGTCAGAGCCCACAAGTCACGCCATCTTGGATTCCCCTAGGTGTCTAGTTTTCAGAAATGCACAGGTTTGCTAGGTTTCCCCAGGTGCCGGCTGAGCTAGAGGCCAAAATCCACAGCTAGGCACTTTGTCAAAAAACAGCTCTGTTTTCTTTCTGAAAATGTGATGTGTCCACTTTGTGTTTTGGGGCATTTCCTTTCGCGGGTGGTAGGCCTACCCACACAAGTGAGGTACCATTTTTTGCGGGAGTCTTGGGGGAACGCTGGGTGGAAGGAAATTTGTGGCTCCTCTTAGATTCCACAACTTTCTGTCACTGAAATGAGAGGAAAAAGTGTTTTTGGCCAAATGTTTCAGTTTGAAAAGGATTCTGGGTAACAGAACCTGGTCAGAGCCCCACAAATCACCCCATGTTGGATTCCCCTAGGCGTCTAGTTTTCAGAAATGCGCTGGTTTGCTAGGTTTCCCCAAGTGCCGGCAGACCTAGAGGCCAAAATCCACAGCTAGGCACTCTGTAAAAAACAGCTCTGTTTTCTTTTTGAAAATGTGATGTGTCCACATTGTCTTTTGGGGCATTTCCTTTTGCGGGCGCTAGGCCTACCCTCAGAAGAGAGGTACAGTTTTTATCTGGAAACTTGGGGGGACGCTGTGTGGAAGGAAATTAGTGGCTCCTCTCAGATTCCAGAACTTTCTGTCACCAAAATGAGAGGAAAAAGTGTTTTTGGCCAGATTTTGAGGTTTGCAAAGGATTCTGGGTAACAGAACCTGGTCAGAGCCCACAAGTCATGCCTTCTTGGATTCCCCTAGGTGTCTAGTTTTAAAATATTCACAGTTTTTTTAGATTTCCCGAGGTGCCGGCTGAGCTACAGGCCAAAATCCACAGCTAGGTACTTTGTAAAAAACAGCTCTGTTTTCTTTCTGAAAATGTGATGTGTCCACGTTGTGTTTTGGGGCATTTCCTTTTGCGGGTGCTAGGCCTACCCACACAAGTGAGGTACCATTTTTATCGGGAGACTTGGGGGAACGCTGGGTGGAAGGAAATTTGTGGCTGCTCTCTGATTCCACAACTTTCTGTCACCGAAATGAGAGGAAAAAGTGTTTTTGGCCAAATTGTGAAGTTTGAAAAGGATTCTGGGTAACAGAACCTGGTCAGAGCCCCACAAATCACCCCATCTTGGATTCCCCGAGGCATCTAGTTTTAAAACATGAGCTGGTTTGCTAGGTTTCCCCAAGTGCCGGCAGACCTAGAGGCAAAAATCCACAGCTAGGCACTCTGTAAAAAACAGCTCTGTTTTCTTTGTGAAAATGTGATGTGTCCACATTGTCCTTTGGGGCATTTCCTTTCTCAGGCGCTATGCCTACCCAGACAAGTGAAGTACCAATTGTATCGGGAGACTTGGGGGGATGCTGGGTAGAAGGAAAGTTCTGGCTCCTCTCAGATTCAAGAACTTTCTGTCACCGAAATGAGAGGAAAAAGTGTTTTTGGACCAAATTTTGAGGTTTGCAAATGATTTTGGATAACAGAATCTGGTCAGAGCCCACAAGTCACACCATCTTGGATTCCCCTAGGTGTCTAGTTTTCAGAAATGCACAGGTTTGCTAGGTTTCCCCAGGTGCCGGCCGAGCTAGAGGCCAAAATCCACAGCTAGGCACTTTGTAAAAAACAGCTCTGTTTTCTTTCTGAAAATGTGATCTGTCCACGTTGTGTTTTGGGGCCTTTCCTTTCGCGGGTGATAGGCCTACCCACACAAGTGAGGTACCATTTTTTTCGGGAGACTTGGGGGAACGCTGGGTGGAAGGAAAATTGTGTCTCCTCTTAGATTCCACAACTTTCTGTCACTGAAATGAGAGCAAAAAGTGTTTTTGGCCAAATTTTTAAGTTTGAAAAGGATTCTGGGTAACAGAACCTGGTCAGAGCCCCACAAATCACCCCATCTTGGATTCCCCTAGGTCTCTAGTTTTCAAAAATGCACTGGTTTGCTAGGTTTCCCCCAGTGCCGGCTGAGCTATGGGCCAGAAATCCACAGCTAGGCACTTGGTAAAAAACAGCTCTCTTTTCTTTGTGAAAATGTGATGTGTCCACATTGTCTTTTGGGGCATTTCCTTTCGCAAGCGCTAGGCCTACCCACACAAGAGAGGTACAGTTTTTATCGGGTGACTAGGGGGGACGCTGGGTGGAAGGAAATTAGTGGCTCCTCTCAGATTCCAGAACTTTCTGTCACCAAAATGAGAGGAAAAAGTGTTTTTGACCAGATTTTGAGATTTGCAAAGGATTCTTGGTAACAGAACCTGGTCAGAGCCCACAAGTCATGCCTTCTTGGATTCCCCTAGGTGTCTCGTTTTCAAAAATGCACAGGTTTTCTAGATTTCCCCAGGTGCCGGCTGAGCTAGAGGCCAAAATCCACAGCTGGGCACTCTGTAAAACATAGCTCTGTTTTCTTTGTGAAAATGTGATGTGTCCACGTTGTGTTTTGGGCCATTTCCTTTCGCGGGTGCTAGACCTACCCACACAAGTGAGGTACCATTTTTATCGGGAGACTTGGGGGAACGCTGGGTGGAAGGAAATTTGTGGCTCCTCTCAGATTCCACAACTTTCTGTCACCGAAATGAGAGGAAAAAGTGTTTTGTAGCCAAATTTTGAGGTTTGCAAAGGATTCTGGTTAACAGAACCTCGTCTAAGCCCCACAAGTCACCTCATCTTGCATTCCCCTAGGTGTCTAGTTTTCAAAAATGTGCTGGTTTGCTAGGTTTCCCCCGGTGCCAGCTGAGCTAGAGACCAATATCCACAGCTATGCACTTTGTAAAATACAGCTCTGTTTTCTTTGTCAAAATGTGATGTGTCCACATTGTCTTTTATGGCATTTCCTTTCGCGGGCGCTAGGCCTACACACACAAGTGAGGTACCGTTTTTATCGGGAGACTTGGGGGGACGCTGGGTGGAAGGAAAGTTGTGGCTCCTCTCAGATTCCAGAACTTTCTGTCACCAAAATGAGAGGAAAAAGTGTTTTTGACCAGATTTTGAGATTTGCAAAGGATTCTAGGTAGCAGAACCTGGTCAGAGCCCACAAGTCATGCCTTCTTGGATTCCCCTAGGTGTCTCGTTTTAAAAAATGCACAGGTTTTCTAGATTTCCCCAGGTGCCGGCTGAGCTAGAGGCCAAAATCCACAGCTACGCACCCTGTAAAACACAGCTCTGGTTTCTTTGTGAAAATGTGATGTGTCCACGTTGTCTTTTGGAGCATTTCCTTCCTCAGGAGCTATGCCTACCGAGACAAGTGAGGTACCAATTTTATCAGGAGACTTGGGGGAACGCTGGGTGGAAGGAAATTTGTAGCTCCTCTCAGATTCCAGAACTTTCTGTCACCGAAATGAGAGGAAAAAGTGTTTTTGGGCCAAATTTTGAGGTTTACAAAGGAATCTGGGTAACAGTACCTGGTCAGAGCCCCACAGGTCACCCATCTTGGATTCCCCTAGGCGTCTAGTTTTCAAAAATGCACAGGTTTGGTAGGTGTCCCTTGTGCTGGCCTAGCTGGTGGCCAAAATCCACAGCTAGGCACTTTGTAAAAAAACAGCTCAGTTTTCTTTGTGAAAATGTGATGTGTCCAAGTTGTGTTTTGGGGCATTTCCTTTCGCGGGTGGTAGGCCTACCCACACAAGTGAGGTACCATTTTTTGCGGGAGACTTGGGGGAACGCTGGGTGGAAGGAAATTTGTGGCTCCTCTTAGATTCCACAACTTTCTGTCACTGAAATGAGAGGAAAAAGTGTTTTTGGCCAAATTTTTAAGTTTGAAAAGGATTCTGGGTAACAGAACCTGGTCAGAGCCCCACAAATCACCCCATGTTGGATTCCCCTAGGCGTCTAGTTTTCAGAAATGCACAGGTTTGCTAAGTTTCCCCAGGTGCCGGCTGAGCTAGAGGCCAAAATCCACAGCTGGGCACTCTGTAAAACATAGCTCTGTTTTCTTTGTGAAAATGTGATGTGTCCACGTTGTGTTTTGGGGCATTTCCTTTCGCGGGCGCTAGGCCGACCCACACAAGTGAGGTACCGTTTTTATCGGGAGACTTGGGGGGACGCTGGGTGGAAGGAAAGTTGTGGCTCCTCTCCGATTCCAGAACTTTCTGTCACCAAAATGAGAGGAAAAAGTGTTTTTTGGCCACATTTTGAGGTTTGCAAAGGATTCTGGGTAACGGTACCTGGTCAGAGCCCCACAAGTCACCACCTCTTGGATTCCCCTAGGCGTCTAGTTTTCAAAAATGCGCAGATTTGGTAGGTGTCCCCTGTGCCGGCTGAGCTAGAGGCCAGAAATCCACAGCTAGGCACTTGGTAAAAAACAGTTCTCTTTTCTTTGTGAAAATGTGATGTGTCCACATTGTCTTTTGGGGCATTTCCTTTCGCGGGCGCTAGGGCTACCCTCACAAGAGAGGTACAGTTTTTATCGGGAGACTTGGGGGGATGCTGGGTGGAAGGAAATTAGTGGCTCCTCTCTGATTCCAGAACTTTCGATCACCAAAATGAGAGGAAAAAGTGTTTTTGGCCAGATTTTGAGATTTGCAAAGGATTCTGGGTAACAGAACCTGGTCAGAGCCCACAAGTCATGCCTTCTTGGATTCCCCTAGGTGTCTAGTTTTAAAAAATGCACAGGTTTTCTAGATTTCCCCAGGTGCCGGCTGAGCTAGAGGCCAAAATCCACAGCTAGGCACTTTGTAAAAAACAACTAAGTTTACTTTCTGAAAATGTGATGTGTCCACGTTGTGTTTTGGGGCCTTTCCTTTCGCGGGTGATAGGCCTACCCACACAAGTGAGGTACCATTTTTTTCGGGAGACTTGGGGGAACGCTGGGTGGACAGAAATTTGTAGCTCCTCTCAGATTCCAGAACTTTCTGTCACCTAAATTAGAGGAATAAGTGTTTTTGGACCAAATTTTGAGGTTTGCAAAGGATTCTGGGTAACAGAACCTTGTCAGAGCCCCACAAGTCACCCCATCTTGGATTCCCTTAGGTGTCTACTTTTCAAAAATGCACTGGTTTGCTAGGTTTCCCCCAGTGCCGGCTGAGCTATGGGCCAGAAATCCACAGCTAGGCACTTGGTAAAAAACAGCTCTCTTTTCTTTGTGAAAATGTGATGTGTCCACATTGTCTTTTGGGGCATTTCCTTTCGCGGGCGCTAGGCCTACCCACACAAGAGAGGTACAGTTTTTATCGGGAGACTTGGGGGGACGCTGGGTGGAAGGAAAGTTGTGGCTCCTCTCAGATTCCAGAACTTTCTGTCACCAAAATGAGAGGAAAAAGTGTTTTTGACCAGATTTTGAGATTTGCAAAGGATTCTAGGTAGCAGAACCTGGTCAGAGCCCACAAGTCATGCCTTCTTGGATTCCCCTAGGTGTCTCGTTTTAAAAAATGCACAGGTTTTCTAGATTTCCCCAGGTGCCGGCTGAGCTAGAGGCCAAAATCCACAGCTACGCACCCTGTAAAACACAGCTCTGGTTTCTTTGTGAAAATGTGATGTGTCCACGTTGTCTTTTGGAGCATTTCCTTCCTCAGGAGCTATGCCTACCGAGACAAGTGAGGTACCAATTTTATCAGGAGACTTGGGGGAACGCTGGGTGGAAGGAAATTTGTAGCTCCTCTCAGATTCCAGAACTTTCTGTCACCGAAATGAGAGGAAAAAGTGTTTTTGGGCCAAATTTTGAGGTTTACAAAGGAATCTGGGTAACAGTACCTGGTCAGAGCCCCACAGGTCACCCCTCTTGGATTCCCCTAGGCGTCTAGTTTTCAAAAATGCACAGGTTTGGTAGGTGTCCCTTGTGCTGGCCTAGCTGGTGGCCAAAATCCACAGCTAGGCACTTTGTAAAAAAACAGCTCAGTTTTCTTTGTGAAAATGTGATGTGTCCAAGTTGTGTTTTGGGGCATTTCCTTTCGCGGGTGGTAGGCCTACCCACACAAGTGAGGTACCATTTTTTGCGGGAGACTTGGGGGAACGCTGGGTGGAAGGAAATTTGTGGCTCCTCTTAGATTCCACAACTTTCTGTCACTGAAATGAGAGGAAAAAGTGTTTTTGGCCAAATTTTTAAGTTTGAAAAGGATTCTGGGTAACAGAACCTGGTCAGAGCCCCACAAATCACCCCATGTTGGATTCCCCTAGGCGTCTAGTTTTCAGAAATGCACAGGTTTGCTAAGTTTCCCCAGGTGCCGGCTGAGCTAGAGGCCAAAATCCACAGCTGGGCACTCTGTAAAACATAGCTCTGTTTTCTTTGTGAAAATGTGATGTGTCCACGTTGTGTTTTGGGGCATTTCCTTTCGCGGGCGCTAGGCCGACCCACACAAGTGAGGTACCGTTTTTATCGGGAGACTTGGGGGGACGCTGGGTGGAAGGAAAGTTGTGGCTCCTCTCAGATTCCAGAACTTTCTGTCACCAAAATGAGAGGAAAAAGTGTTTTTTGGCCACATTTTGAGGTTTGCAAAGGATTCTGGGTAACGGTACCTGGTCAGAGCCCCACAAGTCACCACCTCTTGGATTCCCCTAGGCGTCTAGTTTTCAAAAATGCGCAGATTTGGTAGGTGTCCCCTGTGCCAGCTGAGCTAGAGGCCAGAAATCCACAGCTAGGCACTTGGTAAAAAACAGTTCTCTTTTCTTTGTGAAAATGTGATGTGTCCACATTGTCTTTTGGGGCATTTCCTTTCGCGGGCGCTAGGGCTACCCTCACAAGAGAGGTACAGTTTTTATCGGGAGACTTGGGGGGATGCTGGGTGGAAGGAAATTAGTGGCTCCTCTCTGATTCCAGAACTTTCGATCACCAAAATGAGAGGAAAAAGTGTTTTTGGCCAGATTTTGAGATTTGCAAAGGATTCTGGGTAACAGAACCTGGTCAGAGCCCACAAGTCATGCCTTCTTGGATTCCCCTAGGTGTCTAGTTTTAAAAAATGCACAGGTTTTCTAGATTTCCCCAGGTGCCGGCTGAGCTAGAGGCCAAAATCCACAGCTAGGCACTTTGTAAAAAACAACTAAGTTTACTTTCTGAAAATGTGATGTGTCCACGTGTGTTTTGGGGCCTTTCCTTTCGCGGGTGATAGGCCTACCCACACAAGTGAGGTACCATTTTTTTCGGGAGACTTGGGGGAACGCTGGGTGGACAGAAATTTGTAGCTCCTCTCAGATTCCAGAACTTTCTGTCACCTAAATTAGAGGAATAAGTGTTTTTGGACCAAATTTTGAGGTTTGCAAAGGATTCTGGGTAACAGAACCTTGTCAGAGCCCCACAAGTCACCCCATCTTGGATTCCCTTAGGTGTCTACTTTTCAAAAATGCACTGGTTTGCTAGGTTTCCCCCAGTGCCGGCTGAGCTATGGGCCAGAAATCCACAGCTAGGCACTTGGTAAAAAACAGCTCTCTTTTCTTTGTGAAAATGTGATGTGTCCACATTGTCTTTTGGGGCATTTCCTTTCGCGGGCGCTAGGCCTACCCACACAAGAGAGGTACAGTTTTTATCGGGTGACTAGGGGGGACGCTGGGTGGAAGGAAATTAGTGGCTCCTCTCAGATTCCAGAACTTTCAGTCACCAAAATGAGAGGAAAAAGTGTTTTTGACCAGATTTTGAGATTTGCAAAGGATTCTTGGTAACAGAACCTGGTCAGAGCCCACAAGTCATGCCTTCTTGGATTCCCCTAGGTGTCTCGTTTTAAAAAATGCACAGGTTTTCTAGATTTCCCCAGGTGCCGGCTGAGCTAGAGGCCAAAATCCACAGCTGGGCACTCTGTAAAACATAGCTCTGTTTTCTTTCTGAAAATGTGATGTGTCCACGTTGTGTTTTGGGGCATTTCCTTTTGCGGGTGCTAGACCTACCCACACAAGTGAGGTACCATTTTTATCGGGAGACTTGGGGGAACGCTGGGTGGAAGGAAATTTGTGGCTCCTCTCAGATTCCACAACTTTGTGTCACGGAAATGAGAGGAAAAAGTGTTTTGTAGCCAAATTTTGAGGTTTGCAAAGGATTCTGGTTAACAGAACCTCGTCAAAGCCCCACAAGTCACCTCATCTTGCATTCCCCTAGGTGTCTAGTTTTCAAAAATGTGCTGGTTTGCTAGGTTTCCCCCGGTGCCAGCTGAGCTAGAGACCAATATCCACAGCTATGCACTTTGTAAAATACAGCTCTATTTTCTTTGTCAAAATGTGATGTGTCCACATTGTCTTTTATGGCATTTCCTTTCGCGGGCGCTAGGCCTACACACACAAGTGAGGTACCGTTTTTATCGGGAGACTTGGGGGGACGCTGGGTGGAAGGAAAGTTGTGGCTCCTCTCAGATTCCAGAACTTTCTGTCACCAAAATGAGAGCAAAAAGTGTTTTTGGCCAGATTTTGAGGTTTGCAAAGGATTCTGGGTAACAGAACCTGGTCAGAGCCCACAAGTCTTGCCTTCTTGGATTCCCCTAGGTGTCTCGTTTTAAAAAATGCACAAGTTTTCTAGATTTCCCCAGGTGCCGGCTGAGCTAGAGGCCAAAATCCACAGCTACGCACTCTGTAAAACACAGCTCTGTTTTCTTTGTGAAAAGGTGATGTGTCCACGTTGTCTTTTGGAGCATTTCCTTTCTCAGGAGCTATGCCTACTCAGACAAGTGAGGTACCAATTTTATCAGGAGATTTGGGGGAACGCTGGGTGGAAGGAAATTTGTAGCTCCTCTCAGATTCCAGAACTTTCTGTCACCGAAATGGGAGGAAAAAGTGTTTTTGGGCCAAATTTTGAGGTTTACAAAGGAATCTGGGTAACAGTACCTGGTAAGAGCCCCACAGGTCACCCCCTCTTGGATTCCCCTAGGCGTCTAGTTTTAAAAAATGCACAGGTTTGGTAGGTGTCCCTTGTGCTGGCCTAGCTGGAGGCCAAAATCCACAGCTAGGCATTTTGTAAAAAACACAGCTCAGTTTTCTTTGTGAAAATGTGATGTGTCCAAGTTGTGTTTTGGGGCATTTCCTTTCGCGGGCGCTAGGCCGACCCACACAAGTGAGGTACCGTTTTTATCGGGAGACTTGGGAGGACGCTGGGTGGAAGGAAAGTTGTGGCTCCTCTCAGATTCCAGAACTTTCTGTCACCAAAATGAGAGGAAAAAGTGTTTTTTGGCCACATTTTGAGGTTTGCAAAGGATTCTGGGTAACAGTTCCTGGTCAGAGCCCCACAAGTCACCACCTCTTGGATTCCCCTAGGCGTCTAGTTTTCAAAAATGCGCAGGTTTGGTAGGTGTCCCCTGTGCCGGCTGAGCTAGAGGCCAGAAATCCACAGCTAGGCACTTGGTAAAAAACAGTTCTCTTTTCTTTGTGAAAATGTGATGTGTCCACATTGTCTTTTGGGGCATTTCCTTTCGCGGGCGCTAGGCCTACCCTCACAAGAGAGGTACAGTTTTTATCAGGAGACTTGGGGGGACGCTGGGTGGAAGGAAATTAGTGGCTCCTCTCTGATTCCAGAACTTTCTGTCACCAAAATGAGAGGAAAAAGTGTTTTTGGCCAGATTTTGAGATTTGCAAAGGATTCTGGGTAACAGAACCTGGTCAGAGCCCACAAGTCATGCCTTCTTGGATTCCCCTAGGTGTCTAGTTTTAAAAAATGCACAGGTTTTCTAGATTTCCCCAGGTGCCGGCTGAGCTAGAGGCCAAAATCCACAGCTAGGCACTTTGTTAAAAACAGCTAAGTTTGCTTTCTGAAAATGTGATGTGTCCACGTTGTGTTTTGGGGAATTTCCTTTCGCGGGTGCTAGGCCTACCCACACAAGTGAGGTACCATTTTTATCGGGAGACTTGGGGGAACGCTGGGTGGAAGGAAATTTGTGGCTCCTCTCAGATTCCACAACTTTCTGTCACCGAAATGAGAGGAAAAAGTGTTTTGTAGCCAAATTTTGAGGTTTGCAAAGGATTCTGTTTAACAGAAACTCGTCAAAACCCTATAAGTCACCTCATCTTGCATTCCCCTAGGTGTCTCGTTTTAAAAAATGCACAGGTTTTCTAGATTTCCTCAGGTGCCGGCTGATGAAGCAGAAATGAAGGTTTTACATTTATTAGCGTTTAAACGTAGTGTTGAAATAATCATGTGTGACTTTAACCGAACTAATAAAGATTGTACGGGGACAAAATGTGCCCTTAGAGTAGTTTGCCAACATTTATAAGCGTGCATTATATAACGTGATGTATTAGAATTGCACTAATCCGACATAATCATAGACGTGTACTACGATTTGCTTGTTTAAAATGCTTTAGCTTAGCATTATTTTAGTGGAGGCTTTGGCCTAGTTGCCTGGTCTCACGGTTTAGATGCTCGTATTTTTCCAATGTGCTGTTAAACGTGTATTTTTGCTTGAAGCTGTACTTTTCCACTGAGATCGTTCACATGCTTATCTTAAAGTTTCGTGCCAGCTTGGCATTTTTCTCTTTACTCCAAGGTCGATCTGCAGGTGCGGACAATGAAGGCTCTGAAAGTGAGTTAATTGGTATAAAATATTGCAACTTGCGTACCCATCTCCAAGGATAATGTATGCTTAAGTAAAAGCTTGAGAACTGTCGTTTTTGATTGGACAATTTGAAGCTAACCTATGAACCCTCCAATGGAAGACCCTACTGGATTCGAACTGTTGTCTATAAAAAACCAGGTGCACGAGAAGAAAGTAGCCATTACAGCCATTGCAGCTTTTTACGGCCATTATTGGACATCCCGCCATTTTGCAGACTTCGTAGCTATTATGGCCCACTTTGCTGCGACGCCATTTTGAAAGATACTTTGATGCTTTCTCTAATCGAGAGAAAGAGACTTTAAATGATTCTTGCCCTAGAGACTTTAACTTTGATCCCTTTGCATGAAGTAGTAGTTTTATTTTGCCGCCGTGAGGCAATTGCCCCGTCCACCCCTGCCCCTTTGCCCCGTCCCATGCTGATCAAGAAACGGTACCTGTGAGACGAAGACTTCCTTGAATGCTGATCGTAATTGGTAAATATGAAAGGAAAATTGTAAAATTGCATTGTGTTTCTCTTAGGTAACCAACTGCTGATTTTTGACAAGATCCCTAGCTAGGAGTTTTCCAAATTAATGTTGCTAAATTGTTTTCGCATGAAGTCCCACATGCCGATGCTAATTTGAGGTTAGATGAGGATTCCTTCTGTTGCACGATGCAATTTGAGACCTTGTTATGCTGACTAAATGTATGCAATTAGTTCGTTACAGATTATAGTATTAGTGATTTGCATTGCTATTATCGAATGCCTTGTTATTCAAATGCTGCATAGATTGCACTTGTTTCGCCGCTATGGACAGCTATTAATGTTAATTTACGTTTATCATTTGGTGTTGAGACACATTTACATTGTGCTAGCTTTGTTAATATAGGGAAATAAATTCACTAACTTTGAATAAAACTGGTGTGGTTATTCCTGACTGAAAGGTCAGGGTTCGCCGAAATGTATTCTGGATTAATTGTCAAATGTTATGTTGATCAGGGTATTGCTTATGTTCGTTATTGATTATTGATTTGATGCAATTGATCGATATAGAGAGTACGGAGAGTTCCACTTAGTCAAAAGATTCATCGGCCTAAAGAGCGTCCGAATACAGGTAAATTATTAATACGGACTGCTCTATCAGTAGATGGTAGCAGAGGACGGTTTCGCCTTTTGGGACCCCGTACTCTTAAAGTACATGGTGTTGAATTAACGGTTTCGACTTTTGAGACCCCACTCGAGAAGTTGAATTAGATTTTTCTTGGATAAAACTGATTGACAGAATGATGATGGGCTAGGTCCACCGCGACTTTCCCGGGATCTCGGAGCTTGCGAATGGAGAGAACGGAGGCGTGGAATCGGCGTTGGTGGTACTAGTGACGGTATGAGTGAAGTTAGGGTTTTGCGCTTGCACAGCTTATTGCCGCAGGGTGTGTGGAAAGGTTGCGAGGAATTTTTTTCTTTTTAGAGGATAGCGGAGGTGCGACTCCGAGTGTAGAAGTAGGGAAGTCGTCGAACTTCATAGAAATAGCGGAGGTGCGACTCCGAGTGTGAGAGTAGGGAAGTCGTCGAACTTCATGTGCGTGTGGCGCTTTGTGCATAAAAAGGTCCACGTGGTTGTTGTCGTTGAGACGGGCCCTGCGAGGTCAAGAGACTCCGGAGTATGTTGATCTATGTTGTGGTCTGGGCGGTTTAGTAGGTTGATCGGGCGTGGTCAACGAGTCGGTACGTGTGTTAAGGGAGTGAAAGAAACTTCGACTTCGGGCTTTGACAAGATTCTAAGTGCACTAGAATAGATCATTGACAAGTTGAGAGTAGGTCTGCGGGTCAGATTTGCTTGCGAAAGTGGGGACCGAGAAAGATGGAATAACTGCCGAGGCTAGTGAAAAATCCCTAAGGTCCTGAAGCGATTGTGTTACCCTTCCTGTAGTAAACCGACAGATCTGTTTTATTTTTGGTAGCTCGCGATACATGCAAGAAGTTGTTACGAAAAGAGCTGAGTGAAGGAGGACTAGCCGCGAGGCTTTGTCAGCCGCAGTGTGTGTGAGTGTGACGTCACTAGGAGCCGCGCTGGGATAGGTTGGTTGGAGAGAAGGGTCGCGCACGGATTGGACGCAGTCCGTGGGGCTCGATTGGAAGGGGAAAGGCAAGCGAAGAGTATTCCGGGAATTAACCTATTGATTACAAACTTTGTGAAATAAAAGATGAGAAAATGAAATTTTTTAAAGCATTAAGCAGTGCGATGAAGGGGGAGTCTTACATTAAAGCGAGCGTAGGAGAAGAGACGCCACCCGAAGGTACACCAGCTTACATTGTAATGGAGGAAAAAGGGGTAGCTCCGTGCCTTTGGCTAAAGCAGTGGCACAAGCTGACAGAGAAACATGGGAGCGTAGCGTTCCCGATCCACGGGACATTCAATATAAGGATACTAGAGAATTTGAGATTCACGATGTACGACATGAAGGTACCTCCAAGGCCAGCACAGTTTGAGGCTCTAGCGATTTGGGAACTGATGGCTAGACAGCAACAGCAAAATAAGTTCGAGAACAGGATAAGGAAGGTAGAAAAGACACTAGCGGATGCTAGGTGGGATAATGCACAGAAGGTGTGGAGGTCAGATGTATTGCAGGGGATAAAATTGTTTCCCGCAATTACTAAGGAAGAAGAGGAGACAGGTAAGAAAGCTACCTGTAAGACAAACAGAAGGTGTTCCAAGGATAGAGAGGACGAGGAAAAGTTGAGAAGAGAAGAGGAGTTAGAGGATGAGGAGTTAATAATGCAATTGCTGAACGACCGTCCACCACCTTATGCAGAGAGTGGACAAAGTCCAAGTACCAGTTCTGCCCCTCCGGCATCGGTACAGAATAATGAAAGTCAGAGTTCAGGAGCATCATCGGGATCTAAAGACCCGAGTCTACTGTTCACCCCGCAGATACCGCAGGTTAGGAGAATATATCCAGATGTGCCCATGTTGAAACCAGCAGAAAATTATCAGCCGCAGATTCCAGGATACTATAGCAGTGACAACGGTGCAAGAATGATTCTAGATCCAACCGTAAGGGGAGTACAGAATGGTCACAACCCGACATTGGCACAAGTTGAATCAACTCAGTTTCTGATGCCTCAAAAGCAGATGCAGGGGGGAAATGCACATGCTCAGATGACGGGGAGTCAGATGGGCATGCCGGCAATGATGACCCATAGTGTGGGAATGAACGTGCCTCAGAACGTGGGAAATGGACAGAACCCAGATGCGATATCGCTACCCATTACTGTAGGTCCACCGGTACCTCTGTACAGTCAGCCTAACTTAGGTATGAGCGGTCAGGGATCAATGCTGCAGAGTGGGACCGAAAGGAGGTGCATAGAAAACACTCCAGGGATAACTCCGATAGCGGCTCAGCCAACCGGATCTGGGACCTTGATGGAGTTTTGTCCCATATGTGCTCAGTCGACACTGGTGAGGTCGAGTCCCCCACTGGTGATACCGCTGTCATCGAATACTGAAAAGTTGCCGCAACCATCAATGGCAGTCGATGTGAATGCTACACTAATGGGGTTGAATGCGCAACAGCTGACACAATGGTTCAACAGTCTAAATTCCACACAAAGTTCAGCCAGTGGGAAGGGAGAAGATTATATGAATAGGATGAGGTTGAACATGGAAGCACAGGAATTGGTGGAAGGGACTATGGGTGTGAATAGGTTAGAGTCCTATTCGGAAGAAGAGCTGAGGTATCTATGTCCCAGGATTACGAAAGAAGTGAACAAGGTACACAAAAGCTTGCAAGAAGTAGCTGACAAAAACGGGGTTGATATAGACAAGACAAAACACTTGAGCAGGAGCTGTAGGTTGGATTTTGGGACCACAGATTTTGAACACATGAGGTCAGCAGGCATGAAGGCGCACCTTAGAGAATTGCTGCAGAGTGCACAAGTGTGGAGGTGCTTAGACAAGTGGGAAAGCAGGTGGGTAAAGAGGAAGGAAAAGAGGAGGGACAGTGCTACAGAGCTCAACGAGAAAAGACCACAGAGTAGCGAGGCAGTAACCATGTTACCAATGAGGGAGACAGCAGGGGGAAAATTAATCCATGTACCATGGCACAGAAGCGACATTCAGTCTTTTACGGATGATTTTCCCAAACTGAGAGAGAAGCCGATTGAATGGTAACAACAGACTGATAGGTTTGTGAAGCTTGCAAAATGTCTCTGGGAAGACCTGAACACTCTCTTTGAGATTGTGGTTCCAGCAGATTTGTGGGAGGATTGCAAAAGAGCTGTAGGTTGGCCGACAAGTGAACCAGAGAGAGACAGGGAGACGGGTGCACCATCACCTATGGTGATGAGCCTGTACTACAAGGTGATTGAGCATTTGAAGACGAAGGTTGCCGCGAAAAATGTGGATTGGCAGAAGATCGATCGAACGGCCCAAGAGGCTAAAGAGTCAATTCATAGTTACTATGAGAGGTTGTTGAAGGCGTTCAAGAACTACAGTGGCACGGAAACAATAGAGGCAAAGGACATGCTTCATTTTGTATTTAGATTTGTGGAAGGGCTGAGACCAGAGATAAGTCAGATGATAAAGTCGCATTTGATTTGTTGGCAGTCGAAACCTATTGATGAGGTGTTGAATTATGCGAAATACTGTAGCGACGAAATTGAAGTGAAACAGAAAAGGTTGAAAGAAAAGGTGATGATGATGCAACTTAAAGCAGCTCAGACAGGTCTGCAAGGTTTGCAAGGGATGCAAGGGTTCCAACAGCAGGTACCGCAACCGCAGCCGCAGTTGCAGTGAAACATGGCGTTTCAGCCACAGGCCAGAGGCAGAGGCAGAGGAGGTTTTGTGAATAATGGTCCGGATTTGAACACTGTTGTGACTGGTGTGCAGGCAATGAAGAAGGTGATGCCGTGTCACGTGTGCGGAATTGTCGGTCATTGGAAACGCGAGTGCCCGATGGTGGTGCAGGAAGGTGCAGGTGCAGGTGCAGGTGTTAGTCAGCAAAACAATGATGTCAATGCATTTCAGACAATGAGGGGACCGAAAATGAGAGGTCCAAACCCAAATTTTCAGACCGTAAATCAGTTGCAGGGATTACAACCTATGCAGCCGCAGCAGATGCAGATGCCTCGTATGCAGATGACGCAAATGCAGCCAATGCAACAGCAGTTACCCATGGTACCTAATCAGCAAATGCAAATACCTTTGGCACCAATGAGTCAGCAGCAAGTGATGGTTCCTCCACAGGTCTCGGGTCAGGTAATGAGTACAAATGGCACCGTACAACAGTTCCCACTACACAGTGAGAGTGGAATAAACAATGTATGGGAGAGTGAAAGTTCAGAAGAAGAAGGAGATTGTGTGCTTGCAGCATCCTTGGAAGTTGATCAAAAGGGTCCGTACGTAGAGGGAAGAGTAATGGGTCATCGTGTTTCATTCTTGGTTGACACAGGAGCCACACGTTCAACTGTTAAGAGCAGTGAAGTACCAAATTTGCCACTCTCAGGGAGAACAGTTCAAGTGGTGGGAGTAGCAAACAGGCACCTGACGAACCCAATAACAGATCCGGTACCAGTCAGCATCGGTAACTATCAAGGGGTGCATCAGTTTGTGGTATGTGACTCAAGCCCGATAGCACTGTTAGGAAGAGACCTATTGTGCAAATTGGGTTGTTCGATCATGTGTTCGAACGAGGGAATAACAATCCAGACGAGCAGTGATGGGGAAGAAGAGGACAGTGTAGAGGGGGATGAGATGGAAACTGTCGATGAAGAGTATCCTCTGATTTGTCTTTTCCCAATGATAACTGAAGAAGATATTCCAGCTGAATTACGGGAAACAGTCGGAAAGGAAGTGTGGGATATGACAGGGAAAGAGGTGGGATTGATGAAAGGAGTGGAACCAGTGAAAGTGACTGTAAAGCCCAATGCAATCTTTCCCCAGACCCCACAATACCACATGGCACAAGATACCCTCATGAAAGTTGCCCAACTTATTGATGAATTTGTAAAACAGGGAGTACTGAAAGAAGTGTTAAGCAGTCCATGTAATTCACCAATAATGGGACTAATAAAGCCAAGTGGAAAGGTCCGACTTGTGCAGGACTTGAGGAAGATAAATGACATCATAGTCAAATGCTGCCCTGTCGTACCAAACCCAGCTGTGATAATGTTTCAAGTCCCTTGCGATGCCGAATGGTTCTCAGTCATCGACTTGTCACAAGCATTCTTTTCTGTGCCTCTTCATGAGGACAGCCAATTCCTCTTTTGTTTCAAATTCCTAGACAGAGTGTACAGTTGGTGTCGAATTCCTCAAGGGTTCTCTGAGTCACCGTCAATATTCAATCAGATTCTAAAGAAAGATTTGGAAGCATTAGAATTGCCATTCGAGTCAACCCTAGTACAGTACATTGATGACTTACTGATTGCATCAAAGACAGAAAGTGGCTGCACAGCCGATACCATTGCTCTGTTGAACCATTTGGGAAGGAATGGACACAAGGTGTCTCCTTCCAAATTGCAGTTTTGTCAGAAGAAAGTGAAATACTTAGGTCACCAGATAGAGAAAGGGTCACGGAGAATAATGAAGGAAAGAATAACAGTGTACTTCAAATGAGTCCACCAAAGACAAGGAGGGAGGTGAGGAAGTTTTTGGGAATGGTGGGCTACTGTCGTCAGTGGATTCCCAACTTCTCAACTCTAGCGAAGCCTTTACTGAAACTGACCCAGAAGGATGCCTTGGATCAAATTGAACTGAAAGGAGATGAGATGGATGCTTTTGTTGAATTGAAAGAGTGCATGTGCAGGGCTCCAGCTTTGGGTATGCCTGATTACACAAAGCCTTTCACATTGTTTTGTCATGAACGTGATGCATGTTCTCTGTCTGTCTTGACACAAGCCCATGGTGGCGTAAACAGACCAGTAGCGTATTTTTCAGCTACTTTGGATCCGGTCGCAGCAGCACTCCCAGGGTGTTTGCGCGCCGTAGCAGCAGTTGTTATCAGCCTCACTCAGAGTGAAGGAATAGTGATGGGACACCCAGTAACAGTCATGGTCCCTCACTCAGTTGAGATACTTTTGACCCGCTCCCGAACGCAACACATGACCGGAGCAAGACTCACAAGGTATGAAACGGTAATTCTGGGCTCACCGAACGTGCAGCTGAAAAGGTGCACTACGTTGAATCCAGCAACCTTGCTTCCTGGTGAAAATGCTGAAATTGAGAACGCTGAAGACGTCGAGCATGACTGCCTTCAGGTGACTGAATTTTGCACAAAACCTCGACCTGACATTAAGGATACTAAACTTGATGAAAATGACCAAATTGTTTTCGTTGATGGTTCATGTCTAAGAGATGGGATGGGGATTTTGAAGGCAGGATATGCTGTATGTACTGTAACAGGTGTCTTGGAAGCGGCCTGGCTCCAAGGAGTCTATTCTGCACAAGTAGCAGAACTTGTAGCCCTTACAAGAGCATGTCAACTGTCTGCATTGATGAAAGTCACCATTTACAGTGATAGTCAGTATGGGTTCGGAATTGTGCATGACTTTGGGCAACTATGGTCACAGAGAGGTTTCCTGACTTCTTCAGGATCCCCAGTGAAAAACGGGGAGAGAATAAGGGAATTGTTACACGCCATTCAAATGCCAGCTGAAGTTGCAGTGGTAAAATGCAGTGCTCATACAAAAGGACAGGGCTATGTTTCTCTGGGAAATGCATATGCGGATCAAGTCGCAAGATTTTGTGCCTTGAACTGTATATTACTCAGGGATGAATGGAATTCGATAAGTGAACCAGAACTCGAACCAGCTGAAGCATTTGCCTTGAAGGTCGTAGATACAATAGATGAACTAAAAGCATTACAGAATAACGTCAGGGAGGACGAAAGAGATTCCTGGATTAAATCACAATGTATGAAGAGACCAGACGAGTTATGGGTTTCAAATGAGGGAAAATTTGTTTTGCCAAACAGTCTCTTATCACAGCTTGCGCGGTTCTATCATGGGCAAGCTCACCTAGGGAGAGATGCCATGATAAGATTGTTGAAAACTGATTGGTTTAACCCCAGATTTCGTCAAGCTGCAGAAGCAGTTTGCCATCGATGTGTCACTTGCCAGCAGATGAACCCAGGAAAGGGAACAGTTGTGAACGCGAGCCACATTGGTAGAGCAAGTGGCCCGTTTAGTCGTTTGCAGATAGATTTCATTGAGATGCCTGTGCATGGAGGTCTAAAGTATGTGTTGGTGATTGTGTGCATTTTTAGTCACTGGATTGAGGCATACCCCACACGTAGAAATGACAGCCTTACAGTTGCAAAGCTATTGTTGAGAGAGTTGATACCACGTTTCGGATTCCCGATCTCTTTAGAATCAGATAGGGGAAGTCACTTCAATAACGAGGTGATAAAGTTACTTTGCGAAGCGCTGAACATTGAGCAAAAACTGCATTGTAGCTATCGCCCTGAAGCATTAGGGCTGGTGGAGCAGATGAATGGTACACTGAAATCAAGAATGGCGAAAATATGTGCATCGACAAATTTGAAATGGCCTGACGCATTGCCCTTGGCGCTAATGTCAATGAGAAACACCCCTGATAGAAAGACTGGATTGTCTCCGCACGAAATTCTCATGGGCAGGGCTATGAGACTTCCTGCAGTTCCCGCAAACGCGCTATTGAATATTACAGATGATATGGTGTTAGACTACTGCAAGGGTCTGGCTGACGTGGTTCGCTCTTTCTCTCACCAGGTGGAAGCAACCACCTTGCCACCGATCCAAGGTCCAGGACACGCACTGAAAGCAGGTGACTGGGTCGTGGTAAAGAAGCACGTGAGGAAGTCGTGTTTGGAACCCCGTTGGAAAGGCCCTTTCCAAGTGATCCTGACGACAACTACCGCTGTGAAGTGTGCGGGGGTTCCCAACTGGATTCACGCCAGTCACACAAAGAAAGTGTTGTGTCCCACAGATGAGGAAGTTGAAGCGCTGAAACTGCCAGTGCCTGATAAAACAGTGCTGAGTGCTGAGACAGAACAAAACCGAACTGAAAGCGAACAGGCAGAAGCAGGAGAGAGAGAGATATTATTGGAGGACGAAGAGTCCGACTCACTTGGGGAAGACCAAGGAGAAAGTTCAGACAGCGACGAAGAAGCTGAAGGTGACAAAGAACCTGAAGCAGCTGAGGGTAGCAAAAAGCCTGAAACAGCTGAAGGTGACAAAGAACCTGAAGCAGCTGAAAGTGATACAGAGCCTGACGAAAGTAAAGGTGACGAAGGGCTCGAAAAGGTGACAAAGCAGGAGAGCCTGATCAGAGGAGGGCTTTCTCAGAAGCAGACGATACAGAAAAAGAAAAAGAGAACGTGATTGATTCCCCAGAAGGAGGGAACAAGGCAGAACAGAACGAAACAGTTCAAAATTCTACAGAAAAGGTCGCAGGTCCATCAAATGGACATGGTGCAAAGAGGAGACTAAGTATATCACCAGTAAAACAAAGGACTGAAGAAAGTTTGAATGACGGAGGAAGGCCAAAAGTGAAAGAGAAAAGAAAGGAAGAGTCTGTCGTGGTACCATCCCCGAGTGAAGAAAAAGACTTGACAAAAGTGGAAAGTACCAGCGAGGCAGAATCGAAAAGAGAAGCAAAATTGAAAAGGAAAAGGATACCAAACAGGAGATATTCCGGTCCAGAATGGGCATATGCAGTCAATGACGATTGGACTGACGAGTTTGTATCTCTAAGCATCGAGAACGAAGAAGAAGAGATACCAATAGAAAAGAAAAGTTTTATGGACAGTGTTGATTGAAAGGGTGATAAATGACATTGCCTGCTACAATCTAAAGTGATAAAACCAGCTGAGACATTGCTAAACTGGATGAGACATTTGCTAAACCGATGAAGACTGAGTTATTGCCGAATTGAGACAAACGCTGCTAACCGATAAGTGACTGGCCTCCTGAAGAAAACTGTGTGAACATTGCGCTCGTTCAGCTTTGTAACTGAATTGCTAAATAGTTTCATTTATAGGTGCTTCTAGCTCTCTGATTCTATACAGATCATGACGCAAAACAGTAGAAAGAAATGTTGTAAATATGTGTGTATAGGCTTGATAGTTGCATGTGTACTAATAATAATGGCAATAGTGCTTGGAATGCATGGAAAGGGTGAGAATGAGAGAATTGACGCTTCTACATTTGCTCCTGTTACTGTCACTGAACTAACCGCACTGAAAAGACTAGAAATAGATGAGAGACTCTTGCATGATAAGAAGGAGCTTTCGTATAATGTTTTCTATCGCTTACTAACAGAATATGTTGAGACTATGGATGCGAAAGATTGTTATGTGTGTACACAGATACCGACCTCAGTAAAGGAAGGGGTGACATATCACCACATGCCTCTTACATACGGGATTACATGTAGTATAGTAATGTCTAGATTTTATGGTCAAACTAACATACAGTATTTTTACTCAAATTATGATGTTACCTTTGCATATGTTCCTATAATAGCGCAGCTAAGCCAGATTGCTAAAGATTGGGATGCTAAAATAATGAGGGAATTTTTCGAGCCAATGCTACCTTTTGAAACGGCTCACGCTCATAGGGAAAACCTTACCTGCTCGCTCTCTGCAGTAGAAATAAGCTTTTTAGATCGCACAGATGATAGAAGGGCACAAATGAATGCGAAATTAGAAAAAGAGCTACATAAGAGGACTTCAGTAGATAATTATGATTTTGCTGCAATAAAGACACAAGGGAGAATAGCTTTAGATGCTTGGCATGTAGGGAAATTTTGTATATATCGAGGTGAATCTTATTATGACAACATTTTCGTAGGAGCGAGTGAGTGTAAACATACGTTTATCTTTAAGGCCAAATGGACATTCATGATGAACGGACTTGACCCTGTCATTCCAGGTGTATATTACATTTGTGGGTATAATGCCTATTATCGTCTTCCAAAGGGATGGTGGGGGAGATGTTATTTGGGTATAGTGTTCCCAAAGGTTTATCAACTGGATGACCTATCGATGATTCAAAAGACATCTGGATCCCATTGTATCCAGAAAAGAGAGAACGCAGCTGATGTGGTAGGAGATATATTTGGAGCCATGATTCCTTCATTGGGAGTTGTGCTGAACTCCATCAAAATAAGAAAATTGTCTACTATAGTGGATAACATGTTGACAAAGTTTTCAGGTGCTATAATCCTGATAGATGCTGAACTTGCAGCGGAAAGAGCTATGACTCTTCAAAATAGGCTTGCTTTAGACATTCTTTTAGCAAAGGATGGCGGTGTTTGCAAAATGCTTGGTGCACTACACTGTTGTACGTATATTCCCGACAATAGTGTGAAGATTAAAACTATGCTTGCTAATCTAACAAAAGAGAGTGCAGATTTGAAGGAATTGAAAGAACCAGGAGTGTGGGAGAAGGTTGGAAAAGGACTTGCTTCAGTGGGACATTGGATTGGGGGAATTTGGAATGGAATATTGCTAAAAATAATAGAGGGAATTTTAATTGTACTGATTTGTATATTTGGAATTTGGGGAATAAAAAGGGGAATAATAATGATTATGGAAAGAATTAAAAGAAGAAAGGAAGAGAAAATAATGAAAAGAATGGCAGAAGAATACAAAGCGAAAACTAGGGGAACTAAAAGAAAAAGAGAACTGACAGAATTTTAATGGAATAAAATTTGTGGGCATGGTTTGGTGTGATGACTAGTAGTCATCAGAGGAGGGATTGATGAAGCAGAAATGAAGGTTTTACATTTATTAGCGCTTAAACGTAGTGTTGAAATAATCATGTGTGACTTTAACCGAACTAATAAAGATTGTACGGGGACAAAATGTGCCCTTAGAGTAGTTTGCCAACATTTATAAGCGTGCATTATATAACGTGATGTATTAGAATTGCACTAATCCGACATAATCATAGACGTGTACTACGATTTGCTTGTTTAAAATGCTTTAGCTTAGCATTATTTTAGTGGAGGCTTTGGCCTAGTTGCCTGGTCTCACGGTTTAGATGCTCGTATTTTTCCAATGTGCTGTTAAACGTGTATTTTTGCTTGAAGCTGTACTTTTCCACTGAGATCGTTCACATGCTTATCTTAAAGTTTCATGCCAGCTTGGCATTTTTCTCTTTACTCCAAGGTCGATCTGCAGGTGCGGACAATGGAGGCTCTGAAAGTGAGTTAATTGGTATAAAATGTTGCAACTTGCGTACCCATCTCCAAGGATAATGTATGCTTAAGTAAAAGCTTGAGAACTGTCGTTTTTGATTGGACAATTTGAAGCTAACCTATGAACCCTCCAATGGAAAACCCTACTGGATTCGAACTGTTGTCTATAAAAAACCAGGTGCACGAGAAGAAAGTAGCCATTACAGCCATTGCAGCTTTTTACGGCCATTATTGGACATCCCGCCATTTTGCAGACTTCGTAGCTATTATGGCCCACTTTGCTGCGACGCCATTTTGAAAGATACTTTGATGCTTTCTCTAATCGAGAGAAAGAGACTTTAAATGATTCTTGCCCTAGAGACTTTAACTTTGATCCCTTTGCATGAAGTAGTAGTTTTATTTTGCCGCCGTGAGGCAATTGCCCCGTCCACCCCTGCCCCTTTGCCCCGTCCCATGCTGATCAAGAAACGGTACCTGTTAGACGAAGACTTCCTTGAATGCTGATCGTAATTGGTAAATATGAAAGGAAAATTGTAAAATTGCATTGTGTTTCTCTTAGGTAACCAACTGCTGATTTTTGACAAGATCCCTAGCTAGGAGTTTTCCAAATTAATGTTGCTAAATTGTTTTCGCATGAAGTCCCACATGCCGATGCTAATTTGAGGTTAGATGAGGATTCCTTCTGTTGCACGATGCAATTTGAGACCTTGTTATGCTGACTAAATGTATGCAATTAGTTCGTTACAGATTATAGTATTAGTGATTTGCATTGCTATTATCCAATGCCTTGTTATTCAAATGCTGCATAGATTGCACTTGTTTCGCCGCTATGGACAGCTATTAATGTTCAATTACGTTTATCATTTGGCGTTGAGACACATTTACATTGTGCTAGCTTTGTTAATATAGGGAAATAAATTCACTAACTTTGAATAAAACTGGTGTGGTTATTCCTGACTGAAAGGTCAGGGTTCGCCGAAATGTATTCTGGATTAATTGTCAAATGTTATGTTGATCAGGGTATTGCTTATGTTCGTTATTGATTATTGATTTGATGCAATTGATCGATATAGAGAGTACGGAGAGTTCCACTTAGTCAAAAGATTCATCGGCCTAAAGAGCGTCCCAATACAGGTAAATTATTAATACGGACCGCTCTATCACGGCTGAGCTAGAGGCTAAAATCCACAGCTAGGCACTCTGTTAAACACAGGTCTGTTTTCTTTGTGAAAATGTGATGTGTCCACGTTGTCTTTTGGAGCATTTCCTTTCTCAGGCGCTATGCCTACCCAGACAAGTGAGGTACCAATTTTATCAGGAGACTTGGGGGAACGCTGGGTGGAAGGAAATTTGTAGCTCCTCTCAGATTCCAGAACTTTTTGTCACCGAAATGAGAGGAAAATGTGTTTTGGGGCCAAATTTTGAGGTTTACAAAGGAATCTGGGTAACAGTACCTGGTCAGAGCCCCACAGGTCACCTACTCTTGGATTCCCCTAGGCGTCTAGCTTTCAAAAATGCACAGGTTTGGTAGGTGTCCCTTGTGCTGGCTGAGCTGGAGGCCAAAATCCACAGCTAGGCACTTTGTAAAAAAACAGCTCAGTTTTCTTTGTGAAAATGTGATGTGTCCAAGTTGTGTTTTGGGGCATTTCCTTTCGCGGGCTCTAGGCCGACGCACACAAGTGAGGTACCGTTTTTATCGGGAGACTTGGGGGACGCTGGGTGGAAGGAAAGTTGTGGCTCCTCTCAGATTCCAGAACTTTCTGTCACCAAAATGAGAGGAAAAAGTGTTTTTGGGCCAAATTTTGAGGTTTGCAAAGGATTCTGGGTAACGGTACCTGGTCAGAGCCCCACAAGTCACCACCTCTTGGATTCCCCTAGGCGTCTAGTTTTAAAAAATGCGCAGGTTTGGTAGGTGTCCCCTGTGCCGGCTGAGCTAGAGGCCAGAAATCCACAGCTAGGCACTTGGTAAAAAACAGTTCTCTTTTCTTTGTGAAAATGTGATGTGTCCACATTGTCTTTTGGGGCATTTCCTTTCGCGGGCGCTAGGCCTACCCTCACAAGAGAGGTACAGTTTTTATCGGGAGACTTGGGGGGACGCTGGGTGGAAGGGAATTAGTGGCTCCTCTCAGATTCCATAACTTTCTGTCACCAAAATGAGAGGAAAAAGTGTTTTTGGCCAGATTTTGAGGTTTGCAAAGGATTCTGGGTAACAGAACCTGGTCAGATCCCACAAGTCATGCCTTCTTGGATTCCCCTAGGTGTCTAGTTTTAAAAAATGCACAGGTTTTCTAGATTTCCCCTGGTGCCGGCTGAGCTAGAGGCCAAAATCCACAGCTAGGCACTTTGTAAAAAACAGCTAAGTTTTCTTTCTGAAAATGTGATGTGTCCACGTTGTGTTTTGGGGCATTTCCTTTCGCGGGTGCTAGGCCTACCCACACAAGTGAGGTACCATTTTTATCGGGAGACTTGGGGGAACGCTGGGTGGAAGGAAATTTGTGGCTCCTCTCAGATCCCACAACTTTCTGTCACCGAAATGAGAGGAAAAACTGTTTTTTAGCCACATTTTGAGGTTTGCAAAGGATTCTGGTTAACAGAACCTCGTCAAAGCCCTACAAGTCACCTCATCTTGCATTCCCCTAGGTGTCTAGTTTTCAAAAATGTGCTGGTTTGCTAGGTTTCCCCCGGTGCCAGCTGAGCTAGAGGCCAAAATCCACAGCTAGGCACTTTGTAAAATACAGCTCTGTTTTCTTTGTCAAAATGTGATGTGTCCTCATTGTCTTTTAGGGCATTTCCTTTCGCGGGCGCTAGGCATACCCACACAAGTGAGGTACCGTTTTTATCGGGAGACTTGGGGGGGATGCTGGGTGGAAGTAAAGTTGTGGCTCCTCTCAGATTCCAGAACTTTATGTCACCAACATGAGAGGAAAAAGTGTTTTTGGCCAGATTTTGAGGTTTGCAAAGGATTCTGGGTAATAGAACCTGGTCAGAGCCCACAAGTCATGCCTTCTTGGATTCCCCTAGGTGTCTCGTTTTCAAAAATGCGCAGGTTTTCTAGATTTCCCCAGGTCCCGCTGAGCTAGAGACCAAAATCCACAGCTAGGCACTCTGTAAAACACAGGTCTGTTTTCTTTGTGAAAAAGTGATGTGTCCACGTTGTCTTTTGGAGCATTTCCTTTCTCAGGCGCTATGCCTACCTAGACAAGCGAGGTACCAATTTTATCAGGAGACTTGGGGGAACGCTGGGTGGAAGGAAATTTGTAGCTCCTCTCAGATTCCAGAACTTTCTGTCACCGAAATGAGAGGAAAAAGTGTTTTTGGGCCATATTTTGAGGTTTACAAAGGAATCTGGGTAACAGTACCTGGTCAGAGCCCCACAGGTCAGCCCCTCTTGGATTCCCCTAGGCGTCTAGTTTTCAAAAATGCACAGGTTTGGTAGGTGTCCCTTGTGCTGGCTGAGCTGGAGGCCAAAATCCACAGCTAGGCACTTTGTAAAAAAACAGCTCAGTTTTCTTTGTGAAAATGTGATGTGTCCAAGTTGTGTTTTGGGGCATTTCCTTTCGCGGGCGCTAGGCCGACCCACACAAGTGAGGTACAGTTTTTATCGGGAGACTTGGGGGGACGCTGGGTGGAAGGAAAGTTGTGGCTCCTCTCAGATTCCAGAACTTTCTGTCACCAAAATGAGAGGAAAAAGTGTTTTTTGGCCAGATTTTGAGGTTTGCAAAGGATTCTGGGTAACAGAACCTGTCAGAGCCCCACAAGTCACCCCATCTTGGATTCCCCTAGGTGTCTAGTTTTCAAAAATGTGCTGGTATGCTAGGTTTCCCCATGTGCCGGCTGAGCTAGAGGCCAAAATCGGCAGCTAGGCACTTTGTAAAAAAAACAGCTCGGTTTTCTTTGTGAAAATGTGATGTATCCACTTTGTCTTTTTGGACCATTTCCTTTCGCAGGCTCTAGGCCTACCCACACAAGTGAGATACGGTTTTTGTCGGGAGACTTGGGTGAACGCTGGGTGGAAGGAAACTTGTGGCTCCTCTCAGATTCCACAACTTTCTGTCACTGAAATGAGAGGAAAAAGTGTTTTGGGGCCAAATTCTGAAGTTTGCAAAGGATTCTGGGTAACAGAACCTGGTCAGAGCCCCACAAGTCACCCCATCTTGCATTTCCCTAGGCATCTAGTTTTCAAAAATGTGCAGGTTTAGTAGCTGTCCCTGGTGCCGGCTGAGCTAGAGGCCAAATTCCAGAGCTAGGCACTTTGTAAAAAACTGCTCAGTTTTCTTTGTGAAAATGTGATGTCTCCAAGTTGTGTTTTGGGGCATTTCCTTTCGCGGGCGCTATGCCTACCCACACAAGTGAGGTACCATTTCTATCAGGACACTTGGGGGAACACTGGGTGGAAGGAAATTTGTGGCTCCTCTCAGATTCCAGAACTTTCTGTCAACGAAATGAGAGGAAAAACTTTTTTTTGGCCACATTTTGAGGTTTGCAAAGTATTCTGGGTAACAGAACCTCGTCAGAGCCCCACGAATCACGCCATCTTGGATTCCCCTAGGTGTTTTGTTTTAAAAAATGCGCTGGTGTGCTAGGTTTCTCCAGGTGCCAGCTGAGCCAGAGGCCAAAATCCACAGCTAGGCACTCTGTAAAAAACAGCTCTGTTTTCTTTGTGAAGATGTGATGTGTCCACGTTGTCTTTTGGAGCATTTCATTTCTCAGGCGCTATGCCTACCCAGACAAGTGAGGTACGAATTTTATTGGGAGACTTGGGGGGACGCTGGGTGGAAGGAAAGTTCTGGCTCCTCTCAGATTCAAGAACTTTCTGTCACCGAAATGAGAGGAAAAAGTGTTTTTGGACCAAATTTTGAGGTTTGCAAATGATTTTGGGTAACAGAATCTGGTCAGAGCCCACAAGTCACGCCATCTTGGATTCCCCTAGGTGTCTAGTTTTCAGAAATGCGCAGGTTTGCTAGGTTTCCCCAGGTGCCGGCTGATCTAGAGGCCAAAATCCACAGCTAGGCACTTTGTAAAAAAACAGCCCAGTTTTCTTTGTGAAAATGTGATGTGTCCAAGTTGTGTTTTGGGGCATTTCCTTTCGCGGGCGCTAGGCCTACCCACACAAGTGAGGTACCGTTTTTATCGGGAGACTTGGGGGGACGCTAGGTGGAAGGAAAGTTGTGGCTCCTCTCAGATTCCAGAACTTTCTGTCACCAAAATGAGAGGAAAAAGTGTTTTTGGGCCAGATTTAGAGGTTTGCAAAGGATTCTGGGTGACAGAACCTGTCAGAGCCCCACAAGTCACCCCATCTTGGATTTCCCTAGGTGTCTAGTTTTAAAAAATGTGCTGGTTTGCTAGGTTTTCCCATGTGCCGGCTGAGCTAGAGGCCAAAATCGGCAGCTAGGCACTTTGTAAAAAACAGCTCTGTTTTCTTTTTGAAAATGTGATGTATCCACTTTGTCTTTTTGGAGCATTTCCTTTCGCAGGCTCTAGGCCTACCCACACAAGTGAGATACAGTTTTTGTCGGGAGACTTGGGTGAACGCTGGGTGGAAGGAAACTTGTGGCTCCTCTCAGATTCCACAACTTTCTGTCACTGAAATGAGAGGAAAAAGTGTTTTTGGGCCAAATTCTGAAGTTTGCAAAGGATTCTGGGTAACAGAACCTGGTCAGAGCCCCACAAGTCACCCCATCTTGCATTTCTCTAGGCATCTAGTTTTCAAAAATGTGCAGGTTTAGTAGCTGTCCCTGGTGCCGGCTGAGCTAGAGGCCAAAATCCAGAGCTAGGCACTTTGTAAAAAACTGCTCAGTTTTCTTTGTGAAAATGTGATGTCTCCAAGTTGTGTTTTGGGTCATTTCTTTTCGCGGGCGCTATGCCTACCCACACAAGTGAGGTACCATTTCTATCGGGACACTTGGGGGAATGCTGGGTGGAAGGAAATTTGTGGCTCCTCTCAGATTCCAGAACTTTTTGTCAACGAAATGAGAGGAAAAACTGTTTTTTGGCCACATTTTGAGGTTTGCAAAGTATTCTGGGTAACAGAACCTCGTCAGAGCCCCACAAATCACCCCATCTTGGATTCCCCTAGGTGTTTTGTTTTAAAAAATGCGCTGGTGTGCTAGGTTTCTCCAGGTGCCAGCTGAGCCAAAATCCACAACTAGGCACTCTGTAAAAAACAGCTCTGTTTTCTTTGTGAAGATGTGATGTATCCACGTTGTCTTTTGGAGCATTTCCTTTCTCAGGCGCTATGCCTACCCAGACAAGTGAGGTACCAATTTTATCGGGAGACTTGGGGGGACGCTGAGTGGAAGGAAAGTTCTGGCTCCTCTCAGATTCAAGAACTTTCTGTCACCGAAATGAGAGGAAAAAGTGTTTTTGGGCCATATTTTGAGGTTTACAAAGGAATCTGGGTAACAGTACCTGGTCAGAGCCCTACAGGTCAAGCCCTCTTGGATTCCCCTAGGCGTCTAGTTTTACAAAAATGGACAGGTTTGGTAGGTGTCCCTTGTGCTGGCTGAGCTGGAGGCCAAAATCCACAGCTAGGCACTTTGTAAAAAAACAGCTCTGTTTTCTTTGTGAAAATGTGATGTGTCCAAGTTGTGTTTTGGGGCATTTCCTTTCGCGGGCGCTAGGCTGACCCACGCAAGTGAGGTACAGTTTTTATCGGGAGACTTGGGGGGACGCTGGGTGGAAGGAAAGTTGTGGCTCCTCTCAGATTCCAGAACTTTCTGTCACCAAAATGAGAGGAAAAAGTGTTTTTTGGCCAGATTTTGAGGTTTGCAAAGGATTCTGGGTAACAGAACCTGTCAGAGCCCCACAAGTCACCCCATCTTGGATTCCCCTAGGTGTCTAGTTTTCAAAAATGTGCTGGTTTGCTAGGTTTCCCCATGTGCCGGCTGAGCTAGAGGCCAAAATCGGCAGCTAGGCACTTTGTAAAAAAACTGCTCGGTTTTCTTTGTGAAAATGTGATGTATCCACTTTGTCTTTTTGGACCATTTCCTTTCGCAGGCTCTAGGCCTACCCACACAAGTGAGATACGTTTTTTGTCGGGAGACTTGGGTGAACGCTGGGTGGAAGGAAACTTGTGGCTCCTCTCAGATTCCACAACTTTCTGTCACTGAAATGAGAGGAAAAAGTGTTTTTGGGCCAAATTCTGAAGTTTGCAAAGGATTCTGGGTAACAGAACCTGGTCAGAGCCCCACAAGTCACCCCATCTTGCATTTCCCTAGGCATCTAGTTTTCAAAAATGTGCAGGTTTAGTAGCTGTCCCTGGTGCCGGCTGAGCTAGAGGCCAAATTCCAGAGCTAGGCACTTTGTAAAAAACTGCTCAGTTTTCTTTGTGAAAATGTGATGTCTCCAAGTTGTGTTTTGGGGCATTTCCTTTCGCGGGCGCTATGCCTACCCACACAAGTGAGGTACCATTTCTATCAGGACACTTGGGGGAACACTGGGTAGAAGGAAATTTGTGGCTCCTCTCAGATTCCAGAACTTTCTGTCAACGAAATGAGAGGAAAAACTTTTTTTTAGCCACATTTTGAGGTTTGCAAAGTATTCTGGGTAACAGAACCTCGTCAGAGCCCCACGAATCACGCCATCTTGGATTCCCCTATGTGTTTTGTTTAAAAAATGCGCTGGTGTGCTAGGTTTCTCCAGGTGCCAGCTGAGCCAGAGGCCAAAATCCACAGCTAGGCACTCTGTAAAAAACAGCTCTGTTTTCTTTGTGAAGATGTGATGTGTCCACGTTGTCTTTTGGAGCATTTCATTTCTCAGGCGCTATGCCTACCCAGACAAGTGAGGTACGAATTTTATTGGGAGACTTGGGGGGACGCTGGGTGGAAGGAAAGTTCTGGCTCCTCTCAGATTCAAGAACTTTCTGTCACCGAAATGAGAGGAAAAAGTGTTTTTGGACCAAATTTTGAGGTTTGCAAATGATTTTGGGTAACAGAATCTGGTCAAAGCCCACAAGTCACGCCATCTTGGATTCCCCTAGGTGTCTAGTTTTCAGAAATGCGCAGGTTTGCTAGGTTTCCCCAGGTGCCGGCTGAGCTAGAGGCCAAAATCCACAGCTAGGCACTTTGTAAAAAAACAGCCCAGTTTTCTTTGTGAAAATGTGATGTGTCCAAGTTGTGTTTTGGGGCATTTCCTTTCGCGGGCGCTAGGCCTACCCACACAAGTGAGGTACCGTTTTTATCGGGAGACTTGGGGGGACGCTGGGTGGAAGGAAAGTTGTGGCTCCTCTCAGATTCCAGAATTTTCTGTCACCAAAATGAGAGGAAAAAGTGTTTTTGGGCCAGATTTAGGGGTTTGCAAAGGATTCTGGGTGACAGAACCTGTCAGAGCCCCACAAGTCACCCCATCTTGGATTTCCCTAGGTGTCTAGTTTTAAAAAATGTGCTGGTTTGCTAGGTTTTCCCATGTGCCGGCTGAGCTAGAGGCCAAAATCGGCAGCTAGGCACTTTGTAAAAAACAGCTCTGTTTTCTTTTTGAAAATGTGATGTATCCACTTTGTCTTTTTGGAGCATTTCCTTTCGCAGGCTCTAGGCCTACCCACACAAGTGAGATACAGTTTTTGTCGGGAGACTTGGGTGAACGCTGGGTGGAAGGAAACTTGTGGCTCCTCTCAGATTCCACAACTTTCTGTCACTGAAATGAGAGGAAAAAGTGTTTTTGGGCCAAATTCTGAAGTTTGCAAAGGATTCTGGGTAACAGAACCTGGTCAGAGCCCCACAAGTCACCCCATCTTGCATTTCTCTAGGCATCTAGTTTTCAAAAATGTGCAGGTTTAGTAGCTGTCCCTGGTGCCGGCTGAGCTAGAGGCCAAAATCCAGAGCTAGGCACTTTGTAAAAAACGGCTCAGTTTTCTTTGTGAAAATGTGATGTCTCCAAGTTGTGTTTTGGGGCATTTCTTTTCGCGGGCGCTATGCCTACCCACACAAGTGAGGTACCATTTCTATCGGGACACTTGGGGGAACGCTGGGTGGAAGGAAATTTGTGGCTCCTCTCAGATTCCAGAACTTTTTGTCAACGAAATGAGAGGAAAAACTGTTTTTTGGCCACATTTTGAGGTTTGCAAAGTATTCTGGGTAACAGAACCTCGTCAGAGCCCCACAAATCACCCCATCTTGGATTCCCCTAGGTGTTTTGTTTTAAAAAATGCGCTGGTGTGCTAGGTTTCTCCAGGTGCCAGCTGAGCCAAAATCCACAACCAGGCACTCTGTAAAAAACAGCTCTGTTTTCTTTGTGAAGATGTGATGTATCCACGTTGTCTTTTGGAGCATTTCCTTTCTCAGGCGCTATGCCTACCCAGACAAGTGAGGTACCAATTTTATCGGGAGACTTGGGGGGACGCTGAGTGGAAGGAAAGTTCTTGCTCCTCTCAGATTCAAGAACTTTCTGTCACCGAAATGAGAGGAAAAAGTGTTTTTGGACCAAATTTTGAGGTTTGCAAATGATTTTGGGTAACAGAATCTGGTCAGAGCCCACAAGTCACGCCATCTTGGATTCCCCTAGGTGTCTAGTTTTCAGAAATGCGCAGGTTTGCTAGGTTTCCCCAGGTGCCGGCTGAGCTAGAGGCCAAAATCCACAGCTAGGCACTTTGTAAAAAAACAGCTCTGTTTTCTTTCTGAAAATGTGATGTGTCCACTTTGTGTTTTGGGGCATTTCCTTTCGCGGGTGCTAGGCCTACCCACGCAAGTGAGGTACAATTTTTTTTGGGAGACTTGGGGGAACGCTGGGTGGAAGAAAATTTGTGGCTCCTCTTAGATTCCACAACTTTCTGTCACTGAAATGAGAGGAAAAAGTGTTTTTGGCCAAATTTTTAAGTTTGAAAAGGATTCTGGGTAATAGAACCTGGTCAGAGCCCCACAAATCACCCCATGTTGGATTCCCCTAGGTTCTAGTTTTCAGAAATGCACTGGTTTGCTAGGTTTCCCCAAGTGCCGGCAGAGCTAGAGGCCAAAATCCACAGCTAGGCACTCTGTAAAAAACAGCTCTGTTTTCTTTTTGAAAATTTGATGTGTCCACGTTGTCTTTTGGGGCATTTCCTTTCTCTGGCGCTAGTCCTTCCCTTTCAAGTGAGGTACCAATTTTATCGGGAGACTTGGGGGAACGCTGGGTGGAAGGAAATTTGTGGCTCCTCTCAGATTCCAGAAATTTCTGTCAACGAAATGAGAGGAAAAACTGTTTTTTGGCCACATTTTGAGGTTTGCAAAGTATTCTGGGTAACAGAACCTCGTCAGAGCCCCACAAATCACCCCATCTTGGATTCCCCTAGGTGTTTTGTTTTAAAAAATGCGCTGGTGTGCTAGGTTTCTCCAGGTGCCAGCTGAGCCAGAGGCCAAAATCCACAGCTAAGCACTCTGTAAAAAACAGCTCTGTTTTCTTTGTGAAGATGTGATGTATCCACGTTGTCTTTTGGAGCATTTCCTTTCTCAGGCGCTATGCCTACCCAGACAAGTGAGGTACCAATTTTATCGGGAGACTTGGGGGGACGCTGATTGGAAGGAAAGTTCTGGCTCCTCTCAGATTCAAGAACTTTCTGTCACCGAAATGAGAGGAAAAAGTGTTTTTGGACCAAATTTTGAGGTTTGCAAATGATTTTGGGTAACAGAATCTGGTCAGAGCCCAGAAGTCACGCCATCTTGGATTCCCCTAGGTGTCTAGTTTTCAGAAATGCGCAGGTTTGCTAGGTTTCCCCAGGTGCCGGCTGAGCTAGAGGCCAAAATCCACAGCTAGGCACTTTGTAAAAAAACAGCTCTGTTTTCTCTCTGAAAATGTGATGTGTCCACTTTGTGTTTTGGGGCATTTCCTTTCGCGGGTGCTAGGCCTACGCACGCAAGTGAGGTACCATTTTTTTCGGGAGACTTGGGGGAACGCTGGGTGGAAGGAAATTTGTGGTTCCTCTTAGATTCCACAACTTTCTGTCACTGAAATGAGAGGAAAAAGTGTTTTTGGCCAAATTTTTAAGTTTGAAAAGGATTCTGGGTAACAGAACCTGGTCAGAGCCCCACAAATCACCCCATGTTGGATTCCCCTAGGCGTCTAGTTTTCAGAAATGCGCTGGTTTGCTAGGTTTCCCCAAGTGCCGGCAGAGCTAGAGGCCAAAATGCACAGCTAGGCACTCTGTAAAAAACAGCTCTGTTTTCTTTTTGAAAATTTGATGTGTCCACGTTGTCTTTTGGGGCATTTCCTTTCTCTGGCGCTAGTCCTTCCCTTACAAGTGAGGTACCAATTTTATCAGGAGACTTGGGGGAACGCTGGGTTGAAGGAAATTTGTGGCTCCTCTTAGATTCCACAACTTTCTGTCACTGAAATGAGAGGAAAAAGTGTTTTTGGCCAAATTTTTAAGTTTGAAAAGGATTCTGGGTAACAGAACCTGGTCAGAGCCCCACAAATCACCCCATCTTGGATTCCCCTAGGTCTCTAGTTTTCAAAAATGCACTGGTTTGCTAGGTTTCCCCCAGTGCCGGCTGAGCTAGAGGCCAGAAATCCACAGCTAGGCACTTGGTAAAAAAGAGTTCTCTTTTCTTTGTGAAAATGTGATGTGTCCACATTGTCTTTTGGGGCATTTCCTTTCTCGGGCGCTAGGCCTACCCTCAGAAGAGAGGTACAGTTTTTATCGGGAGACTTGGGGGGACGCTGGGTGGAAGGAAATTAGTGGCTCCTCTCAGATTCCAGAACTTTCTGTCACCAAAATGAGAGGAAAAAGTGTTTTTGGCCAGATTTTGAGGTTTGCAAAGGATTCTAGGTAACAGAACCTGGTCAGAGCCCAGAAGTCATGCCTTCTTGGATTCCCCTAGGTGTCTAGTTTTCAAAAATGAGCTGGTTTGCTAGATTTCCCCAAGTGCCGGCAGACCTAGAGGCCAAAATCCACAGCTAGGCACTCTGTAAAAAACAGCTCTGTTTTCTTTGTGAAAATGTGATGTGTCCACGTTGTCCTTTGGGGCATTTCCTTTCTCAGGCGCTATGCCTACCCAGACAAGTGAAGTACCAATTGTATCGGGAGACTTGGGGGGACGCTGGGTAGAAGGAAATTAGTGGCTCCTCTCAGATCCCAGAACTTTCTGTCACCAAAATGAGAGGAAAAAGTGTTTTTGGCCTGATTTTGAGGTTTGCAAAGGATTCTGGGTAACAGAACCTGGTCAGAGCCCACAAGTCATGCCTTCTTGAATTCCCCTAGGTGTCTAGTTTAAAAAAATTCACAGGTTTTGTAGATTTCCCCAGCTGCCGGCTGAGCTAAAGGCCAAAATCCACAACTAGGCACTTTGTAAAAAACAGCTCAGTTTTCTTTGTGAAAATCTGATGTCTCCAAGTTGTGTTTTGGGGCATTTCCTTTCGCGGGCGCTAGGCCTACCCACACAAGTGAGGTACCATTTTTACCGGGAGACTTGGGGGAACGCTGGGAGGAAGGAAATTTGTGGCTCCTCTCAGATTCCAGAACTTTCCGTCACCACAATGAGAGGAAAAAGTGTTTTTTGGCCAGATTTTGAGGTTTGCAAAGGATTCTGGGTAACAGAACCTGTCAGAGCCCCACAAGTCACCCCATCTTGGATTCCCCTAGGTGTCTAGTTTTCAAAAATGTGCTGGTTTGCTCGGTTTCCCCATGTGCCGGCTGAGCTAGAGGCCAAAATCCACAGCTAGGCACTTTGTAAAAAACAGCTCTGTTTTCATTGTGAAAATGTGATTTGTCCACTTTGTATTATGGAGTATTTCCTTTTGCGGCCGCTAGGCCTACCCATACAAGTGAGAAACAATTTTTATCGGGAGACTTGGGGGAACGCTGGATGGAAATAAATTTGTGGCTCCTCTCAGATTTCAGAACTTTCTGTCAACGAAATGAGAGTAAAAAGTGTTTTTTGGCCACATTTTGAGGTTTGCAAAGTAATCTGGGTAAGAGAACCTCGTCAGAGCCCCACAAGTCACCCCATCTTGGATTCCCCTAGGTGTCTAGTTTTAAAAAATGTGCTGGTTTGCTAGGTTTCCCCAGCTGCCGGCTGAGCTAGAGGCCAAAATCGGCAGCTAGGCACTTTGTAAAAAACAGCTCTGTTTTCTTTGTGAAAATGTGATGTATCCACATTGTCTTTTTGGGGCATTTCCTTTCGCAGGCTCCAGGCCTACCCACACAAGTGAGGTACAGTTTTTGTCAGGAGACCTGGGTGAACGCTGGGTGGAAGGGAACTTGTGGCTCCTCTCAGATTCCACAACTTTCTGTCACCGAAATGAGAGGAAAAAGTGTTTTTTGGCCAAATTTTGAAGTTTGCAAAGGATTCTGGGTAACAAAACCTGGTCAGAGCCCCACAAGTCACCCCATCTTGCATTTCCCTAGGCATCTAGTTTTCAAAAATGTGCAGGTTTAGTAGCTGTCCCTGGTGCCGGCAGAGCTAGAGGCCAAAATCCACAGCTAGGCACTTTGTAAAAACTGCTCCGTTTTCTTGTGAAAATGTGATATCTCCAAGTTGTGTTTTGGGTCATTTCCTTTTGCGGGCGCTAGGCCTACCCACACAAGTGAGGTACCATTTTTATCGGGAGACTTGGGGGAACGCTGGGTGGAAGGAAATTTGTGGCTCCTCTCAGATTCCAGAACTTTCTGTCACCAAAATGAGAGGAAAAAGTGTTTTTTGGCCAGATTTTGAGGTTTGCAAATGATTCTGGGTAACAGAACCTGTCAGAGCCCCACAAGTCACCCCATCTTGGATTCCCCTAGGTGTCTAGTTTTCAAAAATGTGCTGGTTTGCTAGGTTTCCCCATGTGCCGGCTGAGCTAGAGGCCAAAATCCACAGCTAGGCACTTTGTAAAAAACAGCTCTGTTTTCATTGTGAAAATGTGATTTGTCCACTTTGTATTATGGAGTATTTCCTTTTGCGGCCGCTAGGCCTACCCATACAAGTGAGAAACAATTTTTATCGGGAGACTTGGGGGAACGCTGGATGGAAACAAATTTGTGGCTCCTCTCAGATTTCAGAACTTTCTGTCAACGAAATGAGAGGAAAAAGTGTTTTTTGGCCACATTTTGAGGTTTGCAAAGTAATCTGGGTAACAGAACCTCGTCAGAGCCCCACAAGTCACCCCATCTTGGATTCCCCTAGGTGTTTAGTTTTCAAAAATGTGCTGGTTTGCTAGGTTTCCCCAGCTGCCGGCTGAGCTAGAGGCCAAAATCGGCAGCTAGGCACTTTGTAAAAAACAGCTTTGTTTTCTTTGTGAAAATGTGATGTATCCACATTGTCTTTTTGGGGCATTTCCTTTCGCAGGCTCCAGGCCTACCCACACAAGTGAGGTACAGTTTTTGTCAGGAGACCTGGGTGAACGCTGGGTGGAAGGGAACTTGTGGCTCCTCTCAGATTCCACAACTTTCTGTCACCGAAATGAGAGGAAAAAGTGTTTTTTGGCCAAATTTTGAAGTTTGCAAAGGATTCTGGGTAACAGAACCTGGTCAGAGCCCCACAAGTCACCCCATCTTGCATTTCCCTAGGCATCTAGTTTTCAAAAATGTGCAGGTTTAGTAGCTGTCCCTGGTGCCGGCAGAGCTAGAGGCCAAAATCCACAGCTAGGCACTTTGTAAAAACTGCTCCGTTTTCTTTGTGAAAATGTGATATCTCCAAGTTGTGTTTTGGGTCATTTCCTTTTGCGGGCGCTAGGCCTACCCACACAAGTGAGGTACCATTTTTATCGGGAGACTTGGGGGAACGCTGGGTGGAAGGAAATTTGTGGCTCCTCTCAGATTCCAGAACTTTCTGTCACCAAAATGAGAGGAAAAAGTGTTTTTTGGCCAGATTTTGAGGTTTGCAAATGATTCTGGGTAACAGAACCTGTCAGAGCCCCACAAGTCACCCCATCTTGGATTCCCCTAGGTGTCTAGTTTTCAAAAATGTGCTGGTTTGCTAGGTTTCCCCATGTGCCGGCTGAGCTAGAGGCCAAAATCCACAGCTAGGCACTTTGTAAAAAACAGCTCTGTTTTCATTGTGAAAATGTGATTTGTCCACTTTGTATTATGGAGTATTTCCTTTTGCGGCCGCTAGGCCTACCCATACAAGTGAGAAACAATTTTTATCGGGAGACTTGGGGGAACGCTGGATGGAAACAAATTTGTGGCTCCTCTCAGATTTCAGAACTTTCTGTCAACGAAATGAGAGGAAAAAGTGTTTTTTGGCCACATTTTGAGGTTTGCAAAGTAATCTGGGTAACAGAACCTCGTCAGAGCCCCACAAGTCACCCCATCTTGGATTCCCCTAGGTGTCTAGTTTTCAAAAATGTGCTGGTTTGCTAGGTTTCCCCAGCTGCCGGCTGAGCTAGAGGCCAAAATCGGCAGCTAGGCACTTTGTAAAAAACAGCTCTGTTTTCTTTGTGAAAATGTGATGTATCCACATTGTCTTTTTGGGGCATTTCCTTTCGCAGGCTCTAGGCCTACCCACACAAGTGAGGTACAGTTTTTGTCAGAAGACTTGGGGGAACGCTGGGTGGAAGGGAACTTGTGGCTCCTCTCAGATTCCACAACTTTCTGTCACAGAAATGAGATGAAAAAGTGTTTTTTTGGCAAATTTTGAAGTTTGCAAAGGATTCTGGGTAACAGAACCTGGTCGGAGCCCCACAAGTCACCCCATCTTGCATTTCCCTAGGCATCTAGTTTTCAAAACTGTGCAGGTTTAGTAGCTGTCCCTGGTGCCGGCAGAGCTAGAGGCCAAAATCCACAGCTAGGCACTTTGTAAAAACTGCTCAGTTTTCTTTGTGAAAATGTGATGTCTTCAAGTTGTGTTTTGGGTCATTTCCTTTTGCGGGCGCTAGGCCTACCCACACAAGTGAGGTACCATTTTTATCGGGAGGCTTGGGGGAATGCTGGGTGGAAGGAAATTTGTGGCTCCTCTCAGATTCCAGAACTTTCTGTAAACGAAACGAGAGGAAAAAGTGTTTTTTGGCCAAATTTTGAGGTTTGCAAAGGATTCTGGGTAACGGTACCTGGTCAGAGCCCCAGAAGTCACCACCTCTTGGATTCCCCTAGGCGTCTAGGGGCATATTTATACTCCATTTGCGCCGGAATTGCGTCGTTTTTTTTGACGCAATTTCGACGCAAAACTAACTCTATAATTATACTTTGCCGTTTAGACGTGTCTAGCGCCAACGTCCATGGAGTTAGCGTCATTATTTAGCGTGGACACCTACTTTGCGTTAATGATATGCAAGGTAGGCGTTCACGTCTAAAAAATCGACTCCGAGGCATGTGCGTCGGATTTATACTCCCGGGCAAAATTCACGCCCGGGAGTGGGCGGGTCAAAAAAAATGACGTACGGCCGCTTTTGCGCCGTTTTTTAGCGCCTCCAAAAGGCAGGCGTTAAGGGACCTGTGGGCTCTGAAGGAGCCCAGAGGTGCCCTCCCATGCCCCCAGGGACACCCCCTGTCACCCTTGCCCACCCCAGGAGGACACCCAAGGCTGGAGGGACCCATCCCAGGGACATTAAGGTAAGTTCAGGTAAGTGTTTTTTTTTTTTTTTTTTTGTGGCATAGGGGGGCCTGATTTGTGCCCCCCTACATGCCACTATGCCCAATGACCATGCCCAGGGGACATAAGTCCCCTGGGCATGGCCATTCGGCAAGCGGGCATGACTCCTGTCTTTGCTAAGACAGGAGTCATTTCTATGGGGGTTGGGAGTGAAAAAAAATAGCGCAAATCGGGTTGAGGCGAAAAAATTGCCTCAACCTGACTTGCCCCATTTCTTGACGCCCAAGCCCCATATCCCCCTACGCCGGCGCTGCCTGGTGTACGTCGTTTTTTTTAACGCACACCAGACGGCACCGGCAGCTAACGCCGGCTAACGTCATTCAATAAATACGGCGCCCGCATGGCGCTTCAGAATGGCGTTAGCCGGCACTAATTTTTGACGCAAAACTGCGTTAGAGCAGTTTTGCGTCAAAAAGTATAAATATGGGCCCTAGTTTTAAAAAATGCACAGGTTTGGTAGGTGTCCCCTGTGCCGGCTGAGCTAGAGGCCAGAAATCCACAGCTAGGCACTTGGTAAAAAACAGTTCTCTTTTCTTTGTGAAAATGTGATGTGTCCACATTGTCTTTTGGGGCATTTCCTTTCGCGGGCGCTAGGCCTACCCTCACAAGAGAGGTACAGTTTTTATCGGGAGACTTGGGGGGACGCTGGGTGGAAGGAAATTAGTGGCTCCTCTCAGATTCCAGAACTTTCTGTCACCAAAATGAGAGGAAAAAGTGTTTTTTGGCCAGATTTTGAGGTTTGCAAAGGATTCTGGGTAACAGAACCTGGTCAGAGCCCACAAGTCATGCCTTCTTGGATTCCCCTAGGTGTCTAGTTTTAAAAAATGCACAGGTTTTCTAGATTTCCCCAGGTGCCGGCTGAGCTAGAGGCCAAAATCCATAGCTAGGCACTTTGTAAAAAACAGCTAAGTTTTCTTTCTGAAAATGTGATGTGTCCACGTTATTTTTTGGGGCATTTCCTTTCGCGGGTGCTAGGCCTACCCACACAAGTGAGGTACCATTTTTATCGGGAGACTTGGGGGAACGCTGGGTGGAAGGAAATTTGTGGCTCCTCTCAGATTCCACAACTTTCTGTCACCGAAATGAGAGGAAAAAGTCTTTTGTAGCCAAATATTGAGGTTTGCAAAGGATTCTGGTTAACAGAACCTCGTCAAAGCCCCACAAGTCACCTCATCTTGCATTCCTCTAGGTGTCTAGTTTTCAAAAATGTGCTGGTTTGCTAGGTTTCCCCAGCTGCCGGCTGAGCTAGAGGCCAAAATCGGCAGCTAGGCACTTTGTAAAAAACAGCTCTGTTTTCTTTGTGAAAATGTGATGTATCCACATTGTCTTTTTGGGGCATTTACTTTCGCAGTCTCTAGGCCTACCCACACAAGTGAGGTACAGTTTTTGTCAGGAGACTTAGGTGAACGCTGGGTGGAAGGAAACTTGTTGCACCTCTCAGATTCCACAACTTTCTGTCACCAAAATGAGAGGAAAAAGTATTTTTTGGCCAAATTTTGAAGTTTGCAAAGGATTCTGGGTAACAGAACCTGGTCAGAGCCCCACAAGTCATCCCATCTTGCATTTCCCTAGGCATCTAGTTTTCAAAATGTGCAGCTTTAGTAGCTGTCCCTGGTGCCGGGTGAGCTAGAGGCCAAAATCCACAGCTAGGCACTTTGTAAAAAACAGCTCAGTTTTCTTTGTGAAAATGTGATGTCTCCAAGTTGTGTTTTGGGGCATTTCCTTTTGTGGGCGCTAGGCCTATCCACACAAGTGAGGTACCATTTTTATCTGGAGACTTGGGGGAACGCTGGGTGGAAGGAAATTTGTGGCTCCTCTCAGATTCCAGAACTTTCTGTCACCAAAATGAGAGGAAAAAGTGTTTTTTGGCCAGATTTTGAGGTTTGCAAAGGATTCTGGGTAACAGAACCTGTCAGAGCCCCACAAGTCACCCCATCTTGCATTTCCCTAGGCATCTAGTTTTCAAAAATGTGCAGGTTTAGTAGCTGTCCCTGGTGCCGGCAGAGCTAGAGGCCAAAATCCACAGCTAGGCACTTTGTAAAAAACTGCTCCGTTTTCTTTGTGAAAATGTGATATCTCCAAGTTGTGTTTTGGGTCATTTCCTTTTGCGGGCGCTAGGCCTACCCACACAAGTGAGGTACCATTTTTATCGGGAGACTTGGGGGAACGCTGGGTGGAAGGAAATTTGTGGCTCCTCTCAGATTCCAGAACTTTCTGTCACCAAAATGAGAGGAAAAAGTGTTTTTTGGCCAGATTTTGAGGTTTGCAAATGATTCTGGGTAACAGAACCTGTCAGAGCCCCACAAGTCACCCCATCTTGGATTCCCCTAGGTGTCTAGTTTTCAAAAATGTGCTGGTTTGCTAGGTTTCCCCATGTGCCGGCTGAGCTAGAGGCCAAAATCCACAGCTAGGCACTTTGTAAAAAACAGCTCTGTTTTCATTGTGAAAATGTGATTTGTCCACTTTGTATTATGGAGTATTTCCTTTTGCGGCCGCTAGGCCTACCCATACAAGTGAGAAACAATTTTTATCGGGAGACTTGGGGGAACGCTGGATGGAAACAAATTTGTGGCTCCTCTCAGATTTCAGAACTTTCTGTCAACGAAATGAGAGGAAAAAGTGTTTTTTGGCCACATTTTGAGGTTTGCAAAGTAATCTGGGTAACAGAACCTCGTCAGAGCCCCACAAGTCACCCCATCTTGGATTCCCCTAGGTGTCTAGTTTTCAAAAATGTGCTGGTTTGCTAGGTTTCCCCAGCTGCCGGCTGAGCTAGAGGCCAAAATCGGCAGCTAGGCACTTTGTAAAAAACAGCTCTGTTTTCTTTGTGAAAATGTGATGTATCCACATTGTCTTTTTGGGGCATTTCCTTTCGCAGGCTCTAGGCCTACCCACACAAGTGAGGTACAGTTTTTGTCAGAAGACTTGGGGGAACGCTGGGTGGAAGGGAACTTGTGGCTCCTCTCAGATTCCACAACTTTCTGTCACAGAAATGAGATGAAAAAGTGTTTTTTGGCAAATTTTGAAGTTTGCAAAGGATTCTGGGTAACAGAACCTGGTCGGAGCCCCACAAGTCACCCCATCTTGCATTTCCCTAGGCATCTAGTTTTCAAAACTGTGCAGGTTTAGTAGCTGTCCCTGGTGCCGGCAGAGCTAGAGGCCAAAATCCACAGCTAGGCACTTTGTAAAAACTGCTCAGTTTTCTTTGTGAAAATGTGATGTCTTCAAGTTGTGTTTTGGGTCATTTCCTTTTGCGGGCGCTAGGCCTACCCACACAAGTGAGGTACCATTTTTATCGGGAGGCTTGGGGGAATGCTGGGTGGAAGGAAATTTGTGGCTCCTCTCAGATTCCAGAACTTTCTGTAAACGAAACGAGAGGAAAAAGTGTTTTTTGGCCAAATTTTGAGGTTTGCAAAGGATTCTGGGTAACGGTACCTGGTCAGAGCCCCAGAAGTCACCACCTCTTGGATTCCCCTAGGCGTCTAGGGGCATATTTATACTCCATTTGCGCCGGAATTGCGTCGTTTTTTTGACGCAATTTCGACGCAAAACTAACTCTATAATTATACTTTGCCGTTAGACGTGTCTAGCGCCAACGTCCATGGAGTTAGCGTCATTATTTAGCGTGGACACCTACTTTGCGTTAATGATATGCAAGGTAGGCGTTCACGTCTAAAAAATCGACTCCGAGGCATGTGCGTCGGATTTATACTCCCGGGCAAAATTCACGCCCGGGAGTGGGCGGGTCAAAAAAAATGACGTACGGCCGCTTTTGCGCCGTTTTTTAGCGCCTCCAAAAGGCAGGCGTTAAGGGACCTGTGGGCTCTGAAGGAGCCCAGAGGTGCCCTCCCATGCCCCCAGGGACACCCCCTGTCACCCTTGCCCACCCCAGGAGGACACCCAAGGCTGGAGGGACCCATCCCAGGGACATTAAGGTAAGTTCAGGTAAGTGTTTTTTTTTTTTTTTTTTGTGGCATAGGGGGGCCTGATTTGTGCCCCCCTACATGCCACTATGCCCAATGACCATGCCCAGGGGACATAAGTCCCCTGGGCATGGCCATTCGGCAAGCGGGCATGACTCCTGTCTTTGCTAAGACAGGAGTCATTTCTATGGGGGTTGGGAGTGAAAAAAAATAGCGCAAATCGGGTTGAGGCGAAAAAATTGCCTCAACCTGACTTGCCCCATTTCTTGACGCCCAAGCCCCATATCCCCCTACGCCGGCGCTGCCTGGTGTACGTCGTTTTTTTTAACGCACACCAGACGGCACCGGCAGCTAACGCCGGCTAACGTCATTCAATAAATACGGCGCCCGCATGGCGCTTCAGAATGGCGTTAGCCGGCACTAATTTTTGACGCAAAACTGCGTTAGAGCAGTTTTGCGTCAAAAAGTATAAATATGGGCCCTAGTTTTAAAAAATGCACAGGTTTGGTAGGTGTCCCCTGTGCCGGCTGAGCTAGAGGCCAGAAATCCACAGCTAGGCACTTGGTAAAAAACAGTTCTCTTTTCTTTGTGAAAATGTGATGTGTCCACATTGTCTTTTGGGGCATTTCCTTTCGCGGGCGCTAGGCCTACCCTCACAAGAGAGGTACAGTTTTTATCGGGAGACTTGGGGGGACGCTGGGTGGAAGGAAATTAGTGGCTCCTCTCAGATTCCAGAACTTTCTGTCACCAAAATGAGAGGAAAAAGTGTTTTTTGGCCAGATTTTGAGGTTTGCAAAGGATTCTGGGTAACAGAACCTGGTCAGAGCCCACAAGTCATGCCTTCTTGGATTCCCCTAGGTGTCTAGTTTTAAAAAATGCACAGGTTTTCTAGATTTCCCCAGGTGCCGGCTGAGCTAGAGGCCAAAATCCATAGCTAGGCACTTTGTAAAAAACAGCTAAGTTTTCTTTCTGAAAATGTGATGTGTCCACGTTATTTTTTGGGGCATTTCCTTTCGCGGGTGCTAGGCCTACCCACACAAGTGAGGTACCATTTTTATCGGGAGACTTGGGGGAACGCTGGGTGGAAGGAAATTTGTGGCTCCTCTCAGATTCCACAACTTTCTGTCACCGAAATGAGAGGAAAAAGTCTTTTGTAGCCAAATATTGAGGTTTGCAAAGGATTCTGGTTAACAGAACCTCGTCAAAGCCCCACAAGTCACCTCATCTTGCATTCCTCTAGGTGTCTAGTTTTCAAAAATGTGCTGGTTTGCTAGGTTTCCCCAGCTGCCGGCTGAGCTAGAGGCCAAAATCGGCAGCTAGGCACTTTGTAAAAAACAGCTCTGTTTTCTTTGTGAAAATGTGATGTATCCACATTGTCTTTTTGGGGCATTTACTTTCGCAGTCTCTAGGCCTACCCACACAAGTGAGGTACAGTTTTTGTCAGGAGACTTAGGTGAACGCTGGGTGGAAGGAAACTTGTTGCACCTCTCAGATTCCACAACTTTCTGTCACCAAAATGAGAGGAAAAAGTATTTTTTGGCCAAATTTTGAAGTTTGCAAAGGATTCTGGGTAACAGAACCTGGTCAGAGCCCCACAAGTCATCCCATCTTGCATTTCCCTAGGCATCTAGTTTTCAAAAATGTGCAGCTTTAGTAGCTGTCCCTGGTGCCGGGTGAGCTAGAGGCCAAAATCCACAGCTAGGCACTTTGTAAAAAACAGCTCAGTTTTCTTTGTGAAAATGTGATGTCTCCAAGTTGTGTTTTGGGGCATTTCCTTTTGTGGGCGCTAGGCCTATCCACACAAGTGAGGTACCATTTTTATCTGGAGACTTGGGGGAACGCTGGGTGGAAGGAAATTTGTGGCTCCTCTCAGATTCCAGAACTTTCTGTCACCAAAATGAGAGGAAAAAGTGTTTTTTGGCCAGATTTTGAGGTTTGCAAAGGATTCTGGGTAACAGAACCTGTCAGAGCCCCACAAGTCACCCCATCTTGCATTTCCCTAGGCATCTAGTTTTCAAAAATGTGCAGGTTTAGTAGCTGTCCCTGGTGCCGGCAGAGCTAGAGGCCAAAATCCACAGCTAGGCACTTTGTAAAAACTGCTCCGTTTTCTTTGTGAAAATGTGATATCTCCAAGTTGTGTTTTGGGTCATTTCCTTTTGCGGGCGCTAGGCCTACCCACACAAGTGAGGTACCATTTTTATCGGGAGACTTGGGGGAACGCTGGGTGGAAGGAAATTTGTGGCTCCTCTCAGATTCCAGAACTTTCTGTCACCAAAATGAGAGGAAAAAGTGTTTTTTGGCCAGATTTTGAGGTTTGCAAATGATTCTGGGTAACAGAACCTGTCAGAGCCCCACAAGTCACCCCATCTTGGATTCCCCTAGGTGTCTAGTTTTCAAAAATGTGCTGGTTTGCTAGGTTTCCCCATGTGCCGGCTGAGCTAGAGGCCAAAATCCACAGCTAGGCACTTTGTAAAAAACAGCTCTGTTTTCATTGTGAAAATGTGATTTGTCCACTTTGTATTATGGAGTATTTCCTTTTGCGGCCGCTAGGCCTACCCATACAAGTGAGAAACAATTTTTATCGGGAGACTTGGGGGAACGCTGGATGGAAACAAATTTGTGGCTCCTCTCAGATTTCAGAACTTTCTGTCAACGAAATGAGAGGAAAAAGTGTTTTTTGGCCACATTTTGAGGTTTGCAAAGTAATCTGGGTAACAGAACCTCGTCAGAGCCCCACAAGTCACCCCATCTTGGATTCCCCTAGGTGTCTAGTTTCAAAAATGTGCTGGTTTGCTAGGTTTCCCCAGCTGCCGGCTGAGCTAGAGGCCAAAATCGGCAGCTAGGCACTTTGTAAAAAACAGCTCTGTTTTCTTTGTGAAAATGTGATGTATCCACATTGTCTTTTTGGGGCATTTCCTTTCGCAGGCTCTAGGCCTACCCACACAAGTGAGGTACAGTTTTTGTCAGAAGACTTGGGGGAACGCTGGGTGGAAGGGAACTTGTGGCTCCTCTCAGATTCACAACTTTCTGTCACAGAAATGAGATGAAAAAGTGTTTTTTGGCAAATTTTGAAGTTTGCAAAGGATTCTGGGTAACAGAACCTGGTCGGAGCCCCACAAGTCACCCCATCTTGCATTTCCCTAGGCATCTAGTTTTCAAAACTGTGCAGGTTTAGTAGCTGTCCCTGGTGCCGGCAGAGCTAGAGGCCAAAATCCACAGCTAGGCACTTTGTAAAAACTGCTCAGTTTTCTTTGTGAAAATGTGATGTCTTCAAGTTGTGTTTTGGGTCATTTCCTTTTGCGGGCGCTAGGCCTACCCACACAAGTGAGGTACCATTTTTATCGGGAGGCTTGGGGGAATGCTGGGTGGAAGGAAATTTGTGGCTCCTCTCAGATTCCAGAACTTTCTGTAAACGAAACGAGAGGAAAAAGTGTTTTTTGGCCAAATTTTGAGGTTTGCAAAGGATTCTGGGTAACGGTACCTGGTCAGAGCCCCAGAAGTCACCACCTCTTGGATTCCCCTAGGCGTCTAGGGGCATATTTATACTCCATTTGCGCCGGAATTGCGTCGTTTTTTTGACGCAATTTCGACGCAAAACTAACTCTATAATTATACTTTGCCGTTAGACGTGTCTAGCGCCAACGTCCATGGAGTTAGCGTCATTATTTAGCGTGGACACCTACTTTGCGTTAATGATATGCAAGGTAGGCGTTCACGTCTAAAAAATCGACTCCGAGGCATGTGCGTCGGATTTATACTCCCGGGCAAAATTCACGCCCGGGAGTGGGCGGGTCAAAAAAAATGACGTACGGCCGCTTTTGCGCCGTTTTTTAGCGCCTCCAAAAGGCAGGCGTTAAGGGACCTGTGGGCTCTGAAGGAGCCCAGAGGTGCCCTCCCATGCCCCCAGGGACACCCCCTGTCACCCTTGCCCACCCCAGGAGGACACCCAAGGCTGGAGGGACCCATCCCAGGGACATTAAGGTAAGTTCAGGTAAGTGTTTTTTTTTTTTTTTTTTTGTGGCATAGGGGGGCCTGATTTGTGCCCCCCTACATGCCACTATGCCCAATGACCATGCCCAGGGGACATAAGTCCCCTGGGCATGGCCATTCGGCAAGCGGGCATGACTCCTGTCTTTGCTAAGACAGGAGTCATTTCTATGGGGGTTGGGAGTGAAAAAAAATAGCGCAAATCGGGTTGAGGCGAAAAAATTGCCTCAACCTGACTTGCCCCATTTCTTGACGCCCAAGCCCCATATCCCCCTACGCCGGCGCTGCCTGGTGTACGTCGTTTTTTTTAACGCACACCAGACGGCACCGGCAGCTAACGCCGGCTAACGTCATTCAATAAATACGGCGCCCGCATGGCGCTTCAGAATGGCGTTAGCCGGCACTAATTTTTGACGCAAAACTGCGTTAGAGCAGTTTTGCGTCAAAAAGTATAAATATGGGCCCTAGTTTAAAAAATGCACAGGTTTGGTAGGTGTCCCCTGTGCCGGCTGAGCTAGAGGCCAGAAATCCACAGCTAGGCACTTGGTAAAAAAACAGTTCTCTTTTCTTTGTGAAAATGTGATGTGTCCACATTGTCTTTTGGGGCATTTCCTTTCGCGGGCGCTAGGCCTACCCTCACAAGAGAGGTACAGTTTTTATCGGGAGACTTGGGGGGACGCTGGGTGGAAGGAAATTAGTGGCTCCTCTCAGATTCCAGAACTTTCTGTCACCAAAATGAGAGGAAAAAGTGTTTTTTGGCCAGATTTTGAGGTTTGCAAAGGATTCTGGGTAACAGAACCTGGTCAGAGCCCACAAGTCATGCCTTCTTGGATTCCCCTAGGTGTCTAGTTTTAAAAAATGCACAGGTTTTCTAGATTTCCCCAGGTGCCGGCTGAGCTAGAGGCCAAAATCCATAGCTAGGCACTTTGTAAAAAACAGCTAAGTTTTCTTTCTGAAAATGTGATGTGTCCACGTTATTTTTTGGGGCATTTCCTTTCGCGGGTGCTAGGCCTACCCACACAAGTGAGGTACCATTTTTATCGGGAGACTTGGGGGAACGCTGGGTGGAAGGAAATTTGTGGCTCCTCTCAGATTCCACAACTTTCTGTCACCGAAATGAGAGGAAAAAGTCTTTTGTAGCCAAATATTGAGGTTTGCAAAGGATTCTGGTTAACAGAACCTCGTCAAAGCCCCACAAGTCACCTCATCTTGCATTCCTCTAGGTGTCTAGTTTTCAAAAATGTGCTGGTTTGCTAGGTTTCCCCAGCTGCCGGCTGAGCTAGAGGCCAAAATCGGCAGCTAGGCACTTTGTAAAAAACAGCTCTGTTTTCTTTGTGAAAATGTGATGTATCCACATTGTCTTTTTGGGGCATTTACTTTCGCAGTCTCTAGGCCTACCCACACAAGTGAGGTACAGTTTTTGTCAGGAGACTTAGGTGAACGCTGGGTGGAAGGAAACTTGTTGCACCTCTCAGATTCCACAACTTTCTGTCACCAAAATGAGAGGAAAAAGTATTTTTTGGCCAAATTTTGAAGTTTGCAAAGGATTCTGGGTAACAGAACCTGGTCAGAGCCCCACAAGTCATCCCATCTTGCATTTCCCTAGGCATCTAGTTTTCAAAAATGTGCAGCTTTAGTAGCTGTCCCTGGTGCCGGGTGAGCTAGAGGCCAAAATCCACAGCTAGGCACTTTGTAAAAAACAGCTCAGTTTTCTTTGTGAAAATGTGATGTCTCCAAGTTGTGTTTTGGGGCATTTCCTTTTGTGGGCGCTAGGCCTATCCACACAAGTGAGGTACCATTTTTATCTGGAGACTTGGGGGAACGCTGGGTGGAAGGAAATTTGTGGCTCCTCTCAGATTCCAGAACTTTCTGTCACCAAAATGAGAGGAAAAAGTGTTTTTTGGCCAGATTTTGAGGTTTGCAAAGGATTCTGGGTAACAGAACCTGTCAGAGCCCCACAAGTCACCCCATCTTGCATTTCCCTAGGCATCTAGTTTTCAAAAATGTGCAGGTTTAGTAGCTGTCCCTGGTGCCGGCAGAGCTAGAGGCCAAAATCCACAGCTAGGCACTTTGTAAAAACTGCTCCGTTTTCTTTGTGAAAATGTGATATCTCCAAGTTGTGTTTTGGGTCATTTCCTTTTGCGGGCGCTAGGCCTACCCACACAAGTGAGGTACCATTTTTATCGGGAGACTTGGGGGAACGCTGGGTGGAAGGAAATTTGTGGCTCCTCTCAGATTCCAGAACTTTCTGTCACCAAAATGAGAGGAAAAAGTGTTTTTTGGCCAGATTTTGAGGTTTGCAAATGATTCTGGGTAACAGAACCTGTCAGAGCCCCACAAGTCACCCCATCTTGGATTCCCCTAGGTGTCTAGTTTTCAAAAATGTGCTGGTTTGCTAGGTTTCCCCATGTGCCGGCTGAGCTAGAGGCCAAAATCCACAGCTAGGCACTTTGTAAAAAACAGCTCTGTTTTCATTGTGAAAATGTGATTTGTCCACTTTGTATTATGGAGTATTTCCTTTTGCGGCCGCTAGGCCTACCCATACAAGTGAGAAACAATTTTTATCGGGAGACTTGGGGGAACGCTGGATGGAAACAAATTTGTGGCTCCTCTCAGATTTCAGAACTTTCTGTCAACGAAATGAGAGGAAAAAGTGTTTTTTGGCCACATTTTGAGGTTTGCAAAGTAATCTGGGTAACAGAACCTCGTCAGAGCCCCACAAGTCACCCCATCTTGGATTCCCCTAGGTGTCTAGTTTTCAAAAATGTGCTGGTTTGCTAGGTTTCCCCAGCTGCCGGCTGAGCTAGAGGCCAAAATCGGCAGCTAGGCACTTTGTAAAAAACAGCTCTGTTTTCTTTGTGAAAATGTGATGTATCCACATTGTCTTTTTGGGGCATTTCCTTTCGCAGGCTCTAGGCCTACCCACACAAGTGAGGTACAGTTTTTGTCAGAAGACTTGGGGGAACGCTGGGTGGAAGGGAACTTGTGGCTCCTCTCAGATTCCACAACTTTCTGTCACAGAAATGAGATGAAAAAGTGTTTTTTGGCAAATTTTGAAGTTTGCAAAGGATTCTGGGTAACAGAACCTGGTCGGAGCCCCACAAGTCACCCCATCTTGCATTTCCCTAGGCATCTAGTTTTCAAAACTGTGCAGGTTTAGTAGCTGTCCCTGGTGCCGGCAGAGCTAGAGGCCAAAATCCACAGCTAGGCACTTTGTAAAAACTGCTCAGTTTTCTTTGTGAAAATGTGATGTCTTCAAGTTGTGTTTTGGGTCATTTCCTTTTGCGGGCGCTAGGCCTACCCACACAAGTGAGGTACCATTTTTATCGGGAGGCTTGGGGGAATGCTGGGTGGAAGGAAATTTGTGGCTCCTCTCAGATTCCAGAACTTTCTGTAAACGAAACGAGAGGAAAAAGTGTTTTTTGGCCAAATTTTGAGGTTTGCAAAGGATTCTGGGTAACGGTACCTGGTCAGAGCCCCAGAAGTCACCACCTCTTGGATTCCCCTAGGCGTCTAGGGGCATATTTATACTCCATTTGCGCCGGAATTGCGTCGTTTTTTTTGACGCAATTTCGACGCAAAACTAACTCTATAATTATACTTTGCCGTTAGACGTGTCTAGCGCCAACGTCCATGGAGTTAGCGTCATTATTTAGCGTGGACACCTACTTTGCGTTAATGATATGCAAGGTAGGCGTTCACGTCTAAAAAATCGACTCCGAGGCATGTGCGTCGGATTTATACTCCCGGGCAAAATTCACGCCCGGGAGTGGGCGGGTCAAAAAAAATGACGTACGGCCGCTTTTGCGCCGTTTTTTAGCGCCTCCAAAAGGCAGGCGTTAAGGGACCTGTGGGCTCTGAAGGAGCCCAGAGGTGCCCTCCCATGCCCCCAGGGACACCCCCTGTCACCCTTGCCCACCCCAGGAGGACACCCAAGGCTGGAGGGACCCATCCCAGGGACATTAAGGTAAGTTCAGGTAAGTGTTTTTTTTTTTTTTTTTTTGTGGCATAGGGGGGCCTGATTTGTGCCCCCCTACATGCCACTATGCCCAATGACCATGCCCAGGGGACATAAGTCCCCTGGGCATGGCCATTCGGCAAGCGGGCATGACTCCTGTCTTTGCTAAGACAGGAGTCATTTCTATGGGGGTTGGGAGTGAAAAAAAATAGCGCAAATCGGGTTGAGGCGAAAAAATTGCCTCAACCTGACTTGCCCCATTTCTTGACGCCCAAGCCCCATATCCCCCTACGCCGGCGCTGCCTGGTGTACGTCGTTTTTTTTAACGCACACCAGACGGCACCGGCAGCTAACGCCGGCTAACGTCATTCAATAAATACGGCGCCCGCATGGCGCTTCAGAATGGCGTTAGCCGGCACTAATTTTTGACGCAAAACTGCGTTAGAGCAGTTTTGCGTCAAAAAGTATAAATATGGGCCCTAGTTTTAAAAAATGCACAGGTTTGGTAGGTGTCCCCTGTGCCGGCTGAGCTAGAGGCCAGAAATCCACAGCTAGGCACTTGGTAAAAAACAGTTCTCTTTTCTTTGTGAAAATGTGATGTGTCCACATTGTCTTTTGGGGCATTTCCTTTCGCGGGCGCTAGGCCTACCCTCACAAGAGAGGTACAGTTTTTATCGGGAGACTTGGGGGGACGCTGGGTGGAAGGAAATTAGTGGCTCCTCTCAGATTCCAGAACTTTCTGTCACCAAAATGAGAGGAAAAAGTGTTTTTTGGCCAGATTTTGAGGTTTGCAAAGGATTCTGGGTAACAGAACCTGGTCAGAGCCCACAAGTCATGCCTTCTTGGATTCCCCTAGGTGTCTAGTTTTAAAAAATGCACAGGTTTTCTAGATTTCCCCAGGTGCCGGCTGAGCTAGAGGCCAAAATCCATAGCTAGGCACTTTGTAAAAAACAGCTAAGTTTTCTTTCTGAAAATGTGATGTGTCCACGTTATTTTTTGGGGCATTTCCTTTCGCGGGTGCTAGCCTACCCACACAAGTGAGGTACCATTTTTATCGGGAGACTTGGGGAACGCTGGGTGGAAGGAAATTTGTGGCTCCTCTCAGATTCCACAACTTTCTGTCACCGAAATGAGAGGAAAAAGTCTTTTGTAGCCAAATATTGAGGTTTGCAAAGGATTCTGGTTAACAGAACCTCGTCAAAGCCCCACAAGTCACCTCATCTTGCATTCCTCTAGGTGTCTAGTTTTCAAAAATGTGCTGGTTTGCTAGGTTTCCCCCCAGCTGCCGGCTGAGCTAGAGGCCAAAATCGGCAGCTAGGCACTTTGTAAAAAACAGCTCTGTTTTCTTTGTGAAAATGTGATGTATCCACATTGTCTTTTTGGGGCATTTACTTTCGCAGTCTCTAGGCCTACCCACACAAGTGAGGTACAGTTTTTGTCAGGAGACTTAGGTGAACGCTGGGTGGAAGGAAACTTGTTGCACCTCTCAGATTCCACAACTTTCTGTCACCAAAATGAGAGGAAAAAGTATTTTTTGGCCAAATTTTGAAGTTTGCAAAGGATTCTGGGTAACAGAACCTGGTCAGAGCCCCACA